>NC_029780.3:87714797-87735047 GCF_000817695.3 Arachis duranensis
ATTTTCTCTTTTTTCTTTATTTATTTATTTTTTTTAATTTTATTTTTTAATTTTTTTAATTTTATTTTTTAATTTTTTATTATTTATTTATTTATTTATTTTATTAAAAATATAAAGGTAAATAAAACATATCAATGCACATGGATTTTTAATTTTTCTAGTCTCACATGAGTAGGTACCCAAATTCCCAATATTTTGTCAATGAAACACTGTACACTTTCATCAACCCAAGTTTCCACAGTTTTCCACACTTAATTGATACACAATCCTTAACTTAAGCCAACCAGAGATTCAATTTGGGGTATTTAATTTATTTTTTCGCTTAAGGTTAGTGATGTGGTAAAATATACAACAAATGGGGATTAAAAGGCTCAAAGTGGCTAACAAAGGTGATTGAAAGGGTAGGCTATTTGGGATAAGTGAGCTAGTATTCAAATAATGGCCTCAATCATATGCAAGCATGTAAATACACTAAACATTAGACATATAGACTGGAACAAAATATAGATTACAATCATAGAGAAGGAAACACACAAGAATAAAATATTATGGTTAAATAATGTAACCATGAAATTAAGCTCAAATCTCACTGGTTTTGTGTGTTCGAGCTCTAAAACCATGTTCCAAATTAAAATTTCTTCAAACAAGTTTTTCACAAATTTTCAATTTAAATTAGTGAAATACTATAAAATAGGGTCTTGAAAAGAAACTTATTATTTTTCAACCAAGTAGAATATGCATAAAATCAAACAAATATGCAATTAAACATACAAATACAACAATGAACTAACAAATAAAGTAAAATATTGGTGTTGAGAAGAAAATAACTAACCCATGGAGATCAGTATCGACCTCCCCACACTTAAAGGTTGCACCGTCCTCGGTGCATGCTAATATGTGCAAGTGGACGGATTTCTCCAACTGACACTTTTCTCTAAAGATTGTGCAGATGGACTTGTTTGTCTCCCTATTAAGAAAATTTTTCCTCTTTTTCCTTCTTCGGTGGTCATCCTAAAAGAAGAGAAAAAGAAGAACAGGAACCCAAAAATAATGATAGAAAACAAATAAAATATGAGTGGGTAATGCCAAATAATAAGGGTCTCAATTACATGGGAGCTACAACATACAGTGAGAAAACAGTAGAAGCATACGACATATCAATAGTGCAAGAATTGCAACAATGAGAAAGAGAGTATGGGTAATGCAAGATAGTATAAGTGCATATCAACGCAAAAGGAATACCAATATTATAAAAATGAGCATTGAATTATGAATAATAATACCCAATCAGAATAAAACAAGTCATGAAGCACCGAAATAATGCAAGAAAAGATGCAACAGTTGAATAAGAAAATTTTAACACCAATTGAAAAATAATAAATTTAGAAAAGAAAATAAAAATATGCACAAAATTAAAATGTAATGAATGAAAGTATGCAAATAAATTAAGTAAAATAGGATGAGAGCGAAGAAGGATGAGAAGTTAAAGAGATGAAGTAAGAAAGAAAGAAGAAAGAAGAGAAGATAGAAGAAATTAGGATTAGAAAAGAAAAGATAAGATAAGTGGCGGCGTAGGGATCTCGTGGTGTTGCGCGAGTGACGCACACGCGTACTCCACGCGTACACGTGGGTCGCGCAAATGGGGAGACGACGCGTCGATGTCGGTCACGCATACGTGTGACCGAGCTTGTGCTACTCTTGCGAAGGCAGCCTTGCTTGCGCACAACTCTCTGTTTGTATCGGGATGTGTGCCAAAATAGCATATGACGCGTGCGCGTCAGTGACGCGTACGCGTGAGTGGTCAGAATTTAAAAATGGTGCACACGCGTCATGGACGCGTTCGCATGGGTGAATTTGTGCCTTGGGCACAGTGCCCGCACCAGGCCAGCACAACTTTCAGCTTGACACCTCTTTATGCCGATTTTCCTAGGTCACGCGTGCGCATCATTGACGCATACGCGTGAAGTGCCAAATTCCCAGATGACGCGTACGCATGGTAATGCTTGTGCGATTGGCACACTTTCTGCAATGTTCTCACGTAACTTTCTGTTAATTTTTTTATATGCAATATGCAGATGCAAATGCAGAATGCAGGTGAATATGCAGAAATTATGAATGAACACTAGTAAAAATAAAATAAAATAAGATTAAGAATAAAAAAGAAAGAATATACCATGGTGGGTTGTCTCCCACCTAGCACTTTTAGTTAAAGTCCTTAAGTTGGACATTTGGTGAGTCCCTTGTTACGGTGGCTTGTGCTTGAACTCATCCAGGAATCCCCACCAGTGTTTGTAATTCCAATAGCCTCTGGGATCCCACACTAGTTGCATAAAGCCTTCATGCAAGCTAAAGTAAGTGACAAGGCCCCAAGAGTGATGACTGTTGGAATGAATTCCGGGTCCCAAACCTTGCTTTTGCACCTGTCTTCTTTTTTAGCAATATTGTTCCATCCGGGTGGCAAGCAATCTGAATTCCCACTGAAGCAGCCAAACAACATCCTAGACCCATTCAATTAAGCTCTACACCAACCTTTGCATTTCAACTTGGAGCATACAACCATATTGAACCTTGCTTGACTCTTACCACTAACCATCTTTCTATCACTCTTAATGCCACAAAGAGCTCTAAGTTGACCATCCGTCTCTAGTAGCCCATATTCAATTGGGAAAGTAAAGGTTAAGGATAAGAATTTTACCCACTTGAATGTTGTATTGGACGGTAATGGCT
This sequence comes from Arachis duranensis, assembly GCF_000817695.3. Lineage (NCBI taxonomy): Eukaryota > Viridiplantae > Streptophyta > Magnoliopsida > Fabales > Fabaceae > Arachis > Arachis duranensis. The sequence goes on from NC_029780.3 coordinate 87,717,525, forward strand.
TTGGGAGAGGTGCTTCCAATGGTCTTGCAAGCTCCACTCCCTTGTGCTCTTCTTTGAATTCTTCCACCTCTTCGCAAGCTTCTTCAATATTAACCTCTTCCTCTTGGTAGCTTTCTTCCACTTCAATTTCTTCTTCATTGCTCACCAAGGGCATGGGAGGTTGTGCTTCTTCTTCTTTAATTTCCATCTCTTGATTAACCTCTTCCAAGTCTTCAACCATGACATGCCTTGGAGGTTGTACACCCTCCTCAACATCAAATGCAACCGTCTTGGAAGGAGGCTCTATGACTTGACTTTTCCATGGAGGTTCTGCATCTCCTAAGTCTTCAACCACTTCCTCTTTAACTATGGCGGCTTTGTCTAGTTGCTTTAGCATAAAATTGTACTCCTCCCTGATGATCTTCTTTCTATGACAACTCCCTTCAACTACTCCTTCATCTTCAAGGGTCTCTCCTACCTCCACATTTTGTGCCTCCTCTTGCTCCTCTGGAAATAAGGATGCGTGCAACCGATCCATTGCGTCCCTAAGACAATCCCTTCTTTTTTGTTCTATATCAACAGCATAATTGGGATCATGTTGCTATTGGGTTGATGGATGTGGGTGCTCTTCCATGGATGGTGGTGATGGGATGGAGAGATCATTATGTAGTTGAAAAGGAAGTGCACTAGAGCTTGAGGCTTGAGTATTCGAGGTAGAGGATTGGTCCATGCGAGATATAAGAGCATGAAGAGTAGAGGTGAGACTAGTGATTGAGGCAAGTGTGGTATAAAGCTCTGTTTGCCCTTGGTGAATAACACCAAAGGTATTGTCATCTAGTGGAGGTTGGGGTGGATAGGAAGATTCATTATTTTGGGGAAAGGGTGCATGGTAGGAAGGTGGTTCTTCTTGGTAAGGGCATGGAGAAGGTGAATATTAAGGTGGCGGCTCATGAGAGTAAGGAAGGTGGTTCTTCTTGGTAAGGCACACGTTTGCAATTCCGTGGCAACGACGCCATTTTTGACGGTCGGATTTATATAGGTAAATAAATTCACAAGAATATAATCGCGTTGTAAGTATAGTTTTTAAACCAACAGAGAATCCTTTCGTACAAAGTTTGGTTGTCACAAGTAACAAAACCCAAAAATTTTATAACCAAAGTATTCAAACCTCGGGTCGTCTTCTCAAAGAATTGCAGGAAAGTATGATTTATTATTGGTTATGGAAAATAATATTTTTGGGTTTTGAAAGGTTAAACAGGGAAAATAAATTGCAGGAAAAAGAAAATGAAAACTGGATGTCCTATCCTAATTATCTTATCAATTATGATGAGAATTGAATTTTTGCTCACACCTTATTAACCTCTAACTATAAAGGTAAGTTAAGTGGATGAATCAATTTGAATCCTCAGATCCTAGTCAATTCCTAAGAAAAGACTAGAGTTATTGGAATTCAAATTAATTAGCAAAGATAACAATTATCAATCACAATGAGTTTGATAACTCAAGTGTCTCCAATTAATCAATTCATCAATTAAAGCCAAGAATATAAAAAGCTAAGTAAAAATCATAAATCTGAAATACCTCAAATTGCATTAAATAAAGAAATCAAATCTAACATGGAGTTCATAAACAAATAAAAGAGAAACTAAATTAAAAGAACATTGAACTTGGAATTGAGAGAAGTAGCCTAATCATAATAGAAACCCTAAATCCTAAGAGAGAGGAGAGAGCCTCTCTCTCTAAAAACTACATCTAAAACCTAAAATTATGTGAATGAAAGTTGTGTTGGTGTCCTCATGAATGGATGCATTCCCCCACTTTATAGCCTCTAATATGTGTTTTCTAGGCCGAAAACTGGGTCAAAAATAGCCCAGAAATCGCCCCCAGCGATTTTTGATACGTTCAGCATGCGGCAAAGTGACGCGTACGCGTTGTCCACGCGTTCGCGCGGATTGAATTTTTTGCTAGGTCACGCGTCCGCGTGATCCACGCGTGCGCGTTGCCTGGCTTCGAAGCAGCTATAACAAATTATATATCGTTGCGAAGCCTCAGATGTTAGCTTTCCAATGTAACTAAGATTGCTTAATTTGGATCTCTGTAGCTCAAGTTATGACCGTTTGAGTGCAAAGAGGTCAGGCTGGATAGCTTAGCAATTTCTTCAACTTCTTGTATTCCTTCCACTTTTGCATGCTTCCTTTCCATCCTCTAAGCCATTCCTACCCTATAAATCCTGAAATCACTTAACACACAAATCAAGGCATCGAATGGTAATAAGAGAGGATTAAACATAGCAAATTTAATGCCTAAAGAAGTATGTTTTCAATCATAGCACAAAATCTGGTAGAAAAAAGTAAAACCATGCAAATAGTATGAATAAGTGGGTAAAGAGTTGATAAAAACCACTCAATTGAGCACAAGATAAACCATAAAATAGTGATTTATCACCCCCGGTTCTCATTCCATACATATATTGTTGCTTTTTAGATGCAGGCCGAGAGGCACCTTGCTAGGTGTTTGATGAGCGGATATTTTATACGCTTTTTGGTATCATTTTCATATAGTTTTTGTGATGTTTTGTTTAAGTTTCATTATGTTTTCATAGGTTTTAGTGAAAAAATCATATTTTTGGATTCTATTTTGAGTTGCATTTTATGATGATTTCAGGTATTTTCTGGCTGAAATTGAGGAGCTTTGGAAAAGTCTGATTCAGAGACAGAGAAAGGACTGCAGATGCTATCGGATTCTGACCTCTGTGCACTTGAAGGAGCATTTTTGGGGCTAGAGAAATCCAAAGGGCATGCTCTCAATGTCATTGGAAATTTAACATCCAGGGATTTCCAGCAATATATAATAGTCTATACTTTTCTCTAGAAATGAAGGTCCAAAACTGGCGTTTAACACTAGCAATTCACCCTCTTCCTGGCCTTGGACGCCCAAAAGGGAGTAGCTGGCATCCAACCCCCAAAAAGGAGTTCAAAGCTGGCGTTCAATGCCCAAAAAGGGTACTAGCTCGTGGAGTCACCCTTATCTCAGCACAAACACTCACAAAGTGGGCCCCAAAAGTGGATTTTTGCAATCAACCTAGTTTATCCTATTTCTTTAATCCTTAGTTGCTAGACTATTATATATAGAACAAAGATCACCCTTGTTAGAGATCTTTGCCCATTCGAACCTTTCATTACTTTTCTGTAAGCTATGAGTCACTAACCTCCTAAGTTAAGGTTAGGAGCTCTGCTAATTTTTATGGATTAATAATATCACTATTCTATTTCAATCTATGCTTGATTCCATTCTAAGATGTATCTTCGTTCTTCATCCTAATGAATTGGGAGTGTAACTTGACCATCATCCCTATTCTACATGGGTTGGAGACATCGGTTCAGCCGAGGTGCAGGGCGATTAAGGCCTTTGTGGTATAAGCTAGAATCAAGAAGCAGTGTTCTCTGATCTGGAAGATCCGACCTTGTCTATGGCGTTTTGAGTAGGATCACCAAGGGAATGGACTACAGAAGCTTCACCCCTGTTCAGATTGGATGACAACTGACTTGGCGTTTGATCTGAAGCAGAGGAGATTAATGACCACTGACCTGGCGTTAGTCACTTACAGCCTGCCATGGAATGAATCATCAGAAGTTGAAGTAGATGGTGAGAAAAGTTGATCCGGAAGGAAGAAGTATCTCCAAAGCCTTAACCGTTTTCATATCATTGGTTTCACATCTATCTAGTAACGTTTTATTTATTTATTCTATTTTATGCATTTTTCACAACAACTATCATCTTTTCTAATTGCCTGACTAAGATCTACAAGGTAGCCATTACTTGCTCAAACCAACAATCTCTGTGGGATCGACCCTTCACTCATGTGAGATATTACTTGGACGACCCGGTTCACTTGCCGGTCTATCTGTGCGAATATTGCGGAGCCAGTTTCACGCTCCAAGTTTTTGGCGCCGTTATCGGGGATTGTTTGAGTTTGACAAACTACCGGACTATCTAGTTTCTTAGATTAAGTATTTTTTTACTATTTTGTCTCGTATCTTTTGATTTCTTTTTCAAAAACTTTTTCAAAATCAATCTTTTCTTTGTCTTTTTGTTGAGTCTAGTGTCAGTTCTTAAGTTTGGTGTCCTTTGTGTGTTCGTTATTTTCTTTAAATTTTTAAAATTGCTCTTAAGTGTTCTTTTTGGTATTCAAGTTGTTTTTGTTAATTTTCTTTATTTATCTTAAAATTTTTAAGTTTGGTATCTTTTGGTGTTTTTCTTTCTAATTTTTGAAAAACTAGTGTCTTTGATCTAAAAAAAAATTTAAGTTTGGTGTCTTTTGGTTCTTTTTATCTTTCTTCATTATTCAAAAAATAAAAAATATCTTTTCTATCTTTATTCAAATTTTTGAAAATCTTATTCCCTTTTTCTTATCTTGATTTAAAATTTTCTTGTTTAGTATTTTTTTATTAGTAAAGTTTAAATTTTAAATTTTGAATCTTATATTTTCAGCTTATTTTTAATCTTTATCTTATATTGTTTCAATTTTTAAATTCAAAATCAAATCTTTTCAATTCTTATCTTATCTTGTTGACTTTTCCTTTCCAATTTTAAATTTAAAAATTTTTAAAATAAAATCTTTTTTAAGTTTCCTATCTTATCTTATTTTAATTTTAAAAGTTTGGTATCTCTTTAATACTCTCCTTTCTCTTCTCTCTTTTTCAAAACTTCCTAACTAATTATTCTCTCTTCTATTTTTGAAAATTTCTTACCTCTTTCTCTTTCTTCTTTTTCAAAAATCACAATCAATTTTCAAATCTTTTAATTCAATTAATAATTAAAATAAAAATAAAAAATATTTTAATTCTAGTTTCCATTTTTATTTCTAATTATTCGAATTCTCCTACCTTCCTTCACCATGGACCCAAATGGAGATAAATAGTTCAGAAGAACTTTGGGGTCCTATACGGACCCCACTCTTGACTTTTATGTGAGAAGTATCAGTATACCCCTCATTAGAGCAAGTAATTTTGAGCTAAACCCTCAGCTCATTACTCTAGTGCAGCAAAACTGCAAGTACTCTAGACTTCCACAGGAAGAGTCTACTAAGTTCTTGGTAAATTTTTTACAAATTACTGACACAGTACACACTGAGAGAGTGGATCAGGATGTCTACACACTACTACTCTTTTCCTTTGCTATAAGAGACCAAGTGAAGAGGTGGTTAGATAACCAACCCAAATCCAGCTTGAAAACATGGAAGCAGCTAGTAGACAAGTTTCTAAATCAATACTTTTCCCAAAGAAACTTAACCTAGTTAAGGCTGGACATCCAAAGGTTCAAACAAGAGAATAGTGAATCTCTTCATGATGCCTAAGGGGAGGTACAAAAGAATGCTACGAAAATGCCCCACTAAAATATTTTCAGAATGGGTGCAATTAGACATCTTCTATTACAGCTTCACAGACATGGCTAGAATGTTTCTAGACCACTCAGTGGGTGGTTCTATACATATAAAGAAAACAATTGAAGAGGCCCACGAACTTATTAAGACAGGTGCCATAAACCAGCATTTGTACTTGGTTGATGAGAGTTCCATGAAAGGAGATGTTAAAGCAGTATCTACCAAATCTAACCCTCCAGAACAAAATGGCCCATTAACTCAGTAGCTACACGCCCTTGCATAGCTGTTGCTGGAATTGCAAGAGGCTTTGCGAGAAACTCAGACTTCTAATAGGAATGTAGAAGCATAGCTAAGTAAAACAAGGCAGCAGTTATCTAAGTAGAGAAAAAAGAAGAGTGTTAGGCTATTCAACTGATGAGTGGGAAAATATTAAACACCTAACCTCAGTACAACAAGAAACTAGGGGAAGAAAAGCTGACAGAAGGTAACCAGACTGGTAAAGTCCAACTAAACAACAGTAAAGAAGCGCTTGTTGGGAGGCAACCCAAAGATTAAAAGCATATTATTATTTTTAGTTTCTTTAATTGTTCTCATTTAATTTAGTTTTCTTGAAATTTCAAGTAATTTTTTCTTTCTAATGTTTATGATCATGTTTACATCCTAGAACAGAGACAGCAGTATTCAGAGCTAGAAGCTGGCATTGAACGCCAGCCAAGAGGAAAGGAGAGGCGTGCAACGCCCTCTAGGAGCAGCAAGACTGGCGTTGAACGCCAGCCAGGGGACACTGGTTGGATGTTCAACGCCCTCTAGAAGCAGCAAGCCTGGCATTGAATGCCAGGCAGGGGGCACTGGCTAGGCGTTCAAGGCCCTAAAGGGGGAAGCAAGAATAGCGTTAAACGCTAGCCAGGAAGCGCTGGTTGGGCATTCAACGCCCAAAGAGACGTGGCAAGCTGGCGTTGAACGCCAGCCAGGAGGTATTGTCTGGGCATTCAACGCTCAGGAGGAGCACAGTGTTGGCGTTGAATGCCAGAATAGGGGTATTCTGGGCGTTCAACGCCCAACAAAGTTAGGAGAGGTTTTTTACTTTTTCAAAACATATCTTTTCCAATTCTTATTTTTTTATTATATTTTTTAAACAAGATTCTTTCAACCATCATTAATATCAAATTCCTTTCAAATTTAAAATCTTTTCAAATCTTTTTCAAAATTTCATATCTTTTGCAATTCTTTTTTCAAATCTTTTATTAAACTTTAAAATCTTTTTTGTACCCCTCATACTTTCTATCTTATCTTTTGTATCTTTTTCATATCTTTGATGATTAAACAAATTTTAAAATTTATCTTTTTCTATCTTTTTCCAAAGTGTGAATCATATCTTCTTTATCTTTTATCTAATTAAATTTTGAAAACCCACCCTACCCTTCCCTATATATATCATTCGCCCAGACACTCCGTCATTGATGAGCGGATAATTTATACGCTTTTTGGCATTATTTTTAGGTAATTTTTAGTAGGATCTAGCTACTTTTTGGGATGTTTTTATTAGTTTTTATGCAAAATTTATATTTTTGGACTTTACTATGAGTTTGTATATTTTTCTTTGATTTCAGGTATTTTCTGGCTGAAATTGAGGGACCTGAGCAAAAATCTGATTCAGAGGCTGACAAAGGACTGCAGATGCTGTTGGATTCTGACCTCCCTGCACTCAAAGTAAATTTTTTGGAGCTACAGAACTCCAAAAGGCACGCTCTCAATTGCTTTGAAAAGTATACATCTAGAGCTTTCCAGAAATATATAATAGTCCATACTTTGCTCAAATTTTGACGATGCAAACTGGCGTTCAAATGCCCCTTCTCTGCCCTATTCTGAAGTCAAAACGCCAAAACTGGCATAAAAGCTGGAGTTAAACGCCCAAACTGGCACCAAAGCTGGCGTTTAACTCCAAGAGAAGCCTCTACACATGTTAAGCTCTATGCTCAGCCCAAGTACACACCAAGTGGGTCCGGAAGTGGATTTCTGCATCATTTACCTATTTCTGTAAACCTTAGTAGCTACTTTCATTATAAATAGGACCTCTTACTATTGTATTTTCATCTTTTGATCATCTTTTGAACTCTTGATCATGTTTTGGGGGCTGGCCTCATGGCCATGCCTAGACCTTGTTCTTATGTATTTTCTACGGTGAAGTTACTACACACCATAGATTAAGGGTGTGGAGCTCTGCTGTTCCTCGAGTATTAATGCAAAGTACTATTGTTCTTATATTCAATTCATGCTTATTCTTATTCTAAGATATTCGCTGCACTTCAACATGATGAATGTGATGATCCGTGACACTCATCATCATTTCACCTATGAACGCGTGACTGACAACCACTCCCGTTCTACCTTCGAACGAGAGTGTATCTCTTAGCCTCCATTCCGAAAGATCGGAGTCTTCGTGGTATAAGCTAGAATTATTGGCAGCCATTCCTGAGATCCGAAAAGTCTAAACTTTATCTGTGGTATTCCGAGTAGGATCTGGAAGGGGATGAATGTGACGAGCTTCAAACTTGCGAGTGTTGGGCGTAGTGACAAACGCAAAAGAATCACTAGATTCTATTCCAACATAATCGAGAACTGACAGATGATTAGCCGTGCAGTGATAGCGCATTTAGACCATTTTCACTGAGGACGGGAGGTAGCCATTGACACCGGTGAAACCCGAACATACAGCTTGCCATGGAAAGGAGTATGAAGGATTGGATGAAGGCAGTAGGAAAGCAGAGATTCAAAAGGAGCAAAGCATCTCCATACACTTATCTGAAATTCTCACCAATGAATTACATAAGTATCTCTATCTTTAATTTTTGTTTTATCTATCTTTAAATTATGAAAACTCTATCACCCATTTGAATCCACCTGATTGAGATTTACAAGGTGACCATAGCTTGCTTCAAGCCGACAATCTCCGTGGGATCGACCCTTACTCACGTAAGGTATTACTTGGACGACCCAGTGCACTTGCTGGTTAGTTGTGCGAAGTTGTGAAAAAGAGTTGAGATTACAATTGTGCGACCAAGTTGTTGGCGCCATTGTGTATCACAATTTCTTGCACCAAGTTTTTGGCGCCGTTGCCGTGGATTGTTCGAGTTTGGACAACTGACGGATCATCTTGTTGCTCAGATTAGGTAATTTTCTTTTTGTTTTTTCCTTTATTTTATTTTCAAACAGTTTTCAAAAAATCTTTCAAAAATTTTCCTCTTTTTTTGTTTTTCCAAAAATAATTTTCGAAAAATACAAAAAAATTCATAAAATCATAAAAACTCAAAAATATTTCATGGTTCTTGTTGAATCTAGGCCCAAATTTTAAGTTTGGTGTCAATTGCATGATTTTAATTGTCTTGCAAATTTCGAAAAACATGCATAATGTTCTTGATGATCTTCAAGCCGTTCTTGATGAATTACCTTGTTTGATCTTCATGATTTATTGATTTGTACTGCATGATATTCTACATATGCATTCTTGCATTCATATGGCCCAAACATGAGAAAGTTCTAAGTTTGGTGTCCTCCATGTTTTCTTTCATTAAGAAAATTGAGTTCTTGACGTTCATCTTGATCTTCAAGATTGTTCTTGGTGTTCATCTTGACGTTCATAATGTTCTTGCATATATCTTGTGTTTTGATCCAAGAATTATATGTTTCGACTCATTTTGTTGTTTTTCAAAATTGAAAACATATCTTATTGAATAAAGGATTTAGCAAAATGAAGATCTAAGAACATAAAGCAGAAGAATTACAGAGAAAAAGCTGGGCGTTCAAAACGCCCAGTGAAAAAGGAAAACTGGCGTTTAAACGCCAGCCAGAGTACCTAGCTGGGTGTTTAAACACCCAAACCATGCAGCAATTGGGCGTTAAATGCCCAAAACATGCAGCTCCTGGGCGTTTAATGCCAAGATGACACAAGGAGAGGAATTTTGTTTTTCAATCATATCTTTTTCAAAAAAAAATCAAATCTTTTTAATTTCCTTTTCAAATCTTTTTCAAAATAAATTTCAATCATATCTTTTCAAACATATCTTTTTCAAATCATTTCTTTTTCAAAATCAATTTCAAAATCTTTTCTATCTTCTTATCTTTTCAAAATTGATTTTCAAATCTTTTTCAACTAACTACTTGATTTTTTTTTATTTTATTATTTCTTATCTTTTTCAAAACCACAACCAATTTTTCAAAAAATTATTTTAAATCTTATTCTTTTTATTTTCAAAAATTCTTTCCCTCATCTCTCATCTTTTTCTATTTGAACACTAACATTCCTCCTCCATTATCAATTCGAACTCCATCCTTCTATTCTTGTTTTCCTCTGACACCTCAAGGAATCTTTATACTGTGACATAGAGGATTCCATGTATTCTTTGTTTTCGTCTATTTCATATGAGCAGGAACAAAGATAAAGGCATACTTGTTGAACCTGATCCTGAACCTGAAAGGACTCTGAAAAGGAAGCAGCAAAAGAAACAATTATGGCCGAACCAAACAACAATGCAAGGAAGATGCTTGGTGATTTTACTACACCAACTTCCAACTTTTATGGAAGAAGCATCTCAATCCCAGCCATAGGAGCAAACAATTTTGAACTAAAGCCTCAATTAGTTTCTCTACTGCAACAGAACTACAAGTTTCATGGACTTCCATCAGAAGACCCTTACCAGCTTTTAACTTAATTCTTGCAAATCTGTGATACTGCTAAGACCAATGGAGTTGATCCTAAAGTCTACAAGCTTATGCTTTTCCCTTGTGCTGTAAGAGACAGAGATAGAACATGGTTGGATTCACAACCTAAGGAAAGCCTGAACTTTTGGGATAAGCTGCTCAGTGCTTTCTTGGCCAAATTTTTTCCACCTCAAAAGATGAGCAAGCTTAGAGTGGAAATCCAAACCTTCAGACAGAAGGAAGGTGAATCCCTCTATGAAGCTTGAAAAAGATATAAGCAACTGATCAAAAGGTGTCCTACTGACATGCTTCCAGAATGGAGCATCATATGTATATTCTATGATGATTTGTCTGAGTTGTCAAAAATGTCATTGGACCATCCTGCAGAAGGATCTCTTCATCTGAAAGCCCCTGCAGAAGCTCAGGAAGTCATTGAAATGGTTGCAAATAACCAGTTCATGTATACCTCTGAGAGGAATCCTGTGAGTAATGGGACGCCTCAAAAGAGAGGAGTTCTTGAAATTGATGCTCTGAATGCCATACTGGCTCAGGACAAGATATTGACCCAACAAGTCAATATGATCTCTCAGAGTCTGAATGGATTGCAAAATGCATCCAACAGTACTAAAGAATAATCTTCTGAAGAAGAAGCTTATGATCCTGAGAACCCTGCAATGGCAGAGGTGAATTACATGGGTGATACCTTTGGCAACACCTATAATCTTTCATGAAAAAATCATCCAAATTTTTCAAGGAAGGATCAACAGAAGCAAGGCTTCAATAATAACAATGGTGGAAGAAACAGGTTTAGCAATAGCAAACCTTTCCCGTCATCATCTCAGCAACAGACAGAGCATTCTAAGCAGAATCTTTCTAGCTTAGCAAATATAGTCTCTGATCTATCTAAGGCCACTCTTAGTTTGATGACTGAAACAAGATCCTCCATTAGAAATTTGGAGGCACAAGTGGGCCAGCTGAGTTAAAGGATTACTGAAACTCCTCCTAACACTCTCCCAAGCAATACAGAAGAAAATCCCAAAGGAGAGTGCAAGGCCATTGATATAATCAATATGGCCAAAACCTTAGAGGAGGAGGAGGACGTGGATCCCAATGAGGAAGACCTCAGGGGATGTCCAATGATCAGTACAGAATCCCCTAATAAGGAACCAAAAGAATCTGAGGCTCATACAGAAACCATAGAGATTCCCTTGAACCTTCTTTTACCATTCATGAGCTCTGATGACTATTCATCTTCTGAAGAGGATGAAGACATTGTTGAAGGGCAAGTTGCCCAATATTTAGGAGCAATCATGAAGCTGAATGCCAAGCTTTTTAGTAATGAGACTTGGGAGGAAGAACCTCCCTTGCTCACCAATGATTTGAATGCATTGGTTCAGCAAACTTTACCTTAAAAGAGATAGGATCCTGGTAAATTCTTAATACCTTGTACCATAGGCACCATGACCTTTGAAAAATCTCTGTGTGACCTGGGGTCAGGGATAAACATGATGCCACTCTTTGTAATGGAGAAATTGGGAATCTATGAGGTACAGGCTGCCAAATTCTCATTGGAGATGGCAGATAAATCTATGAAAAAGGCTTATGGACTAGTAGAGGACGTGCTAGTGAAGGTTGAAGGCCTTTACTTCCCGGCTGATTTCATAATCCTAGACACTATGAGGGATGAGGATGAGTCCATCATCCTTGGAACACCCTTCCTAGCCACAGCAAGAGCTATGATTGATGTTGACAGAGGAGAGTTGATCCTTCATGCGAATGAAGAATTCCTTGTAGTAAAGACTCAAGGTTCTCCATCTGTAACCATGGAGAGTAAGCATGAAGAGCTTCTCCCAATGTAGAGTCAAACAGAGCCCCCACAGCCAAACTCTAAATTTGGTGTTGGGAGGCCACAGCCAAACTCTAAGCTATTGACATTAAAGAAGCACTTATTGGGAGGCAACCCAATTTTATTTTAATTTTATCTATGTTATTTTATTTTCTTTTAGGTTGATGATCATGTGAAGTCACAAAGACAATTACAAAAATAAAGAAAAAATCAAAAATAGCATGGAAAGCAGCACACCCTGGAGGAAGGACTTACTGGCGTTTAAACGCCAGTAAGGGCAGCAAAATGGGCGTTTAAACGCCCAATCTGGCACCTTTTTGGGCATTTAAACACCAGAATAGGGCACCAGACTAGCATTTAAACGCCAGAACAGGGCAATAAATTGGCGTTTAGACGCCAGAACAGGAAGGAAAGCTGGTGTTTAAACGCCAGAACAGGGCAGCAAACTGGCGTTTAAACGCCAGAATTTCACTCTAAGGCGTTTTGAACGCCCAATTGGAGCAGGGATGAAGAATTCCTTGGCCTTTCAGGATCTGTGGACCCCACAGGATCCCCACCAACCTTAACTCACTCTATCTCATTTTCACACATCACAAACACCTTCTTCCCCTCTTGGCCGAACCCTATACACCCTCCATCTCCTCCATTTTCTTCTTCTTCTACATCTTTCCTTCTTCTTTTGCTCGAGGATGAGCAAATATTATAAGTTTAGTGTGGTAAAAGCATTGCTTTTTGTTTTTCCATAACCATTTATGGCACCTAAGGCCGGAGAAACCTCTAGAAAGAGGAAAGGGAAGACAAAAGCTTCCACCTCCGAGTCATGGGATATGGAGAGATTCATCTCAAGGGTCTATAGCTCAGTAGTAGAGCATTTGACTGCACAACTAGAGAGTCCATTCATGGCACTCAATAAGAGCATGAGGAAGTTCCTCATCAAGAACTCCCTGAGATGCCTCAAGGGATACATTTTTCTTCACACAACTATTGGGATCAACTAAGGATAGGAGCACCAAAATCACTAGGGATAAAGCAACAAAGACAAGAAAGAGACATAGAGGAGCTCAAGAGCACCATTGGTTTTTCAAGAGGAAGACTTCACCCACACCAAGGTGGACTCATTCCTTAATCTCCTTGTCTATTTATTTTCTGTTTTTGGTTTTTGATGCTTTATGTGCTATCCATGTTTGTGTCTTCACTACATGATCAGTAGTGTCTAGTGTCTATGTCTTAAAGCTATGAATAACTCCATGAATCCTTCACCTCTCTTACATGAAAAATGTGTTTAATTACAAAAGAACAAGAAGTACTTGGATTTCAAATTTTATCTTGAAACTAGTTTAATTATTTTGATGTGGTGGTAATACTTTTTGTTCTCTGAATGAATGCTTGAACAGTGCATATTTTTTATCTTGTTGTTTATGAATGTTAAAATTGTTGGCTCTTGAAAGAATGATGAACAAAGAGAAATGTTATTGATGATCTGAAAAATCATGAAATTGGTTCTTGAAGCAAGAAAAAGCAGTGAAAAAAAAAGTAAGTAGCGAAAAAAAAGAAAAAAATGGCAAAAAAAAGAGAGAAAAGAAAAATAAAAAGCAAGTAGAAAAAGCCAATAGTCCTTTAAACCAAAAGGCAAGGGTAAAAAGGTTCCAAGGCTTTGAGCATTAATGGATAGGAGGGCCCAAGGAAATAAAATCCAGGCCTAAGCGGCTAGATCAAGCTGTCCCTAACCATGTGCTTGTGACATGCAGGTCTAAGTGAAAAGCTTGAGACTGAGTGGTTAAAGCCGTGATCCAAAGTAAAAAGTGTGTGCTTAAGAACTATGGACACCTTTAACTGGGGACTTTAGCAAAGCTGAGTCACAATCTGAAAAGGTTCACCCAATCATGTGTCTGTGGCATTTATGTATCCGGTGGTAATACTAGAAAACAAAGTGCTTAGGGTCACGGCCAAGACTCATAAAGTAGCTGTGTTCAAGAATCAACACACTGAACTAGGAGAATCAATAACACTATCTAAAATTCTGAGTTCCTATAGATGCCAATCATTCTGAATTTCAAAGGAAAAAGTGAGATGCCAAAACTGTTCAGAAGCAAAAAGCTACAAGCTCCGCTCATCTAATTAGGACTAAGTTTCATTGATACGGTGGGATTCATCGTATATTCTCTTCTTTTTATCCTATTTTGTTTTCATTTGCTTGGGGACAAGCAACAATTTAAGTTTGGTGTTGTGATGAGCAGATAATTTATACGCTTTTTGGCATTATTTTTAGGTAGTTTTTAGTAGGATCTAGCTACTTTTTGGGATGTTTTTATTAGTTTTTATGCAAAATTCATATTTCTGGAATTTACTAAGAGTTTGTGTATTTTTCTGTGATTTCATGTATTTTCTGGCTGAAATTGAGGGACCTGAGTAAAAATATGATTCAGAGGCTGACAAAGGACTACAGATGCTGTTGGATTCTGACCTTCCTGCACTTGAAGTGGATTTTCTAGAGCTACAGAACTCCAAATGGTGCGCCCTCAATTGCGTTGGAAATTATACATCTAGAGCTTTCCAGCAATATTTAATAGTCCATACTTTGCTCAAATTTTGACGACGCAAACTGGCGTTCAAACGCCCCTTCTCTGCCCTATTCTGAAGTCAAAACGCCATAACTGGCATAAAAGCTAGAGTTAAACGCCCAAACTGGCACCAAAGCTGGCGTTTAACTCCAAGAGAAGCCTCTACATGTGTGAAGCTCCATGCTCAGCCCAAGCACACACCAAGTGGGTCCGAAAGTGGATTTCTGCATCATTTACCTATTTCTGTAAACCCTAGTAGCTAGTTTCATTATAAATAGGACTTCTTACTATTGTATTTTCATCTTTTGATCATCTTTTTATCTCTTGATCACGTTTTGGGGGCTGGCCTCATGGCCATGCCTAGACCTTATTCTTATGTATTTTCAACGGTGGAGGTTCTACACACCATAGATTAAGGGTATGGAGCTCTACTGTTCCTCGAGTATTAATGCAAAGTACTATTGTTCTTCTATTTAATTCATGCTTATTCTTATTCTAAGATATTCACTGTACTTCAACATGATGAATGTGATGATCCATGACACTCATCATCATTCTCACCTATGAACGCGTGACTGACAACCACTTCCGTTCTACCTTAGAACGAGCGTGTATCTCTTAGCCTCCATTCCGAAAGATCAGAGTTTTCGTGGTATAAGTTAGAATTATTGGCAGCCATTTCTGAGATCCAAAAAGTCTAAACCTTGTCTGTGGTATTTCGAGTATGATCTGGAAGGGGATGACTGTGACGAGCTTCAAACTCGCGAGTGTTGGGCGTAGTGACAGACGCAAAGGAATCACTGGATTCTATTCCAACATGATCGAGAACCGACAGATGATTAGCTGTGCGGTGACAACGCATTTGGACCATTTTCACTGAGGACGGGAGGTAGCCATTGATGCCGGTGAAATCCGAGCATACAGCTTTCCATGGAAAGGAGTATGAAGGATTGGATGAAGGCAGTAGGAAAGCAGAGATTCAAAAGGAGCAAAGCATCTCCATACACTTATCTGAAATTCTCACCAATAAATTACATAAGTATCTCTATCTTTAATTTCTGTTTTATCTATCTTTAAATTATGAAAACTCTATCACCCATTTGAATCCACCTGACTGAGATTTACAAGGTGACCATAGCTTGCTTCAAGCCGACAATCTCCGTGGGATCGACCCTTACTCACGTAAGGTATTACTTGGACGACCCAGTGCACTTGCTGGTTAGTTGTGCGAAGTTGTGAAAAAGAGTTGAGATTACAATTGTGTGACCAAGTTGTTGGTGCCATTGTGTATCACAATTTCGTGCACCAGTCATCCACATCCCATTCGAATCCCTCTCTTTTTTTTCATCTTCTTTATCTTCTTTTTGCTCGAAGACGAGCAAACCTTTTAAGTTTATTATGGAAAGAGCCTTGCTTTCTCACTCCATTCGAATTCCATGGCTCCAAAAAGTGGAAAACCTACTTCAAGAAGCAAGAAAGAAGACAACCCAACAGCTGTTTTCAAACCTTTCAGACTCTATACGAAGCATCATGAAGAACATTATTACAAGAGTGGTCCCAGAGACCAAATTTGAATTAAGAGAAGATGAGTACCCGGAGATCCAAGATCAGATTCAAAAGAGAGGCTGGGAAACCCTGGCCGACCCTGTGACCAATGTTTGAATAACAATGATCCATGAATTCTATGCAAATCTGTGGATGACAGATAAGCAAAAGAAAGATGGACAAGGATTCCATACTTTTTGCACCATGGTCTGGGGAAAGACTCTCAATTTTCATCTTGACAAGGTGAGAGAGATCTTTAAGTTACCTCCATAAAAGGATGATCTAGTATCCTTTAATAGGAGGGTGTTAGCTAATCCAAAGTTGGATCAAATTCTAGAAGACATATGTCTGCCTGGAACTCAGTGGATCAATAACACAAAAGGTAAGCAAAACCAGGTGAGAAGAATGGATCTCAAACCAGTTGCTAGGGGTTGGCTGGATTTTATTGGGCATTTCATACTCCCTACTAGTAACTGCTCTGAAGTTACCATCAGAAGAGTTATTATGATTCATTGTATTATAATGGGGAATGAGGTGGAAGTCCACCAACTAATCCATTTTGAGCTATACAAGGTTGCAAACAGGATGTCAACTCAAGCTAGATTGGCCTATCCAAACCTTATCTTTCACTTGTGTAAAGAGGCTGGAGTCCTGATTAACAGAGACTCATGAATTCCAATAGACAACCCAATCACCAAGCAAGTGATGGAAAGTTCTAGGATACCAGATGATTATCCTAAAAGGAAGATGATGAGCGGATAATTTATACGCTTTTTGGCATTGTTTTTAGTATGTTTTTAGTATATTTTAGTTAGTTTTTATTACATTTTCATTAGTTTTTAGTTAAAATTCACTTTTCTGGGCTTTACTATGAGTTTGTGTGTTTTTTTGTGATTTCAGGTATTTTCTGGCTGAAATTGAGGGATCTGAGCAAAAATCTGATTTAGAGGCTGAAAAGGACTGCAGATGCTGTTGGATTTTGACCTCTCTGCATTCAAAGTGGATTTTTTGGAGCTACAGAAGCCCAATTGGTGCGCTCTCAATGGCGTTGGAAAGTAGACATCCTGGGCTTTCCTGCAATGTATAATAGTCCATACTTTGCCCGAGATTTGATGGCCCAAACCGGCATTGTAAATCAGCTTCAGAATTCCTGGCGTTTAACGCCGGAACTGGCACAAAAATTGGAGTTAAACGCCCAAACTGGCATAAAAGCTGGCGTTTAACTCCAGAAAAAGTCTCTACACATGAAAGCTTCAATGCTCAGCCCAAGCACGCACTAAGTGGACCCCCGGAAGTGGATTTTTACGTCATTTACTCATTTCTGTATACCCTAGGTTACTAGTTCACTATTAATAGGATCTTTTGACATTGTATCTGTACCTCATGACACATTACACGTTTCTTATTGTATCTTCTACGGCATGAGTCTCTAAACCCCATGCTTGGGGGTGAGGAGCTCTGCTGTGTCTTGATGGATTAATGCAATTACTACTATTTTTCATTCAATCACG
>NC_029780.3:87735169-87738972 GCF_000817695.3 Arachis duranensis
CTTCGTGGTATAAGCTAGAATTGATGGCGGCATTCAAGAGAATCCGGAAGGTCTAAACCTTGTCTGTGGTATTCTGAGTAGGATTCAAGGATTGAATGACTGTGACGAGCTTCAAAGTCCTGAGGGCTGGGCATTAGTGACAGACGCAAAAGAATCACTGGATTCTATTCCAACCTGATTGAGAACCGACAGATGATTTGGGATCGACCCTTACTCACGTAAGGTATTACTTGGACGACCCAGTGTACTTGCTGGTTAGTTGTGCGAAATTGCAAAAGTGTGATTGCAATTTCGTGCACCAAGTTTTTGGCGCCGTTACCGGGGATTGTTTGAGTTTGGACAACTGGCGGCTTATCTTGTTGCTTAGATTAGGACTGTTTTATTTTTGTTGGTTTAGAGTCTTTTATCTGAGTCTAGTTTCATATTTTAAGTTTGGTGTCAATTGCATGCTTTTGTTTTCTTTTATTTTTCGTATTTGCATATCCTTAGTCCTGTCTTGATCCTTAAAAATTCTAAGTTTGGTGTCTTCTTTGTTTTTTCCTTTAAGTTTTCGAAAATTTGAGTCTGATTTTCAAAAAAATTTTAAGTTTGGTGTCATTTTGTTGTTTTTCTCTTTCCTCATTTCAAAAATTAAATCTTTTCCAAAATAATTTTCAATCATATCTTTTCAATTGTTAATTCCAAAATCTTTTTTTTTATTAACTAATTGATTTAGTTTTCAATTTGTCTAATTCCAAAATCTTTTTTTTACTAATTGATTTAGTTTTCAATTTGTTTTGATCTTATTTTTTAGTTTTCGGTCACCTTTAATAAAAAAAATTTATATTTTACTTTACTTGTGAATCCATATCATATTCCCTTGCTCCATCATGGACCTAAGTGGAATTGAGCAGTCCAGAAGGACTCTGGGGTCATATGCTAACCCCATTACAGCTGCATATGTGAGTAGCATCTGTATACCTCCCATTAAAGCAAGCAGCTTTGAGCTAAATCCTCAACTCATTATCATGGTGCAGCAAAATTGCCAGTATTCTGGTCTTCCACAGGAAGAACCTACTGATTTTCTGGCACAATTCTTACAAATTGCTGATACAGTACGTGATAAAGAGGTAGATCAGGATGTCTACAGATTATTACTGTTTCCATTTGCTGTAAAAGATCAAGCTAAGAGGTGGTTGAATAACTAACCCACAGCAAGCATAAAAACATGGAGACAGTTATCAGACAAATTCCTGAATTAATTTTACCCTCCAAAAAGGATGACACAGCTAAGGCTGGACATCCAAGGCTTTAAACAAGAGGATAATGAATCCCTTTATAATGCCTGGGAGAGGTATAGAGGTATGCTAAGAAAATGCCCCTCTGAAATGTTTTCAGAGTGGGTACAGTTAGACATCTTCTACTATGGGCTTACAGAAAAAGCTCAGATGTCTCTAGACCACTCAGCTGGTGGATCTATACATATGAGGAAGACGATTGAAGAGGCTCAAGAGCTTATAGATACTATTGCTAGAAATCAACATTTGTACTCTAGCAATGAGTCTTCTACAAAAGAAGAAGTTATGGCAGTAGTTACTGATTCTAATCCTCAAGAACAGATTATTGAGCTTAATCAGCAATTACTCCTGATGACAAAACAGTTAGCAGAATTTAAAGAGATGCTCCAAGAGACTAAAATTGCTAACAAGAACATAGAGTCACAGTTGAATCAGGCAAAACAACAGTTATCTAAACAGATAACAGAAGAATGCCAAGCAGTTCAACTGAGGAGTGGGAAGACATTGAATAACACTACTCAAAGTAGCAAAAAGCCAATAAAGGAACAATTGACAGAGGATAACCAAACCACTGTCCAAAATCCCTCTGAGGACAGTAAGAGCCCAGAGAGGAATACTCTTGGCGTCCAAACGCCAGAAAGGGGGGAAAAGCTAGCGTTAAACGCCCATTTCCTGCCCAGTTCTGGCGTTCAAACGCCAGAAAAGGGGGAAGTTGGCGTTAAACGCCCATTCTTCACCCATTCCTGGCGTTCAAACGCCAATGGGGAATCAGACACCTGAGAGTGCTGGTAGCAACCCCTCTAAAAAGGCTTCTCCAACCACCTTTGTAAGGAATAAACCTGTAGCAACTAAGGTTGAAGAATATAAAGCCAAGATGCCTTATCCTCAGAAACTCTGCCAAGCGGAACAGGATAAGCAATTTACCCGCTTTGCAGACTATCTAAGGACTCTTGAAATAAAGATTCCGTTTGCAGAAGCACTTGATCAAATACCTTCTTATGCTAAGTTCATGAAAGAGATCTTAAGTAATAAGAAGGATTGGAGAGAAACTGAAAAAGTGTTTCTCACTGAAGAATGCAGTGCAGTCATTTTGAAAAACTTACCAGAAAAGCTTCAAGATCCAGGAAGCATTATAATACCATGCACATTAGAAGGTGCTTGCACCAAGACAGCCCTGTGTGACCTTGGAGCAAGTATCAATCTAATACCTACATCCACTATCAGAAAGCTTGGGTTGACTGAAGAAGTCAAACCAACCCGGATATGCCTCCAACTTGCTGATGGCTCCATTAAATATCCATCAGGCATAATTGAGGACATGATTGTCAAGGTTGGGCCATTCGCCTTTCCAACTGACTTTGTAGTGCTGGAAATGGATGAGAACAAGAGTGCAACTATCATTCTAGGAAGACCTTTCCTAGCAACTGGACGAACTCTCATTGATGTACAAAAAGGGGAAGTAACCCTGAGAGTCAATGAGGATGAGTTCAAGTTGAATGCTGTAAAAGCTATGCAGCACCCAGACACACCAAATGACTGCATGGACGCTGACATTATTGACTCTCTGGTAGAAGAGATCAATATGACTGAAAGCCTAGAAGCAGAGCTTGAGGACATCTTCAAAGATGCTCAGTCTAGAATCAGAGCTAGAGGACATCTTCAAATGTTCAGCCTGATCAGGAAGAACCAGAGGAAACAAAAGAATTTTTGAAAATTCCTCAGGAAGAGGATAAGCCTCCCAAACCAGAGCTCAAACCACTACCACCATCCCTGAAGTATGCATTTCTGGGAGAGGGTTACACTTTTCCAGTGATCATAAGCTCTGCTTTAAATCCACAGGAAGAGGAATCACTGATTCAAGTGCTAAGGACACATAAGATAGCTCTTGGTTGGTCCATAAGTGATCTTAAGGGCATTAGCCCAGCAAGATGCATGCACAAGATCCTACTAGAGGATAATGCCAAGCCAGTGGTTCAACCACAAAGGCGGCTAAATCCGGCCATGAAGGAGGTGGTGCAGAAAGAGGTCACTAAATTACTAGAGGCTGGGATTATTTATCCTATTTCTGATAGCCCCTGGGTGAGCCCTGTCCAAGTTGTCCCCAAGAAGGGAGGCATGACAGTAGTTCATAATGAAAAAAATGAACTGGTTCCTACAAGAACAGTTACAGGGTGGCGTATGTGTATTGACTACAGAAGGCTCAATACAGCCACCAGAAAGGATCATTTTCCTTTACCATTCATAGACCAAATCCTAGAAAGACTAGCTGGTCAAGATTATTACTGCTTTTTGGATGGCTATTCAGGTTACAACCAAATTGCAGTAGATCCTCAGGACCAAGAGAAAACAACATTCACTTGCCCTTCTGGCGTGTTCGCCTACAGGAGAATGCCTTTTGGTCTATGTAATGCTCCTGCAACTTTTCAGAGATGCATGCTATCCATCTTCTCTGATATGGTGGAGAGATTCCTGGAAGTCTTCATGGATGACTTCTCAGTATATGGAGACTCATTCAGCTCCTGTCTT
>NC_029780.3:87740476-87742287 GCF_000817695.3 Arachis duranensis
AAAGTTGAAATCCCGGTGGAGAGGACCATATGTGATTACAGGTGTGTCACCATATGGATATGTAGAGCTTCAGGATAATGACTCTAACAAAAAATTCAGTGTTAATGGATAGAGAGTCAAACATTATCTTGAAATCAATTTTGAGCAAGAATGCTCAAAACTGAGATTTGAATGATTCTCAGTGAAGGTCCAGCTAAAGACAATAAAGAAGCGCTTGCTGGGAGGCAACCCAGTCATTAGCAGGTGATCTGTTTTGTTTAATCAAAGTTTGATACATATTCTCAAGGAGCAATCATCAAAATTGAAGGAATTCACAGAGTTACAGAAGGATTTAGTGCAAAAAGCAGAGAAAAGGAGCTTGCTGGCGAAAAAATGCCAGTAGGGGGTACTTTGGGCGTTAAACGCCAGAATGGGCACCATTTTGGGCGTTTAACGCCAGTAAAGGTGCCATTTTGGGCGTCAAACGCCAGAATGGGCACCATTCTGGGCGTTTAACGCCAGGTGTGCAGCATCCTGGGCGTTTAGCAAAACGCCCAGTGATGAAGGGAATTCTGGCATTTAACGCCAGCCAGGATACCTGGCTGGGCGTTAAACGCCCACAATGGCCAACATTTGGGCGTTAAACGCCAGAATGGATACCATTCTGGGCGTTTAACGCCAGAAAGGTGGGGGATAGAGATTTTGCTTTCTGATTCAAATTTTTTTAAACTTTCCTGTTTTGATCCATAATTTTCTACATAAACACATTTCAAACTTTCATCATTCACCTTCAATTTTTCAAAAACTAAAATCATTCTTCAAATCTCTCTCAAATCCTTCCCAAATCTTCTTCAAAAACTCAAATATTTCTCAAATTCTTTCCAAATCTTCTCAAATCTCCTTCAAAATTTTCGAAATCTCTCCCCCTCCCTTATAAATACACGCTCGGCCATCCCTTTCTCCCCACCATTCGAATTTGCTCTCTTCCTCTCTCCCCTTTTTCCTTTCTTTTGCTTGAGGGCAAGCAAACCTCTAAGTTTGGTGTGCTTTTCCGTGATCACTAAGCTAAGATTCATCAAGATCATGGCTCCTAAAGGAAAACAAACCAATTTAAGAGGCAAGAAAGAGAACAATCCAAAGAGTCTTTAGAATCAAGAGAAGTTCTTAACCAAAGAACATGAAGACCATTATCACAAAATAATGGGTCTGAGGTCAGTGATCCCGGAAGTCAAATTCGATCTAAAAGAAGATGAATATCCGGGAATCCAAGAGCAAATTCGAAACAGAGGATGGGAAGTTCTAACCAATCCTGAGATAAAGGTTGGAAGAAATATGGTTCAGGAATTCTACTCAAACCTGTGGCTGACAGATAAGCAGAGAATGACTGGAACTGCTTTCCATACTTATAGAACCATGGTCAGAGGGAAAGTTATCTACTTCCATCTGGACAAAATAAGAGAGATCTTCAAATTGCCTCAACTGCAAGATGATCCTGAATCCTTTAATAGGAGAATGGTGAGAGCAGACAAGGGGTTAGATCAAGTTCTAGAGGACATATGCCTCCCTGGAACTAAGTGGATAACCAATTCAAAAGGTGTCCCAAACTAACTCAAGAGGGGAGACCTCAAACCAATTGCAAGAGGCTGGCTAGACTTTATTGGGCGTTCCATATTGCCCACTAGCAACCGTTCTGAGGTTACTATCAAGAGAGCAGTGATGATTCATTGTATTATGCTGGGAAGAGAAGTGGAGGTTCATCATCTGATTGCTTGTGAGATCTACACAATTGCAAACAAGAATTCCACTGAAGCCAAACTGGCTTACCCAAGCTT
>NC_029780.3:87742488-87747557 GCF_000817695.3 Arachis duranensis
TGCAAATTACTGAAGGAACAAGAGAAGCAGGGGCGTGAGCTACAGGAGTTGAAGCGCCAAAAGCTCTCCCTTGAAGGGTCAAATACCCCACAAGTTGAGGGAGCATCCACTTCTCAAAATCAAGGTTGTTGAGTCCTAACTCTGTGATAACCTCTATCATTAGGAGTCTATTTAAATTTTTGTTTTTTTAATTTTTCTATTACTATTAGTCTTATCTTATATCTATTTTTGAGTCTTGTTCTTAATTCATGATTAATAAAATTTAAGGTTCATGCCTTAAAGCTATGAATGTCCTATTAATCCATCACCTCTCTTAAATAAAAAAATGCTCTAATCACAAAAGAACAAGAAGTACAGGATTTCGAATTCATCTTTGAAACTAGTTGAATTAGTTTGATGTGGTGACAATACTTTTTGTTTTCTGAATGAATGCTTGAACAGTGCATATGTCTTTTGAATTTTTTGTTTTAAGAATGTTAAAATTGTTGGCTCTTGAAAGAATGATGAAAAAGGAGAAATGTTATTGAGGATTTGAAAAATCATCAAATTGATTCTTGAAGCAAGAAAAAAAGCAGTGGATACAAAACAAAAAAACGAAAAAAATAAAAATAAAAATAAAAATAAAGTTGTGATCCAAGGCAAAAAGAGTGTGCTTAAGAATCCTGGACACCTCTAATTGGGGACTCTAGCAAAGCTGAGTCACAATCTGAAGAGGTTCACCCAATTATGTGCCTGTGGCATGTATGTATCCGGTGGTAATACTGGAAGACAGAGTGCTTTGGGCCGCAGCCAAGACTCATAAAGTAGCTTTGTTCAAGAATCATCATACTTAACTAGGAGAATCAATAACACTATCTGAGTTCTGAGTCCTATAGATGCCAATCATTCTAAACTTCAAAGGATAAAGTGAGATGCCAAAACTGTTCAGAAGCAAAAAGCTACTAGTCCCGCTCATCTAATTGGAGCTAAGTTTCTTTGATATTTTGGAGTCTATAGTATATTCTCTTCTTTTTATCCTATTTTGATTTTCAGTTGCTTGGGGACAAGCAACAATTTAAGTTTGGTGTTGTGATGAGCGGATAATTTATACGCTTTTTGGCATTGTTTTTAGTATGTTTTTAGTATGTTTTAGTTAGTTTTTAGTATATTTTTATTAGTTTTTAGTTAAAATTCACTTTTCTGGACTTTACTATTTTTTATTACATTTTCATTAGTTTTTAGTTAAAATTCACTTTTATGGGCTTTACTATGAGTTTGTGTATTTTTCTATGATTTCAGGTATTTTCTGGCTGAAATTGAGGGATCTGAGCAAAAATCTAATTTAGAGGCTGAAAAGGACTGCAGATGCTGTTGGATTCTGACCTTCCTGCACTCGAAGTGGAATTTCTAGAGCTACAGAAACCCAATTGGCGCGCTCTCAACGTCGTTGGAAAGTAGACATCCTGGGCTTTCCAGCAATGTATAATAGTCCATACTTTTCCCGAGATTTGATGGCCCAAACCGGCGTTGTAAATCAGCTTCAAAATTCCCGGCGTTTAACGCCGGAACTGACACAAAAATTGGAGTTAAACGCCCAAACTGGCATAAAAGCTGGCGTTTAACTCCAGAAAAAGTCTCTACACATGAAAGCTTCAATGCTCAGCCCAAGCACGCACTAAGTGGACCCCGGAAGTGGATTTTTACGTCATTTACTCATTTCTGTATACCCTAGGTTACTAGTTCACTATTAATAGGATCTTTTTACATTGTATCTGTACCTCATGACACATTACACGTTTCTTATTGTATCTTCTATGGCATGAGTCTCTAAACCCCATGGTTGGGGTGAGGAGCTCTGCTGTGTCTTCATGGATTAATGCAATTACTACTGTTTTTCATTCAATCACGCTTGCTTCTATTCTAAGATATCACTTGTTCCTAAACATGACGAATGTGATGACCTGTGACACTCATCATCATTCTCACCTATGAACGTGTGCATGACAACCACCTCCGTTCTACCTTAGATTGAGTAGATATCTCTTGGATTCTTTAATCAGAATCTTCGTGGTATAAGCTAGAATTGATGGCGGCATTCAAGAGAATCCGGAAGGTCTAAACCTTGTCTGTGGTATTCTGAGTAGGATTCAATGATTGAATGACTGTGACGAGCTTCAAACTCCTGAAGGCTGGGCGTTAGTGACAGACACAAAAGAATCACTGGATTCTATTCCAACCTGATTGAGAACCGACAGATGATTAGCCGTGCTGTGACAGAGCGCGTAGAACATTTTCACTGAGAGGATGGGAGGTAGCCATTGACAACGGTGAAACCCTACATACAGCTTGCCATGGAAGGAGTCTTGCGTGCTTGAAGAAGAAGACAGTAGGAAAGCAGAGATTCAGAAGATAGAGCATCTCCAAAACCTCAGCCTGTTTTCCATTACTGCAAAACAAGTACTTATTTCATGTTCTTTTACTTTTTACAATCAATCCTGATAATTATTGATATCCTGACTAAGAGTTACAAGATAACCATAGCTTGCTTCAAGCCAACAATCTCCGTGGGATCGACCCTTACTCACGTAAGGTATTACATGGACGACCCAATGCACTTGCTGGTTAGTTGTGCGGAATTGCAAAAGTGTGATTGCAATTTCGTGCACCAGAAGTCACCTGAGCCACCTCAAACACAAGAGATCCCTCCAATTGAATATGGGACCCAGCTGAAAGCATCTGTTGCACAATTGCAAACCACCTTGTATCAATTGAGAGATGAGCAAAATGACCAGATTAGCATGCTTTGCAAACTGGTCAAAGAACAAGAAAAGCAAGGGCTTGAACTCGAAAGAGATTTTCTGGAGCTACAGAACTCTAAATGGTGCGCTCTTAACGGCGTTGGAAAGTAGACATCCAGAGCTTTCCAGCAATATATAATAGTCTATACTTTATTCGAGATTAGATGACGCAAACTGGCACTCAATGCCAGTTCCATGCTGCATTCTAGAGTCAAACGCCAGAAACACGTCATGAACCATAGTTGAACGCCAAAAACACGTTACAACTTGGCGTTCAACTCCAAAAGAAGCCTCTGCACGTGTAAAGCTCAAGCTCAGCCCAAGCACACACCAAGTGGGCCCCGGAAGTAGATTTCTGCATCAATTACTTATTTTTGTAAACCCTAGTAGGTAGTCTAGTATAAATAGGACATTTTACTACTGTATTAGACGTCTTTGACCATTCGGTCTTTTGACCAAATCCTGGATTGTATTTTTGATCCTGTGATCATGTTTTGGGGGCTGGACATTGGTGCACGAAATTGTGATCATCAATGGCGCCATCAACATGGTACGCACAATTGTAATCTCAACTCTTTATCACGACTTCGCACAACTAACCAGCAAGTGCACTGGGTCATCCAAGTAATAAACCTTACGCGAGTAAGGGTCGATCCCACGGAGATTGTTGGTATGAAGCAAGCTATGGTCATCTTGTAAATCTTAGTCAGGCAGATTCAAATGGTTATGGATGATCTATGAATAAAGCATAAAATAAAGATAGAGATACTTATGTAATTCATTGGTGAGAATTTCAGATAACCGTATGGAGATGCTTTGTCCTTTCCATCTCTCTGCTTTCCTACTGTCTTCATCTAATCCTTCTTACTCCTTTCCATGGCAAGCTGTATGTTGGGCATCACCGTTGTCAATGGCTACAGTCCCATCCTCTCAGTGAAAATGTTCAACGCACTCTGTCACAGCACGACTATTCAGCTGTCGGTTCTCGATCATGTCGGAATAGAATCCAGTGATTCTTTTGCGTCTGTCACTAACACCCCACAATCGCGAGTTTGAAGCTCGTCACAGTCATTCAATCCTTGAATCCTACTCAGAATACCACAGACAAGATTTAGATCTTCCGGATTCTCTTGAATGCAGCCATCAGTTCTAGCTTATACCACAAAGATTCTGATTAAGGAATCCAAGAGATATTCACTTAATCTAAGGTAGAACGGAGGTGGTTGTCAGGCACACGTTCATAGGTGAAAATGATGATGAGTGTCACGGATCATCACATTCATCAAGTTGAGGAAAAATTGATATCTTAGAACAAGAATAAGCTGAATTGAATAGAAGAACAATAGTAATTGCATTAATACTCGAGGTATAGCAGAGCTCCACACCTTAATCTATGGTGTGTAGAAACTCCACCGTTGAAAATACATAAGAACAAGGTCTAGGCATGGCCGAATGGCCAGCCTCCCATAATCTAAGAACTAGACGTCCAAAGATGATCCTAATATCTAAAGTGATCAAAAGATGAAAATACAATAGCAAAAGGTCCTATTTATAGAGAACTAGTAGCCTAGGGTTTACAAAAATGAGTAAATGACGTAAAAATCCACTTCCGGGCCCTCTTGGTGTGTGCTTGGGCTGATCATTGAAGCATTTTCGTGTAGAGACTTTTCTTGGAGTTAAACGCCAGCTTTTGTGCCAGTTTGGGCGTTTAACTCCCATTCTTGTGCCAGTTCCGGCGTTTTACCCCAGAATTCTTGAGCTGACTTGGAACGCCTGTTTGGGCCATCAAATCTCGGACAAAGTATGGACTATTATACATTGCTGGAAAGCCCAGGATGTCTACTTTCCAACACAATTAAGATCGCGCCAATTGGGCTTCTTTAGCTCCAGAAAATCTACTTCGAGTGCAGGGAGGTCTGAATCTAATAACATCTGTAGTCCTTTTCAGCCTCTGAATCAGATTTTTGCTCAGGTCCCTCAATTTCAGTCAGAAAATACCTGAAATCACAGAAAAACACACAAACTCATAGTAAAGTCCAGAAAAGCAAATTTTAACTAAAAACTAATAAAAATATAATAAAAACTAACTAAAACATACTAAAAACAATGCTAAAAAGCGTATAAATTATCCGCTCATCACAACACCAAACTTAAATTGTTGCTTGTCCCCAAGCAACTGAAAATAAAATAAGATAAAAAGAAGAGAATATACAATGAATTCTAAAAACATCTATGAAGATCAGTATTAATTAGATGAGCGGGGCTTTTAGCTTTTTGCCTCTGAATAGTTTT
>NC_029780.3:87747782-87748042 GCF_000817695.3 Arachis duranensis
ACTGGGTGAACCTTTTTAGATTGTGACTCAGCTTTGCTAGAGTCCCCAATTAGAGGTGTCCAGGGTTCTTAAGCACACTTTTCGCCTTGGATCATGACTTTATTATTACATTTTTTTTTGTATTCACTGCTTTTTCTTGCTTCAAGAATCATTTTTATGATTTTTCAGATCCTCAGTAACATGTCTCCTTTTTCATCATTCTTTCAAGAGCCAACATTCATGAACCACAAATTCAAGATACATATGCACTGTTTAAGCAT
>NC_029780.3:87748747-87750190 GCF_000817695.3 Arachis duranensis
GGGTGTTCATCTCCTTGCATCATGGGCAAGTTGAATGCCAACCTTACATTTTCCGGACTTAAATCCAAGTATTTCCCCTGAACCATTGTAAGCCAATTCTTTGGATCCGGGTTTATACTTTGGTCATGGTTCTTGGTGATCCATGCATTGGCATAGAACTCTTGAACCATTAAGATTCTAACTTGTTGAATGGGGTTGGTAAGAACTTCCCAACCTCTTCTTCGGATCTCATGTCGGATCTCCGGATATTCACTCTTTTTGAGTTTGAAAGGGACCTCGCGGATCACCTTCTTCATGGCCACAACTTCATAGAAGTGGTCTTGATGCACCCTTGAGATGAATCTCTCCATCTCCCATGACTCGGAGGTGGGAGCTTTTGCCTTCCCTTTCCTCTTTCTAGAGGTTTCTCCGGCCTTAGATGCCATAAATGGTTATGGAAAAACAAAAAGCAATGCTTTTACCACACCAAACTTAAAAGGTTTGCTCGTCCTCAAGAAAAAGAAGAAAGAAGAGAGTAGAAGAAGAAGAAATAGAGGAGATGGAGGTGGCTTTGTGGTTCGGCCAAGGGGGAGAAGTAGTGTTTAGGTTGTGTGAAAATGAAGGAGTGAAGATGGGTTTATATAGGAGTAGAGAGGGGTTGTATGGTTTGGCCATTATGGGTGGGTGTGGGAGGGAAAGTGGTTTGAATTTGAATGGTGAGGTAGGTGGGATTTTATGAAGGATGGATGTGAGTGGTGAAGAGAATAGTGGGATTTGATAGGTGAGGGGTTTTTTAGGGAAGAGGTGTTGAGGTGATTGGTGAATGGGTGAAGAAGAGAGAGAGTGGTGGGGTAGGTGGGGATCCTGTGGGGTCCACAGATCCTGAGGTGTCAAGGAAAATTCATCCCTGCACCAAGTGGCGAGCAAAAATACTCTTTTTGCCAATTTTGGCGTTAAACGCCGGGCTGGTGCCCATTTCTGGCGTTTAACGCCAGCTTCTTGCCCCTTCCTGACGTTTAACGCCAGTCTGGTGCCCCTTTATGGCGTTAAACGCCTAGAATGGTGCCAGACTAGGCGTTAAACGCCCATTTGCTGCCCTTACTGGCGTTTAAATGCCAGCAAGTTTTCCTCCAGGGTGTGCTATTTTTCTTTCTATTTTTCATTCTGTTTTTGCTTTTTTCAATTGATTTTGTGACTTCCCATGATCATCAACCTATAGAAAACATAAAATAACAAAGGAAAAATAGATAAATATAACATTGGGTTGCCTCCCAACAAGCGCTTCTTTAATGTCAGTAGCTTGACAGAGCGTTCAATGGAGCCTCACAGATACTCAGAGCAATGTTGGAACCTCCCAACACCAAACTTAGAGTTTGAATGTGGGGGTTCAACACCAAACTTAGAAGTTGGTTGTGGCCTCCCAACACCAAACTTAGAGTTTGACTGTGGGGGCTCTGTTTGACT
>NC_029780.3:87751063-87807381 GCF_000817695.3 Arachis duranensis
CCTCTTCCATTGAAGGGTTCTCAGGATCATAAGCTTCTTCCTCAGATGAAGCTTCTTTAGTACTGCTTGGTGCATTTTGCATTCCAGACAGGCTTTGAGAAATCATATTGACTTGCTGAGTTAATATTTTGTTCTGAGCCAATATGTCATTCAGAGTATCAATCTCAAGAACTCCTTTCTTCTGATTCGTCCCATTGTTCGCAGGATTCCTTTCAGAAGTGTACATGAATTGGTTATTTGCAACCATTTTAATGAGTTCTTGAGCTTCTGTAGGCGTCTTCTTCAGATGAAGAGATCCTCCAGCAGAGCTGTCCAATGACATCTTGGACAGTTCAGACATACCATCATAGAAGATACCTATGATGCTCCCTTCAGAAAGAATGTCAGAAGGACACTTTCTGATCAATTGTTTGTATCTTTCCCAAGCTTCATAGAGGGATTCACCTTCATTCTGTCTGAAGGTTTGGACTTCCACTCTAAGCTTACTCAATTTTTGAGGTGGAAAGAACTTTGCCAAGAAGGCATAGACTAGCTTTTCCCAAGAGTTCAGGCTTTCTTTAGGCTGTGATTCCAACCATATCCTAGCTTTGTCTCTTACAGCAAAAGGGAATAGCATAAGTCAGTAGACCTCAGGGTCAACCCCATTAGTCTTGACAGTGTCACAAATTTGCAAGAACTCAGCTAAAAACCGATGAGGATCTTCCAATGGAAGTCCATGGAACTTGCAATTCTGTTGCATTAGAGAAACTAATTGAGGCTTAAGCTCAAAGTTGTTTGCTCCAATGGAAGGGATAGAGATGCTTCTCCCATAGAAGTCAGGAGTAGGTGCAGTAAAGTCACCCAGCACCTTCCTTGCATTATTGGCATTGTTGTTGTTTTTGGCTGCCATGTCTTCTTCTTTGAAGAATTCTGTTAGGTCCTCTACAGAGAGTTGTGCTTTAGCTTCTCTTAGCTTTCACTTCAAGGTCCTTTCAGGTTCAGGGTCAGCCTCAACAAGAATGCTTTTTTCCTTGCTCCTGCTCATATGAAAGAGAAGAAAATAAGAAAATATGGAATCCTCTATGTCACAGTATAGAGATTCCTTGAGGTGTCAGAGGAAAAGAAAAATAAAAGGACGAGGTAGAAGAATTCAAACTTAGAAAGATAGAGTTCGAATTATTGATAGTGGAGGAGTGTTAGTCCACAAATAGAAGGATATGAGAAGAGGGAAAGAAATTTTCGAAAACAAAGAAAAAGATTTTGAAATTAGAAATAAAAAAGATATGATTGAAAAACAATTTAAAAAGATTTGATTTTTAAAATCGATGACTTGGCTAACAAGAAAAGATATGATTCAAACATTGAACCTTTCTCAACAGAAAAGGCAACATACTTGAAATGTTGAATCAAATCATTAATTGTTAGCAAGTATTTTTTTTGAAAAATGGAAAGAAATTGATTTTGAAAAGATATGATTGAAAAGATATGATTTGAAAAAGATTTGATTTTGAAAAATTTTGAAAACTTGAAAAATTTTGAATTAAAAACAAAATCTTCCCTCTTGTGCCATCCTGGCATTAAACACCCAGAATGGTATCCATTCTGGCGTTTAACGCCCAAAATGCTACCCTTTTGGGCGTTAAACGCCCAGCCAGGTACCCTGGCTGGTGTTTAAACGCCAGTTTTCCTTCCTTACTGGGCGTTTTGAACGCCTAGTTTTTCTGTGTAATTTTCCTGCTGTATGTTCTGAATCTTCAATTCTCTGTATTATTGACTTGAAAAGACACAAAAAATTTTTTTTTTGAATTTTTAATGATGAGGAATAATCAAAATGCCACTAAGATCAAATAAACAATGCATGCAAGACACCAAACTTAGAAGTTTGTATACTACTAACACTAACAAGTTGAGAATGCATATGAGAAACAACAAAACACTCAAGACAAGAGAATTTAAAGATCAGAGCAAGGAAATCATCAAGAACAACTTGAAGATCAATGAAGACACATGAATGAATTCGAAAAATGCAAGAAGAATAGAAACATGCAATTGACACCAAACTTAAAATGAGACAATAGACTCAAACAAGAAATACTTTTGGTTTTTATGATTTTGTAATTTTTTGGATTTTTCAAAATTTATGTGGAAAAGAAAATAAAGAGATTCAAAAATTTTTAATAAGAATTCAAAGAATCATGCAATGTTAGTCTAAAGCTTCGGTCTAAAGAAATTAGACATGGCTAGCCAAGCTTCAGCAGGACATTACATTCAAGAGCTAAATTGATGAAAATCAATCAGCTTTGGTGATGATAAAAACATCACCTTGAAACACTAGAATTCATTCTTAAAAATTCTGAAAAATACCTAATCTAAGCAACAAGATGAACCGTCAGTTGTCCAAACTCGAACAATTCCCGGCAACGGCACCAAAATCTTGGTGCACGAAATTGTGATCATCAATGGCGCCATCAACATGGTACGCACAATTGTAATCTCAACTCTTTATCACAACTTCGCACAACTAACCAGCAAGTGCACTGGGTCGTCCAAGTAATAAACCTTACGCGAGTAAGGGTCGATCCCACGGAGATTGTTGGTATGAAGCAAGCTATGGTCATCTTGTAAATCTCAGTCAGGCAGATTCAAATGGTTATTGATGATCTATGAATAAAGCATAAAATAAAGATAGAGATACTTATGTAATTCATTGGTGAAAATTTCAGATAAGCGTATGGAGATGCTATGTCCCTTCTGTCTCTCTGCTTTCCTACTGTCTTCATCCAATCCTTCTTACTCCTTTCCATGGCAAGCTGTATGTTGGGCATCACCGTTGTCAATGGCTACAGTCCCGTCCTCTCAGTGAAAATGTTCAACACGCTCTGTCACAGCACGGCTATTCAGTTGTCGGTTCTTGATCATGTCGGAATAGAATCCAGTGATTCTTTTGCGTCTGTCACTAACGCCCCACAATCGCGAGTTTGAAGTTCGTCACAGTCATTCAATCCTTGAATCCTACTCAGAATACCACAGACAAGGTTTAGACCTTCCGGATTCTCTTGAATGCTGCCATCAGTTCTAGCTTATACCACGAAGATTCCGATTAAGGAATCCAAGAGATATTCACTTAATCTAAGGTAGAACGGAGGTGGCTGTCAGGCACACGTTCATAGGTGAGAATGATGATGAGTGTCACGGATCATCACATTCATCAAGTTGAGGAATAAGTGATATCTTAGAACAAGAATAAGCTGAATTGAATAGAAGAACAATAGTAATTGCATTAATACTCGAGGTACAGCAGAGCTCCACACCTTAATCAATGGTGTGTAGAAACTCCACCGTTGAAAATACATAAAAACAAGGTCTAGGCATGGTCGTGAGGCCAGTCCCATGATCTAAGATAGCATAAGACTACTCAAAGATAGCTACCAAGATGAAAATACAATAGCAAAAAGTCCTATTTATAGAGAACTAGTAACCTAAGGTTTACAAGAATGAGTAAATGACGTCTTATTTGTAGAGAACTAGTAGCCTAGGGTTTACAAAAATGAGTAAATGACGTAAAAATCCACTTCCGGGCCCTCTTGGTGTGTGCTTGGGCTGAGCATTGAAGCATTTTCATGTAGAGACTTTTCTTGGAGTTAAACGCCAACTTTTGTGCCAGTTTGGGCGTTTAACTCCCATTCTTGTGCCAGTTCCGGCGTTTTACGCCAGAATTCTTGAGCTGACTTGGAACGCCTTTTTGGGCCATCAAATCTCGGGCAAAGTATGGACTATTATACATTTCTGGAAAGCCCATGATGTCTACTTTCCAACGCAATTGAGAGCGCGCCAATTGGGCTTCTGTAGCTCCAGAAAATCCACTTCGAGTGCAGGGAGGTCAGAATCCAACAGCATCTGCAGTCCTTTTCAGCCTCTGAATCAGATTTTTGCTCAGGTCCCTCAATTTCAGTCAGAAAATACCTGAAATCACAGAAAAACACACAAACTCATAGTAAAGTCTAGAAAAGTGAATTTTAACTAAAAACTAATAAAAATATAATAAAAACAAATTAAAACATACTAAAAACATACTAAAAACAATGCCAAAAAGCGTATAAATTATCCGCTCATTAGTCATTCGGCCATTCCTAGACCTTCATCACTTATGTATTTTCAATGGTGGAGTTTTTACACACCATAGATTAAGGGTGTGGAGCTCTGCTGTACCTCGAGTTTCAATGCAATTACTACTATTTTCTATTCAATTCAGTTTACTCCTTTTCTAAGATATTCGTTGCATTTCACCATGATGAATGTGATGATCCGTGACACTCATCATCATTCTCACCTATAAACGCGTGACTGACAACCACCTCCGTTCTACCTTAGACCAAGCACATATCTCTTGGATTCCTTAATCAGAATCTTTGTGGTATAAGCTAGAATTGATGGCGGTATTCATGAGAATTCGGAAAGTCTAAACCTTGTCTGTGGTATTCCGAGTAGGATTCAGGGATTGAATGACTGTGACGAGCTTCAAACTTGTGATTGTTGGGCATGATGACAAACGCAAAAGAATAAATGGATTCTATTCCGACTTGATCGAGAACCGACAGATGATTAGCCGTGCCGTGATAGAGCATTTGGACGTTTTTCACTGAGAGGATGGGATGTATCAATTGACAACAGTGATGTCCTACATACAGCTTGCCATGGAAAGGAGTAAGAAGGATTGGATGAAGGCAGTAGGAAAGCAGAGATTCAGAAGGAGCACAACATCTTCATACGCCTATCTGAAATTCCCATCGATGATCTACATAAGTTTTTATATCTTTATTTTATGTTTTATTTATTGTTATTTTCGAAAACCAATATAACCATCTATTATCTGCTTAACTGAGATTTACAAGATGACCATAGCTTGCTTCATACCAACAATCTCCGTGGGATCGACCCTTACTCACGTAAGGTTTATTACTTGGACGACCCAGTGCACTTGCTGGTTAGTTGTGTGAAGTTGTGAAGTTATGTTTGGACCATGGTATCATGCACCAAGTGTTTGGCGCCATTACCAGGGAGAGAACGAACATGAATGCCATTATCAGAAATCACAATTTTGCCTATTAAGTTTTTGGCGCCGTTGCCGGGGATTGTTCGAGTTTGGACAACTGACAGTTCATCTTGTTGCTCAAATTAGGTAATTTTCTTTTTTGTAATTTTTTTTTAAATTTATCCCTATTTTCAAAAAGAGAAAAAAAATAAATTATTCTATGACTTCAGAATTTTTAAGAATGGATTCTAGAGTTTCATGTAACAAGTTGAAGCCTGGCTGGCTGTAAAGCCATATCCAAATTCTTTTGGATTGAGGCTTCCACTTGTCAACCTAAAAGGCATGTATATGGAGTTGGATGAAGTATCAGTTGTTGCATGCCTAATTTATATCCTGAAGATGGCTGGATATTAAGCCATGTTCAACCCTTGGATTTGAGCTTTAGCCTAACATTGAAAGATTCCTGGAATTCTTATTGAAAATTTTGAATTTCTTATTTTCTTTTTCCTATAAAATTTCGAAAAATATATACAAAAATTTTAAAATAAAAAAAATCAAAATAAAAAATATTTTATGATTCTTGTTTGATTCTTGTGTCATGTTTTAAGTTTGGTGTCAATTGCATATTCATCTTGTTCTTGCATTTTTCGAAAATTCATGCATTCATAGTGTTCTTCATGATCTTCAAGTTGTTCTTGGTAAGTCTTCTTGTTTGATCTTTACATTTTCTTGTTTTGTGTTATATGATGTTTTTCATGTACATTTTTGCATTCATAGTGTCTAAACATGAAAGATTTCTAAGTTTGGTGTCTTGCATGTTTTCTTTGCATTAAAAGTTTTTTCAAAAAATATGTTCTTGATGTTCATCATGATCTTCAAAGTCTTAGTCTTCATCTTGACATTCATAGTGTTCTTGCATGTATCATTGGTTTTGATCCAAAAATTTTCATGTTTTGGGTCATTTTTATGTTTTCCCTCTCATCATTAAAAATTCAAAAATAAAAAAATTATCTTTTCCTTATTTCTCTCAAAATTTCGAAAATTTGAGTTGACTTAATAAAAAATTTTAAAATTAGTTGTTTCTTATAAGTCA
This sequence comes from Arachis duranensis, assembly GCF_000817695.3. Classification (NCBI taxonomy): domain Eukaryota; kingdom Viridiplantae; phylum Streptophyta; class Magnoliopsida; order Fabales; family Fabaceae; genus Arachis; species Arachis duranensis. The sequence goes on from NC_029780.3 coordinate 87,757,168, forward strand.
AGTCAAATTTTCAATTTTAAAAAAAATCTTATCTTTTCAAAACTTTTTCAAAAATCAAATCTTTTTCATTTTTCTTACTATTTTTCGAAAAATTTTTAATTTAATTTTCAAAATCTTTTTCTTATCTTTATTTCAAAATTTCAAAAACTTTACTAACAATTAATGTGATTGATTCAAAAATTTGAAGTTTGTTACTTTCTTGTTAAGAAAGGTTCAATCTTTAAATTCTAGAATCATATCTTTTAGTTTCTTGTTAGTCAAGTAATCAAATTTTGATTTTAAAAATCAAATCTTTTTCAAAATATCTTTTCCATCATATCTTTTAATTAAATCTTTTTCATCATATCTTTTTATCTTTTTCAAAATTTTGATTTCAAAATATCTTCCAACTTCTTATCTTTTCAAAATTAAATTTCAAATCTCTTTCATCTAACTAGTTGACTTTTTGTTTGTTTTAATTATATCTTATCTTTATTTTTTCAAAACCACCTAACTACTTTTCCTCTCTAATTTTTGCAAACTTCTCCGCCTTTTTCAAATTTCTTTTAATTAACTAATTATTTTAAATTTTAATTTTTAAATTTTAATTCTTCTTTTATTTTCGAAAATTACTAACCCTTTTTCAAAATTAATTTTCGAATTCTCTCCCTCTCATCTCCTTCTATTTATTTATTTATTTACTAACACTTATCTTCATCTCAAAGAATCTGAACCTATCTTCATCCTTGTGTTTGGATTCTTACCTTTTCCTTCTTCTATTCCCTTTTTCTTCTACTAACATAAAGGAATCTCTCTACTATGGTAAAGAGGATCCCTATTATTATTTTATGTTCCCTTTCTTTTCATATGAGCAGGAGCAAGGACAAGAATATTCTTGTTGAAGCAGATCCTAAACCTGAATGGACTTTGAAGAGGAAACTAAGAGAAGCTAAATTACAACAACCCAGAGACAACCTTACAGAAATTAGCGAAAAGGAAGAGGAGATGGCAGCTGAAAATAATAATGCAAGGAGGATGCTTGGTGATTATACTACACCTACTTCCAAGTTTGATGGAAGAAGCATCTCAATCCCTGCTATTGGAGCAAATAACTTTGAGCTAAAACCTCAACTAGTTGCTCTACTACAACAGAACTGCAAGTTCCATAGACTTCCATCAGAAGATCCCTACTAGTTCTTAATTGAGTTCTTGCAGATCTGTGAGACTGTTAAAACTAATGGAGTAGATCCTGAAGTCTACAGGCTCATGCTTTTCCCCTTTGCTGTAAGAGACAGAGCTAGAATATGGTTGGATTCACAACCTAAAGATAGCCTGGACTCATCGGATAAGCTGGTCGCGGCTTTCTTAGCTAAGTTCTTTCCTCTTCAAAAGCTGAGCAAGCTTAGAGTGGATGTTCAGACCTTCAAACAAAAAGATGGTGAATCCCTCTATGAATCTTGGGAAAGATACAAGCAGATGACCAAAAGGTGTCCTTCTGACATGCTTTCTGAATGGACCATTCTGGATATATTCTATTATGGTCTATCTGAGTTCTCGAAGATGTCACTGGACCATTCTGCAGGTAGATCCATTCACCTAAAGAAAACACCTGCAGAAGCTCAAGAACTCATTGACATGGTTGCAAATAACCAATTCATGTACACTTCTAAAGAGGTATCTTCTGAAGAAAAAGCTTATGATCCTGAGAACCCTGCAATAGCAGAGGTAAATTACATGGGTGAACCTTATGGAAACACCTATAATTCATCAAGGAAAAATCATCCAAATTTCTCATGGAAGGATCAACAAAAGCCTCAACAAGGCTTTAATAATGGTGGTAGAAATAGGCTTAGCAATAGCAAGCCTTATCCATCATCTTCTCAGCAACAGACAGAGAATTCTGAGCAGAGCACCTCTAACTTAGCAAACTTAGTTTCTGATCTGTCTAAGGCCACTTTAAGTTTCATGAGTGAAACAAGGTCCTTCATTAGAAATTTGGAGGCACAAGTGGGCCAGCTAAGTAAGAAAGTCATTAAAACTCCTCCTAGTACTCTCCCAAGCAATACTGAAGAGAATCCAAAAAAGAGAGTGCAAGGCCATAGACATAATCAACATGGCCGAACCTAGGGAGGAAGGAGAGGACATGAATCCCAATGAGGAAGACCTCATGGGACGTCTCTCAAGCAAGAAGGAGCCCCCTGTTGAAGACCCAAAGGGATCTGAAGGTCATATAGAGACCATAGAGATCCCATTAAACCTCTTTCTACCATTCATGAGCTCTGAAAACCATTCTTCCTCTAAAGAAGATGCAGATGTAACTGGAGAGCAAGTTGCTCAATATCTAGGAACCATCATGAAGCTGAATGCCAAATTGTTCGGTAATGAGACTTGGGAAGGTGAACATCCCTTGCTCATTAATGAACTAGATACATGAATTCAGCAAACTTTACCTCAAAAGAGATAAGATCCTAGCAAATTTTTAATACCCTGTACCATAGGCACCATGACCATTGTGAAGGCTCTGTGTGACCTAGGGTCAGGCATAAATCTTATACCACTCTCTGTAATAGAGAAGCTGGGGATCATTGAGGTACAGCCTGCCATATTCTCATTGTAAATGGCAGACAAGTCAATAAGACAAGCTTATGGATTGGTAGAGGACATGTTAGTAAAGGTTGAAGGCCATTACATCCCTGCTGATTTCATAATCTTAGACACTAGGAAGGAGGAGGATGAATGCATCATCCTTGGAAGACCTTTTCTAGCCACAGCAGGAGCTGTGATAGATGTTAACAAAGGAGAATTAGTCCTTCAATTGAATGGGGACTACCTTGTGTTTAAAACCCAAGGGTGTTCTTCTGTAACAATGGAGAGGAAGCATGAAAAGCTTCTCTCAGTACAGAGTCAAACAGAGCCCCCACAATCAAACTCTAAGTTTGGTGTTGGGAGTCTACAACATTGACCTGATCACCTATGAGGCTCCATGAGAGCCCACTGTCAAGTTATTGACATTAAAGAAGCGCTTATTGGGAGGCAACCCAATTTTTATTTATCTAATTTTATTTTTCTTTTATTGTTCTTTTATGTTTTATTAGGTTCATGATCATGTGGAGTCACAAAATAAATACTAAAATTAAAAACAGAATAAAAAATAGCAGCAGAAAAAGCACACCCTGGAGGAAGGGCTTACTGGCGTTTAAACGCCAGTAAGGAGCATCTGGCTGGCGTTCAATGCCAGAACAGAGCATGGATCTGGCGTTGAATGCCAGAAACAAGCAGCATCCTGGTGTTTAAACGCCAGGAATACACCCTGAGGAAAGTTGGCGCTGAACGCCAGAAACAAGCATGGAACTGGCGTTCAATGCCAGAAACATGCTGCAAATGGGCATTGAACGCCCAAAACAAGCATGAAGCTGGCGTTCAATGCTAGAAACAAGCATCAATCTGGCGTTGAATGCTAGGATTGCATGCAAAGGGCATTTTATATGCCTCATTGGTGCAGGGATGATAATCCTTGACACCTCAGGATCTGTAGACCCCACAGGATCATCTCAGGATCTGTGGACCCCACAGGATCCCCACCTACCTCAATTTACCTTCTCTCTTCTTCACCAATCACCTCAATCTCTCTTCCCCATACACCTCACCTACCTTTAAATTCAAAATCTCTTTCCCACCCAAACCTACCCTCTCTTTTCCTCCATATCTTCTTCTTCTTCATCTATTCTTTCTTCTTTGCTCGAGGGTGAGCAATATTCTAAGTTTGGTGTGGTAAAAGCATAGCTTTTTATTTTTTCATAACCATTTATGGCACCTAAGGCCAGAGAAACCTCAAAAAAAAAAAAAGAAAGAAAGAGGAAAGGAAAGACAAAAGCTTCCACCTCTGAGTCATGGGAGATGGAGAGATTCATCTCAAGGGTCCATAGCTCAGTAGAAGAGCATTTGACTGCACATCAAGAGAGCATGAGGAATTCCCTCATCAAGAAATCCCTGAGATACCTCAGGGGATACATTTTCCTCCACATAATTATTGGGAGCAAATAAGGATAGGAGCACCAAAATCACTAAGGAGGAGCAACAAAGGCAAGGAAGAGACATAGAAGACTCAAGGACATCATTGGTTCTTCAAGAAGAAAGCGCCACCGTCACTTACGTGGATTCATTCCTTGTTCTTATTTCTCTATTTTTCGGTTTTTATGCTTAATGTTTATCTATATTTGTGTCTTTCCTACATGATCATTAGTACGTAGTAACTATGTCTTAAGGCTATGAATAATTCCATGAATCTTTCACCTCTCTTAAATGAAAAATGTTCCTAATTCAAAAGAACAAAAAGTACATGAGTTTCGAATTTATCCTTGAAATTAGTTTAATTATATTGATGTAGTGACAATACTTTTTGTTTTCTGAATGAATGCGTGAACAGTGCATATTTTTTATCTTGTTGTTTATGAATGTTAAAATTGTTGGCTCTTGAAAGAATGATGAACAAAGAGAAATATTATTGATAATCTGAAAAATCATGAAATTGATTCTTGAAGCAAGAAAAAGCAGTAAAAAAGCAAAAGCTTGCGAAAAAAAATTTGGCAAAAAAAATAAATAGAAAGAAAAAAAGCAAGCAGAAAAAGCCAATAGCCCTTAAAACCAAAAGGCAAGGGTGAAAAGGATCCAAGGCTTTGAGCATCAATGGATAGGAGGGCCCAAGGAACTAAAATCCATGCCTAAGCGGCTAAATCAAGCTGTCTCTAACCATGTGCTTGTGGCATGCAGGTCCAAGTGAAAAGCTTGAGACTGACTGGTTAAAGTCGTGATCCAAAGCAAAAAGAATGTGCTTAAGAACCCTGGACACCTCTAACTGGGGACTTTAGCAAAGCTGAGTCACAATCTGAAAAGGTTCATCCAGTCATGTGTCTGTGGCATTTATGTATCCGGTGGTAATACTGGAAAACAAAGTGCTTAGGGCCACGGCCAAGACTCATAAAAGTAGTTGTGTTCAAGAATCAACAAACTTAACTAAGAGAATCAATAACACTATCTAAAATTCTAAGTTCCTAAAGATGCCAATCATTCTAAACTTCAAAGGATAAAGCGAGATGCCAAAACTGTTCAGAAGCAAAAAGCTACAAGTCCCGCTCATCTAGTTAGAACTAATATTCATTGATATTTTGAGCTTTATAGTATATTCTCTTCTTTTTATCCTATTTGATTTTTAGTTGCTTGGGTACAAGTAACAATTTAAGTTTGGTGTTGTGATGAGCGGATAATTTATACGCTTTTTGGCATTATTTTTAGGTAGTTTATAGTAGGATCTAGCTACTTTTAGGGATGTTTTCATTAGTTTTTATGCTAAATTCGCATTTCTGGGATTTACTATGAGTTTTTGTGTTTTTCTATGATTTCAGGTAATTTCTGGCTGAAATTGAGGGACCTGAGCAAAACTCTAATAAGAAGGCTGACAAAGGACTACTGATGCTGTTGGATTCTGACCTCCCTGAACTCGAAATGAATTTTCTGGAGCTACAAAATTCCAAATGGTGCGCTCTCAATGGCGTTGTAAAGTAGACATCCAGAGCTTTCCACCAATATATAATAATCTATACTTTATTCGAGATTAGATGACGCAAACTGGCGCTCAACGCCAGTTCCATGCTGCATTCTGGAGTCAAATGCCAGAAACACGTCACGAACTAGAGTTGAACGCCAAAAACACGTTATAACTTGGCGTTCAACTCCAAAAGAAGCCTTTGCATGTGTAAAGCTCAAGCTCAGCCCAAGCACACACCAAGTGGGCCCCAGAAGTGGATTTCTGCATCAATTACTTAATTCTATAAACCCTAGTAGCTAGTCTACTATAAATAGGACATTTTACTACTGTATTAGATGCCTTTGACCATTCAGTCTTTTGACCAAATCCTGGATTGTATTTTTGATCCTGTGATCACGTTTTGGGGGATGGTCATTCGGCCATGCCTGGACCTTCATCACTTATGTATTTTCAACGGTGGAATTTCTACACACCATAGATTAAGAGTGTGGAGCTCTGCTGTACCTCGAGTTTCAATGCAATTACTACTATTTTCTATTCAATTCAGTTTACTCCTTTTCTAATATATTCGTTGCATTTCACCATGATGAATGTGATGATCCGTGACACTCATCATTATTCTCACATATGAACGCGTGACTGACAACCACCTCCCTTCTACCTTAGACCGAGCGCATATCTTTTGGATTCCTTAATCAGAATCTTTATGGTATAAGCTAGAATTGATGGCGGCATTCATGAGAATCCGAAAAGTCTAAACCTTGTCTGTGGTATTTCGAGTAGGATTCAGGGATTGAATGACTGTGACGAGCTTCAAACTCGCGATTGTTGGGCGTGATGACAAACGCAAAAGAATCAATGGATTCTATTCTGACATGATCGAGAACCGACAGATGGTTAGCCGTGCCGTGACAGAGCATTTGGACCTTTTTCACTGAGAGGATGGGATGTATCCATTGACAACGGTGATGCCCTACATACAGCTTGCCATGGAAAGGAGTAAGAAGGATTGGATGAAGGAAGTAGGAAAGCAGAGATTCAGAAGGAGCACAGCATCTTCATATGCCTATCTGAACTTCCCATCGATGATCTACATAATTATTTCTATCTTTATTTTATGTTTTATTTATTGTTATTTTCGAAAACCAATATAACCATTTATTATCCGCCTAACTGAGATTTACAAGATGACCATAGCTTGCTTCATACCAACAATCTCCGTGGGATCGACCCTTACTCACGTAAGGTTTATTACTTGGACGACCCAGTGCTCTTGCTGGTTAGTTGTGTGAAGTTGTGAAGTTATGTTTGGACCATGGTATCATGCACCAAGTGTTTGGCGCCATTACCAGGGAGAGAACGAACATGAATGCCATTATCAGAAATCACAATTTTGCCTATCACTACTCAAAGCTGCCAGAAAAGCTACATCGATTAGAGGCAGAAACCTTTAGAATTGAATGGAGGAGATCATGTGTTCCTAGATGTTACTCCAACAACAGGAGTGGGTAGAGCGATCAAGACAAGGAAGCTAAATTCTTGTTACATCGGTCCGTTCTAAATTCTGAAGAGAATTGGGCTGGCGGTGTATTGGATAGCTCTACCACTACATCCTTTGAATTTGTATGACATATTTCACGTCTTGTAGCTCTGAAAGTACACTTCGAATGCCAGCCACATCCTAGAACCTGAATTAGTTCAATTGAGAGAAGATTTGACGCTTTAACTGACTCTGGTCTGAAATGATGATGCTAGTATTAATCGACTACGTGGAAAAGAGGTTTCATTATCCAAAGTTGCTTGGAGTCAGGCTCTAATTAAAGAAGACACATGGGAACTCAAATCCGAAATGAGGAAGGACTACCCACACCTCTTTTCAGGTAACTGAATATGAATTTTGAGGGCAAAATTCTAAACTAGGTGGGTAGGATATAAACCTTGGGTAATTAATGAATAATTAGTCAATAAATTAATTATTAATATAAGAAATTAGGAAAGTAAATTTTCTTAATCCAAAGAGGTAAAAATATTAAAAAGTACAAATTTTGGCTCTAATTTTTAAAATTTGGTAGAAAATTGGGCCAACGGGCCGAACTGGTTAGACTGGACCCAAGGCCCAACATATAACTTATGAACACAGCTCTTTCTCCCCTCACTCATCACATGTCACACTCAAAACTGTAGAGGGAGGGGGGAAGGGGGGAGAACACAAATGAAACTACAAACCCTTGCTCCAATTTCAATTTCACTTATCTTCCAATATGGAGCTTTGATCGCTGCACTGTTTGCGGCCACGTGATCACTGTTTCGAGCTCTACAAAACCATTCAAATAATTTGATATGAAAATCTTAATTTCACACTCAGTCTCTCCTTCCTCAATTTCAAAACTTGGACATTTAGGTATTAAAATTTGCGATTTGTTTTGGTGTTTTAGGGTCAAATTAGCACGAGAAAATTATTGCGTTCTATTCAAATGGTGCATGGATAAGGTGAGAACCCTCAAACCATTTATGGATTATTGAGTTAGTAAGCTTTGATATTGATTACAGTGATATGTGGGGGAAATAGATTGAATTATGAGTTTTGGAGATAAATTGATAGAAGTGAAAGCTTGAATTTAGACATTGGAGGCTGGATTTTCCGTTTGGTATACGTTTGGAACTTTGGACAGTTGTGGAACAGTGATAATTGAGGTGTTTCGGGCTTAGAGAAGAATCGGCCAAGGTATGGTTTTGGTTTCTCGTAGATAATATATAATGTCATGTGAAAACTTAGGCTAGTCGACCGTAGGATAGGTTGAAATATGTGAACTTGTTAAGGTTTAGTATTTCTTGCAAAATTGTTGAGTTTGATATATAAATGTGGTGTTTATTGATGTGGTTAAGGATATCTGATAATTGATGAGGATGATGTTCATGAGTGAGATGTTGTTATAAATATGAATTATATGGTGTTGATTGTGAATTTTTTAGAGTAAAATTGATAGAATTGAGATTTGGTATATTGTGAAATAGATAGAAGAGATATGTAAATGTTTTGGACATATTTAGTATTATTTTGGGGGTGTGAAACATTGATTTGAAATGAGGTTGTTGGTAAAAATAGAGGTTTGAAAATTTTGTGAAAAATTGATTTTTGACCGAACTTTGGCAAGCCATAACATGGCTTCCAGACCCTCAAATTTTATCAAACTTATTTTAAATAAAAATTGGGTTTGTGAAGTTTGTGCTGTTTGAAGAAAGGACCAAAAATAATTTTTAACGAAAATGTTATGCTCGTCGAAAGTTTGGTGTGCAAAAGTGATTTTTGCAGAATTTAACAGCTTTTTACCACTTTTGATGGGCATGCGTACGCGAATACACACACAACACAGATCCTGGGATTTGACCAGACGCCACGCGTATGTGGGCGTGTGCACGCGTACGTGGATGGGAAAATTTACAGGCTCGAGTACGCAGGCATTTTCACGCGACGTGGGACAGATTCCCTATCCAAAAAGGCTCGCGTACGTAGACAATAGTCTATTTTTGAAACGGGAAATGCAAGATTTCTTGAGGATGCTAAGTTTTGAGGAAGAAAATATTAGGAATATTACTTTTAATGAGGATTCCGTAACTAACAATGATCATGTCTTTATACCTGTTATTTTTCAAGATTCAGTTACAGTACAAGAGCACATTGAGAATTCCACTCTAGATACTACTACATTACAGGTGATTAATGAGAATTCTCCTCAACTCCAACCCATAAGCAAGCTCAACAACCTCAAGAGAAGTCATTAAAGAGATCCAAGAGATAAATGAGAAGTGTAATTTTGGATGAATATGTAGTGTATCTCTAAGAACATGAGGATGGCATTGGCTTGATAGAAAAATGACCCAATCAATTTTCTTCAAGCCATGCAAAGTTCTAACTCTGAAAAGTGGATCGATTCCATGAAAGAAGAGATAAATTCTATGAAAGACGTTTGGGATCTCGTAGAATTACCTGAAGGTATGAAATTATTTGGTTGTAAATAGATATTTAAAACCAAAAGGGATTCTAAGGGTAATGTCGAGAGATATAAAGTTCGTCTAGTCGCTAAAAGCTTTATTGAAAAGGAAAGCATAGACTATAAAGAGACTTTCTCTCCAGTATCATTGAAAGACTCCTTTTGAACCATAATGGCACTAGTAGCTCATTTTGACTCGGAGCTACATAAGATGGTAAACACAACATTTTTCAATGGTGACATTGATAAAATGATGTATATGATATAATCAAAAAATTTTGTATCAGGCGATTCAAAATTTATGGTTTGTAAGTTAAAGAAATCCATCTATGGTCTCAAACAAGCTTTCCGTCAATGGTATCACAAGTTTCATCATGTATTTACCGATGGTTTTGAGGTAAATATTATAGATGAATGTGGATACTGCAAGTTTAATTAGGGTTTGTAGAATTTTATAGTTCAAATTTTGATCTTTGATTCTAGCCATTTCCATTGTAAGTATTTCTTTAATTTCTCTTTTATTACACTACTTGTTCTACACTTTCTTATATTTCAATTTCCTTTATCAATACATATATAGTTTTGCAATTTTGATTTCTAGTTGGTTGATTTGATAATTGTTGGTTATTTTATGCTTGTTTGAATTGCCTTTATTAATTTTGATCATTTGTGGTTCATAGTTTTTATTATTTTCCCAATTTTGCCATGTTTTATGATTATGCCCACTATGTGTTTGATGAAATTTCAACTTTGATTATGGGGTAGATTTCCACCCTTTGGCTTGGGGAAATGAAATTATAGAATGCTAGAGTTACAATGTCCAACATTTAGTGATAATTCTTGGGTTGTTAGTTGTTATTGTTTCCACTAATGCTAGATTCTTACTAAGGTAATTAGTAAGTTAGTTAGGATTTGTGGATTGGTAACAATTATGCTCACTTGACTTACTCTTCGATATTAAGGGTTGACTTAGTGAGACTAATCCATCATAATTATCATAGTTGTGGTTTTGGCAAGGAAGGGATTCCATAACTCATCCCAAGTCAAGGTTCCATTTATACTTTGAACCTATTTTCTATCACTTTATAGGATTACTTGTCTATATTACATACATAGTTCTTTTATTCCTTTATTAGTTTATTAATTGCAATTTTTTCTTGTTCTTCTATCTCTTTATTTGTTTATTTCAATCATTGAAACCCCTTGCTTTCTTACAACCAATTTTATGCACTTGTTGGCATTAGTTCCTAGAGAAGACGACCCGAGGTTTGATGACTCTCGGTTAATTATTGATTTAAAACTAAACTTTTATTTGAGCATTACTTGTCGGCTTGGAACTATACTTGCAGTGAAACTATTTTTGTGAAAATTCTAAGCCGACGGTTTTGCACTCTATCAAGTTTTTGGCACCGTTGTCGGGGAACTAGTGCCATAAGTGTTATAATTTTGGTTGTTGTTAATATGTGAATTGTGTGAATAGATACTTTTTGGTTGTTTGTTTTCTTTTGTTGGTAATTAGGATTTTGTTTATTTTGTTAATTGGTGTCTTTAGTTTTTATTTTCTATTTTCTCTATGAGTTATCACCCTCTTGGTTTGGAGTTTGGTTGTGATCATTTTGTAGGGCTTGTTAACCTCAATTTTGGATTGCATCATGGGATTGGAACATCAATTTTGGGAGGAGCAACCTCCTCTATACTACAATGAGTAAAACCCTCCCCAATATGCATACCCAAATCAAGGATATGGTGGGTTTCACTTTGATTATGCACCTCCACCACCATATACTTATAACCTATACCCCCAACATAATCCTCAATCACCACATTTTCCAACACCATGCCAATACATCTACCTCCTTACATACCACCTCAAGATACTCATCAACATGAACTACCTCCCACATATACAACCTTCCTCCCAAACAATAAAACCCTTCTTTCACCACAATGTGAAGTTCTACAACCCTTGACCCAAAAATCACAAGACCTTTAAGCCTTTCTCCAAGAGCAAGAAGGATTCCGAAGGACACAAGGACAATTCACGGCTACCATAGTCGACGAGTTGAACCGCTTGGTTCTACTACGCTCATCCGATCAAGGCACTCCTATTGAAGGGGGTGAAGGAGTAATTGAAGGGCGTAGAGAAGAGAAGAGCATGGAATGTCAATTGAATGAAGAGGAGCTAAGGCTTGAAGCGCAATAAGAGGAGGAAGGTGAGATAAGTGCACCGAAATAGGTAAAGGAAGATATGAGGGAGATTGATCAAGATGAGGATTCCATCATTGATGATTTTTTTGTCCTCCTTGGTCAATCCCCTTAATGATCCTAATGAGCCTCTTCCCATTGAGTTTGAGAGAGACATGGAGGTAGACTTCTCACAACCTCCTTGTTATAATTTGAGTGATGGGGAAGAGAAAGTTGGTGAGGACGTAATTCCGTTCCAAGAACATATTGAGTGGGTGAAAATTTCACCTATGAGCTTCATTGACCCCCATCAATATGCTATCTTGTAGACGGATTACCAACTCAAGATCCTTCTTGGGTTGGAACATGGTGGAGAAAGAAATGTTGGTTGCCAAGAGAATCCAAGGTTCCTTAAGAAAATCCATTCAAGATTTGGAGTTCAAGCATGGTGTGAAGCACAATTGAGTGATTTTCGGAGAATGTTGGGTTTTTACGGGTCATTTGAGAGCTTGTCCATCCGACTTGGAGCATGGAAATCCACAAGAAGGAGAACGGAAAACTAGAATATGGGATCCCGGAGGAGTATTAAGGACCAAGCTTGGATGGAGGTTCAAGGAGGAGTGGAAACACAAGCCACCCTAACAAGAGTCTTCTTAATAAAGTCCAACTTAAGGACTCTAAATAGAAGTGCTAGGTAGGAGACACTCCACTATGGTAACATTTTTCCAACCCTTCTCTTTTTGTTTATAATTTGGCTTAATTGCATATTTGTTTGTATTGGTTAGCCTAGGATTGGTTTAATTTTGAGTTTAGTACGTTAATTTTCATATGGGTCATTAAATTTTGAATGTTTGTATGTTTAGGGTTGAAACTTTGATTGAACTAAGACTTAGTAACTTAGAATTTGAAGAAATTTTTTTTTGGAAAAATAAGGCACTGTCGTGCGCATACCCTTGTGCGCACATACACAATCTCCATGTTTTGCGTCCTGTGTGCACGCACACCCCTATGCGTACGCACACCAGCTGTTGTGCCCTCTGTTCACAGCGCCAGCACGGCCTATACGTGGGCACTCCCTTGTTTTTTTAGTGATCTGTGCGTACGCACCGGCTTATGTGTACACACCCATGCCCCTTTTCGCACACTCTGTGCACATGAACCCCACCATTTTTTTGCTCTTGTGCGTGCGCACGGACCTGTGTGTGCACACACACGACCCTTACCTAAGCAATTCGAAAAAAAGTCTTCTGTGCATGCGCACACTTCTTAATCCCCTCTCTGCTCAGAGCACTCGCACGACTTGTGCAAGCGCACACCTTCCCTTTTTCACCTAGTGTGCGTACACACACATGCTTGTGTACGCAAACATGTCTACTCCTAAGTATCTTATTATCCCTCTCTTTTCTTGCTTTTCCCCTGTTTTCTACTTATCTTATGTTTTATTCGCATTTTATTTTTCATTTTAGTAAGTATATTAGTCTTAGTTTAATTGTTTTTAATTGAATAAATTACAAGTGTTTGTTTGATTTTGATTGGGTTGCTTCTTGCTTAAATTTTGGTTTAATTTTTGTTGAATTTGTGCACTAAGCATTAATTCCTTGTTTCATTGCCTAAATGAATTTTGAGTTTGATTCAAATGTTGTAGCTACCATATGCATTAGACTATATCCTTGTTTGGCAACTTAATCATGAATTGTGCACTTTTACTTTAGTGAATTGAGTTGGATTACTTGTTCATCATGCTTCTCATACAATCACATAACAAGATACTTGTTTGTTTTTAATGCTTTGTATTTGTTTGAGTGATTTAACTTGATTCTTATCAAACTTGTCACTTTTTGCAACAAGTACCTTTACCATGTGACTCTTTCATTATGTTTCATGATGAATAAGTAGTTTCCCTTTCATCATTGGATTCGTTATTGTTTATTATGATTTTATATCAATTTTGCATCTTCACTTGCACAATTTCAATATCCAATATCTCATAAATTCAATTCACTTTAGTTGTGGTTACCTATGGTCGTTTGTGCATTTAACTCTTGCTTATCTTTACTGGCAACCTAGGCCACTTAATTGAGGAACACATGCTATTTCTTTTCCTGGTGTGGTTACCATTCTACTCTATCAATGTGTGTGTTCTAAATTGTCCACACCTATAATACACACATTGTGTTTCATTATACCACACTCATATGACTTTTTCCTCAATTATTGTTTATTTGCCTTCTACAGTAACCCGAGCCCCAATGACCACTAGCTGAAGGTGGAGCCTTATAAGTCTTCACCCTCGGATGAGTGCATGCACGGAAGACCGTGCAACATTTAAGTGTGGGGTAGGATCTGCAATTTTCGGGGCATAATTTATCTTTCTCAACACTTTGCACTATTTTTCTAGTCTTTAGTAGTTATGTTTTTGTGAATATTTGTTAGTATTTTGTTGCATTATACTTTGCTTAGTTTGCTTAGATATATATATATATATATATATCTTAGTTTGCTTATAGTCTTATAATAGTAAATATTTGCATGTTGCCTAGTATAGGAAATAAGTTTGGTTAAAACAACAAAGAATTTTCAAGAAATCCTTTTTTAGGGTGTTCCATTGATTAGATTTGAAAACTTATTTTTGAACTTGCTTGAAGTATTTTTATGGAACATAGAAAAGAGCTTGGACAAATTACCTAGTGAGATTTGAACTTTAATGGTGTGGTTGCACATTTTTAACCACAAAGTTTGTTCTTGTGTGATTATACTCTTTTATGATTGTGATCTTAGATTTGCTTGAATATTTATGTCCTATATTTGATGTTTTGAATGCATTTAGTATGATTGAGGCCTTTTTTTTTTTAATTGAACTCACTTAACTCATATGGCCAACCCCTTACGATTACCATTGTAAACCACTTTTGAGCATTTTAATTCCCCTTTGTTCTAATTTTAAGCACATCTTTTGCCCTAAGCGAAAAGACCATTATGTCCATGAATTGTATATTTGATTAGCTTTGGTTGAGGAGTATGTGTCAATTAAGTCTGGGGGAAATTTGTGGGAAAACATTGGTAGTTAGTTTTTTTTTGGGTATTCATTGAGAAATTTTAGAAAAATGGGTAAATACTCATGCATTCATCATTTAAAACATATGCATCTCTTTTTGAGGATAAAAGAAAAGAGAATTTTGGTGTATATATCTGTAAAAAAAAAAAAGAGAAAGAGAAAAGAAAAGAAAAGAAAAGAAATGTTAAAAATGAAAATAAAGGATGCATATGTGTGTGAATTAGAAAGAAGATGCATCAGTGAATGAGAAAAGGAAAAGAATGGGAAGTTAGGTTGTTTACTTGAGTGTAAATAGGTTAATATAGGATTAGGTGAGATACTTGAGCTAATCAAAGGTCCAATTTACTAGTCCACTTAACCATATTAATCCTACCCTTACCCTAGCCCTATTACAATCCTCCAAAGACCTCATGATATTACATTCATTCATCAAGTATTAGTTGATTGTTAGATGACTAGTAAATCATAGAAAGCATGACTAAAGGAGAATTGAGTGATTAAGCCCTACACACTGAGCGATTAGAGTGTAAACACATCCGATGAGGGGTTTAATCACTCAATTCTATATTTCCATCTTTTATCCTATATCTTCTTGCAAGTTTCTTGTTAATTTTTGAAAATTTCAAATCGAATCTTTCGACATTGATCACATTGCCATATTTTCTTTACCGTCGCCTTATGGATATATTTTGGATTGATTGAAATTCTATTGTTTTTTTTTTTTGCCAAACTCAATATAAAACCATAGTATAGATATAGCTAGATAGCAGTTAGTGTAGTTGCATGCATATTGATGAGCGGATAATTTATACACTTTTTGGCATTATTTTTATATAGTTTTTAGTATGATTTAGTTAGTTTTTAGTATATTTTTATTGGTTTTTAAGCAAAATTTACATTTCTAGACTTTACTATGAGTTTGTGCGTTTTTTTGTGATTTCAGGTATTTTCTGGCTGAAATTGAGGGACCTGAGCAAAAATCTGATTCAGAGGCTGATAAAGGACTGTAGATGGTGTTGGATTCTGACCTCCCTGCACTCGAAGTGGATTTTCTGGAGCTACAGAACTCCAAACGGCGCGCTCCCAAATGCATTGGAAAGTAGACATCCAGGGCTTTCCAGCAATATATAATAGCTTATACTTTGAGCGAGTTTTGACGATGTAAATTGGCATCAAAACGCCAGCTCTTTGCCCTTTTCTGGCATCAAAACGCCAGAGCTGGCATAAAAGTTGGAGTTAAATGCCCAAACTGGCACCAAAGTTGGCGTTTAACTCCAAGAATAGCTTATACACATGAAAGCTTCAATGCTCAGCCCAAGCACACACCAAGTGGGCCTAAGAAGTGGATTTCTGCACTACCTATCTTAGTTTACTCATTTTCTGTAAACCTAGGTTACTAATTGAGTATAAAAACTACCTTTAGAGAGTTATCTTGTACCTCATGACATTTTACATCTGACTTTGTATCCTCCACGGCATGAGTCTCTAAACCCCATGGTTGGGGGTGAGGAGCTCTGCTATGTCTCGATGGATTAATGCAATTACCACTGTTTTCTATTCAATCATGCTTGCTTTCATTCTAAGATATTCATTCGCACTTAAACATGATGAATGTGATGATCCGTGACACTCATCACCATTCTCAACCTATGAACGCGTGCCTGACAACCACCTCCATTCTATCTTAGATTGAATGTTTATCTCTTAGCCTCCATTCCGAAAGATCGGAGTCTTCGTGGTATAAGCTAGGATTATTGGCAGCCATTCCTAGGATCCGGAAAGTCTAAACCTTGTCTGTGGTATTTCGAGTAGGATCTAGGAAGGGATGACTGTGACGAGCTTCAAACTCGCAAGTGTTGGGCATAGTGACAGACGCAAAAGGATCACTGGATTCTATTCCAACATGATCGAGAACCGACAGATGATTAGCCGTGCGGTGATAGCGCACATGGACCATTTTTACTGAGAGGATGGGAAGTAGCCATTGACAATGGTGACACCCTACACACAGCTTGCCATGGAAGGAGCCTTGGGTGCGTGAAGAAGAAGACAGTAGGAAAGTAGAGATTCAGATGACAGAGCATCTCCAAAACTCCAACCTGTTCTCCATTATTGAATAACAAGTACCTTTTATTTCATGCTCTTTTATTTTATTGCAAACAAAACCCTTTTCATTGATAATCTCTTGACTAAGAGTTACAAGGTAACCATAGCTTGCTTCAAGCTGACAATTTCTGTGGGATCGACCCTTACTCACGTAATGTATTACTTGGATGACCCAGTACACTTGCTGGTTAGTTGTGCGGAATTGCAAGTGTGATTGCAATTTCGTGCACCAAGTTTTTGGCGCCGTTGCCGGGGATTGTTTGAGTTTGGACAACTGACGGTCCATCTTGTTGCTTAGATTAGGAAAATTTTGTCTTTTGAGTCAGAGACTTTTATTTTCTTTTCAAAATTTTTTTCAAAAATTTTTATTTTTCTTTTAGATTTTTCTGTTTGAGTCTAGTTGCATGTTTTAAATTTGGTGTTTTCTTGTTAGTTTTTATTTAAATTCCGAAAATTTATTTTTGGTTTTCTAAAAATATTAAGTTTGGTGTTCTTTCTATGTTCTTGAGTCTTTCTTGTGTTTTGATCTTAAAATTTTGAAGTTTGGTATTCCTTGGTGTTTTTCTCAAATTTTCAAAAGTTTTGCATTAAATTAGTCATCAATTTTCAAAATCAAATCTTCTTAAATTATTTTTTAATCATATCTTTTCAATCATATCTTTTTTTACTTTATTTTTTTAGTTTCCAATTTATAAATAAAATAAATCCACATCATCTCCCTTTCTCCATCATGGAACTAAGTGGAAATGAACAGTCCAGAAGGACTCTGGGGTCATATGCTAACCCTGCTACTGCTTCATATGGGAGTAGTATTTGTATAAACTCCATCGGAGTCAGTAGTTTTGAGTTGAATCCTCAGCTCATTATCACGGTGCAGCAAAATTGCTAGTAAGTAATAATAAAGAAGTACATAATAAAGAAGTAGACCAGGATGTCTACAGATTATTACTGTTTCCATTTGCTGTAAAAGACCAAGCTAAGATGTGGTTAAATAATCAACCTAAGGGCAGCATAAGGACATGAAAATAGCTGTCAGAAAAATTTCTGAATCAATATTTCTCTCCCAAGAGGATGACACAGCTAAGGATAGACATCCAAGGCTTTAAACAAGAGGATAATGAATCCCTTCACAACGCCTGGGAGAGGTACAGAGAGATGCTGAGGAAACACCCCTCTGAAATATTTTCAGAATGGGTGCAATTAGACATCTTCTACTATGGACTTACAGAAAAAAGCTCAGATATCTCTAGATCACTCAGCTGGTGGATCTATACACATGAGAAAGACAATTGAAGAGGCTCAAGAGCTTATAGACACTGTTGCTAGAAATCAGCATATGTACTTGAGCAGTGAGTCCTCCTTGAAGGAAGAGGCTAAAGCAGTATCTACTAACCTTAGTCCTCCAGAAAAAGTTGCAGAAGTCAATCAGCAATTACTTACTCTGACAAAATAGTTAGCAGAATTTAAAGAAATGTTACAAGATACTCGAGATGCTAATAAGAATATGGAAGCACAACTTGACCAGGCAAGACAACAGTTTTCTAAACAAATAACAGAAGAATGTCAAGCTGTTCAATTAAGGAGTGGAAAAACATTAAATAGATCAACTCA
This sequence comes from Arachis duranensis, assembly GCF_000817695.3. Classification (NCBI taxonomy): domain Eukaryota; kingdom Viridiplantae; phylum Streptophyta; class Magnoliopsida; order Fabales; family Fabaceae; genus Arachis; species Arachis duranensis. Next base: position 87,775,640 of record NC_029780.3, read on the forward strand.
AAGCAGCAGAAAGCTGAGGAAAAAACAGCTGACAAAGGATGAACAGAATACTACCCAAAATCCCTCTGAGGACAGTAAGAGCCCAGAGAGGAATGATTCTAGCGTCCAAATGCCAGAAAAGGGTGACAAACTGGCGTTAAACCCCCTAGTGGATGCCCAGTTCTGGCGTTCAAACGCCAGAAAAGGGTGAAAAGTTGGCGTCAAACGCCAATTCCATGTTCAATTTTGGCGTTCAAACACCAGAACAGGGTAGGAATCTGGCGTTAAATGCCAATCCAACGCCCAATCCTAGCATTCAAATGCCAGTAAGGGATCAGACACCCGCAAGTGCTGATAATAACTCCCTCAAGAAGGCATCTCAGCCTGCTTCTGTAGGAAATAAACCTGCAACAACCAAGGTTGAAAAATATAAAGCCAAAATACCTTATCCTCAGAAACTCCGCCAAGCGGAACAGGATAAGCAATTTGTCCGCTTTGTAGACTATCTCAGGACTCTTGAAATAAAGATTCTGTTTGCATAAGTACTTGAGCAAATACCCTCTTATGCTAAGTTCATAAAAGAAATCTTAAGCCATAAGAAGGATTGGAGAGAAACTGAAAAAGTTTTTCTCACTGAGGAATGCAGTGCAGTCATTTTAAAAAGCTTACCAGAGAAGCTTATAGATCCCGGAAGCTTTATGATACCATGCACAATAGAAGGGATTTGCACCAATACAGCTCTATGTGATCTTGGGGCAAGTATAAACCTAATCCCTGCATCCACTATCAGAAAGCTTGGTTTGACCGAAGAAATCAAACCAACCTGGATTTGTCTTCAACTTGCTGATGGCTCCATTAAATACCCATCAGGCATAATCGAGGGCATGATTGTCAAGGTTAGGACATTTGCCTTTCCCACTGACTTTGTAGTGCTGGAAATGGAGGAGCACAAGAGTGCAACTCTTATTCTAGGAAGACCATTCTTAACAATTGGACGCACCCTCATTGATGTCGAAAAAGGGGAAGTGACCCTGAGAGTCAATGAGGATGAGTTTAAGTTGAATGCTGTCAAAGCTATGCAGTATCCAGACACACCAAAAGACTGCATGAAAGTGGATCTTATTGACTCTCTGGTAGAAGAAGTAAATATGACTGAGAGTCTCGAATCAGAGCTAGAGGACATATTTAAAGATGTTCAGCCTGATCTGGATGGGCTAGAGGAATTAGAAGAACCTCTGAAAACTCCTCAATTAGAGGAAAAGTCCCCCAAACCAAAGCTCAAACCACTGCCATCATCCCTGAAATATGCATTTCTGGGAGAAGACAACACTTTTCCTGTGATCATAAGCTCTACCTTAAAGCCACAGGAAAAGGAAGCACTGATTCAAGTGCTAAGGACACACAAGACAGCTCTTGGGTGGTCCATAAGTGATCTAAAGGGCATTAGCCCAGCCAAATGCATGCACAAGATTCTCTTGGAGGATAATGCTAAGCTAGTGGTTCAACCACAAAGGCAGCTGAATCCAGCCATGAAGGAAGTGGTGCAGAAAGAGGTCACTAAATTCCTAGAGGCTGATGAATGGTTTTTTTGACTGTTTAGAAATTCACAAATGAATTCTCGTTGCAAGTATAGTTTCTAAACCAACAATATTCCTTTCATACAAAAATTTGTTTGTCACAAGTAACATACTCCTAAAATCTATAAACTGAAGTATTTAAACCTCGGGTCGTTCTCCCTAGGAATTGTAATGAAGTGTCTTGTTATTGGTTGTGAGTTATATTTGGGGTTTTTGAGATTTTAGACAAGAATTATAAATGGCAAAGAAAATAAACTAACAACTAACAAAGCTCTTGGCAAGATATGGGAACTAGAAGTCCTATCCTAGTTATCCTCCTCAATTGTGACCATAAATTGTTCATTGCTCCTACTTAGTTAACCTCTAACCATGGAGGAAAGTCAAGTGGATGAATCAATTTGATTCCTCAAGTCCTAATCAACTCCTAAAGGAAAGACTAGCTTTAGAGGCATTCAAATCAATTAGCAATCTCTAATTATCAATCAACAAAGGAATTAGATAACTCAAGAGTCACTAATTACTCTACCTAGGCCAAGAGGAACAAAACCTACACTAAAACCCAACCAAGAATTTCATCAAACACTTAGAAGGTACAAAAGAAAAGCAAAGCAAATTGACAACAAAAATAGAATCTAACAACAATTATTGCAATGAATTTTCAACAACAATCAAAAGGAACACAATTATTATGAATTACATCTAATTGAATTGAAAGAGAATAGAAGGAACAAAAGTAGCTCTACAACAAAGCATAGAAACAAAGTAGAAGGGATTACAACAAAAGAATAGAGGAATCATAAATGCAACAACAAAGAATTGAGAAGAAGATTAGAAGAGAGCATGAATCAAAACCTAGATCTAAGAACTAAGCCTAATCCTAATCATAATTTCTAGAGAGAAGTGAGAGCTTCTTTCTCTAAAACTACTTCTAAACTAATCCTAATGTGTAAAAAATGATCAAAAGTCAAAAAGTCCCCTTTGCTCTTCAATCCTTGGCTTTAAATAGCATTTTGGCGCCAAAGTTGGTTGGGATTGGGCCCCACAACCCTTGAGAATTCGTTGGGTGCGAATACACTTAATAAATCATATATCAGCACCGACGCATACGCGCACAGCACGCGTACGCGTCCATGGGGTAATTCGCAAGGTGCGCGTAAGCGCCTGGTGCGCACGCGCGTCCATGGACGAGTTCAATTCTTTGGCTTTTTCCATGATTTCTCCACTTTGCATGCTTTCCTCTTTACTCCTTTGATCCATTGCTAGCCTTTTCAATCTGAAATCACTAACAAACACATCAAGGCATCTAGTGGAATTAAAGGGAGATTAAAATCACCAAGTTAAAGGCCTAAAAAGCATATTTTCACATCTAAGCACAAATAAGGAGACAATCACAAAATCATGCTAATTCATTGAATAAATGTGGGTAAAAGGTATTAAAATCTCCTAAAATCAATACAAGATAAACCCTACAAATGGGGTTTATCAACCTCCCCACACTTAAACCAAGCATGTCCTCATGCTTAAACCAAGAATGAAGTAAGGGTATGGCATTTATTCAATGGAAACTAATTAAATGCAATCTACCTATATATAACTATCTAAATGAATGCAATTGCTCGGTTAAAATAAATCAATCCCCAAGAAGCATATATGCACAAGGGATATGGGTGTTAGCAACCATGCCAAACCACAATTGAATTGAGCTATTAAATATTTTTACAAACTTGCATGAAGAATGATGATCATAGGGGAAAACATGTAATTGAGCAATCGAACCCTCACCGGATTGTTTGCGCTCTATTTGCTCAAGTGTTTAGGGTTGATTCTCTCAATTCTCCTCTATTTCATGCTTTTTAAGATTTGTTTTTCTTCTAACAATCGACATATATTTCATGCATGCATACAAGTATCATGAGGTCTTTTCTTTAGGTTGTAATAGGGTTAGGGTCAAGGTAGGATGCATATATGGTTAAGTGAGCTTGAGATTTGAATCTTTGATAAGCTTAGACTTTCCACCTAACCTATGACATCCTATACAATTAAGTCCTAACCTAACTACCCATTTTTCACTTTTTCACATACTCATGTATCCCTTTTTATTTCACAACACATATGCATTGATTTTATTGGACCTTGCTTTGGGGCATTTTTGTCCCCTTTCATTTCTTTCTTTTTCTTCTTTTTCTTTTCTTTCTATTTTTTTCTTTTCCTTTCCATATTATTTTTCTTTTTTTCTTTTCTTTTTCTTTTGTTTTTCTCATTTTTTCTTTCTATATACAAGAGCATCAATGCATAAGGTTTTACTTTTGATTAATACATGAGTATGTACCCAATTCCAATATTTTTAACAAAAATACAAAACTACCCTTTTATTCCCCCAATGTCCCAAGATTCCCACACTTGAATGATACACACATACACTAGCCTAAGCTAATCGAAGATCCAAATAAATGACAATTATTGTTTTTCGCTTTAAGGCTTGTAATGTGCTAAATTAAAGAACAAGTGGGTTAAGCGTAGGCTCAAAGTTGGCTAACAATGGAAGATAAAAGGTAAGGCTATTTGGGTAAGTGAGCTAATGAAGTGATGGCCTCAATTATATAAATGCATGAATACACAAAATAATGCACATAAAGAATCAAACAAATTAAAGATCACAATCATAGAAAGAGAATGATGCACACAAGAAGGAAAATAAGTGGTTATAAGATGTAACCACACTATTGGGCTCAAAACTCACTTGCTTGTGTTCTTAGCTCAAAAACATGATCCACAATATATATAATTCAAGCAAGTTCTATGAAAAATTTTCACTCAAATCAATTGAGGTGCCCTATAGATAATTTTCTCGAAAAATTGACTAAGCTTATTGTGTATACATATGCAAAATAAGAAAATACAAGTAAAATTCCTAAAAACCTAAAAATAAAATGCAAAAGTGTTGGGATTAGAAATTTGTCACCCAAAATTGCCGATCGGTCGAACGATCTCCCCACACTTAAAAGTTTGCACCGTCCTCGGTACATTCAAAGATGAGTAAGGGGGTACGGCGACTCTCCGGATTGCTACCTTCAGCTGGTAGGTCAACCGGTGCTGCGTGTTCTTAGTCTTGCTTCCGTTATTGCTTGTGGTGCATCCATCATGAAAAACAAAATATAACACCATAAGATGAGAAGATATGAAAGCAAGGAAGCATGCATTGTTGGAGTGAGGTAAATCAGTAGGATTGAGTGAGTGAATTAATGTGACATTAATAAAAGTGAGTGTTCATTCTAAGTTGCGAGCGGTTTAGAACACACACTACCATGAAAGGCTAAGTCACAATAGAAGCAAACTCTTTACTCATTCTAGTGTGCTTGAAATTCTTTAAGTAAACTTGTAAGGTAAAATAAGCATTAAAGAAGCATGAAAGCATTAAAGCTAAAAGCATTTGGATGCATATGAACAAGAAGCACGATGCATTGAAGTAATTGCACAACATCATCCATAAAGAGATTGCCTAGGCAAGGAAAAGGGTTCAAATCACATGGTGGCCAAATCATGTAATTCAAAAAGATTAAACATGCTTGAAGGCATTTCTCATCACTTGGTATTCTTAAAAGGTAAGCATGAAAAACTCAAAACTAAGTAGCAAAATATAACCTCAATCATAGAATCCAACAAAGATTATCTAGAAACATTCATGCTAAAATAGCATTTAGGAAATAAAGGGGCAGCAATGCATAGTAAACAAAGTCAATAATCCAACACTTATAATGAAAAGAGAGAAAATAAAATGAAAACTAAACTAAAACTAACTAATTAAATGGTTATAAGTGGTGTTTGGAAGTGTTGGATGAAGGGCAGAAGGAGGGAAGAAGAAAGGAGAAGGAAAGAAATGGAAGGAGGAGAAGAAAAGAAATGTTTGAAATAAGGGCATCCGCACGTACGCATGCATGGCGCGCGCGCGCAGATGGGTGAATGGTGAGGGGGCGCGGAAGCGCACGGTGCGCGTCCGCGTGGGTGGTGTCCATGACAGGAGCTTAATATTGGCCCAGAGTTGGCGCAACTCTCGGCCTGAAGTATAGTGCCGCATCTGTGAAGGGGTGCATACGCACACAGTGTGCGTACGCGTCCCTGCTCCCTTTTTTTTTTCCAGAGTGACGCGTGTGCGCCATGCGTGCGTACGCATGAGGTCGTTTGTGCCCAGGCACAATGCACGCGCAACGTTTGCATAACTCTCGGGTTATTAGCTCGAGGTGGAACTTCTGGATCCACGCGTGCGCGCCATGTGTGCGTGCGCGTGGATGGTCGAAAATGCTTGGAGTGCGCGTACGCGTGGATGGTGCTCTGTTTTTTCAAAATTTTTTCCAATTTCTTGCACCAAACCAAGCCTTCCAAACCTCCAAACATCTACCAAAACACCTTAAAACCTTATTTAACATACTAAACTACTAACTAAACTCAACCAAATAATCTAAACATGAAATTAGACTAATTCTACCAAATATTTACAAAAGAGAAAATGAAAAGATATTACCATGGTGGGATGTCTCTCACCTAGCACTTTTGTTTATTGTCCTTAAGTTGGACTTATGGGGAGCTCCTCTCAAGGTGGCTTGTGCTTGAATTCATCTTGGAACTCCCACCAATACTTGGTTCTCCATTGTGCCCTAAGATTTCTCATGGATTGAGCCAAGTGTTGATGGAGTTCTTTACAAGCTTGGGGCTCCCAAAGTTGATCCTCTTTTTCTAATCCGGGATCCCACACTTTATTTTCACACCCGTCTTGAAGTTGATCATCATTATTAGTCCAACCGGGTGGTGAGTAAGGTGAATTCTCTATATAGTGGTCAAAATCCTCCTAGACCCATCTATTTGAGCACTACTCCAACCTTTATATCTCATGTTTGATGCATCAACCATAATGAGCTTTGATTTGCAATGCCCACCACAAAACCTTTTCCGCTTACGCTTCATCCCACAAAGCTCCCTAAGTTGACCATCCGTTTCAAGCAACCCATACTCAAGTGGGACAATAAAGCTAATAGAAATGAGTTTTACCCACTCAAGTGAAGGAGTAGATGGCAACCTAGGCAAAGATGATTCCAAGGTTCTTGACAAAGCGTATTCCACTCCCATCCTTCCATTTTTTTGGACTTCCACCTCTTCACAAGATTTCTCGAATTCAATCATTTGTTCGTCAATACTATCTAAGCCTTTTTCCTTAATCAAACTATAATTGGGAGGGTGAAAGAAGTTTACCTCCACAATATTTTCAAATGCACCGGGAGAAGGTTCTTCAAGTTCAAAGGATCTACCACCACTAGAATTTGATGCTTGCTCTTCATTGCCATGGGAACTCAATTCTTGTTCTATCCCATCCAAGTCTTCATATGGAATATGCCTTGGAGGTTGTGCACATCCCTCCTCAACATTAATTTCAATCTTCTTGGAGGGGTCTTTTTCAACTCTATGTTCCCATAGAGGTTTCGCATCTCCTAAGTCTTCAACCATTTCTTCCTTTTCTTCAATAATCCTAGCTTCCTCCAATTGTTCCAACACAAAGCAACTTCTCTCATTTCCCACCGGAGTTTCCAATCTCTCTTTCATGCTATGTTCTTCATTCGATTCTCCACATGTATCCATGGGAGTTCCTTCAGTGTTCAAGCATTGGGAGGCTAATTGATTTGTTACTGTCTCCAAGGTGGCCATAAAATTTTGCACATCCCTTTTCATCTCTTCTTGCCCTTGAACAAGAACACCAAGGGTTTCATCCATTAGAGATGGGGGTGGGTGGAAGGGTTCTTCATTTTAGGAAAAGGGTTCATAATATGAAGGTGGTTCAACATAGTAATGATGTGGTGGTTCTATGTACTCCATTTGTTCCATTTGTTGCTCAACACACTCCAATCTATTATTCTCAAGTTGAGATTCTACAATCCCCTTCATGCTTCTCTCTTTGGTTGCTCGTCCGTAATTATCCATGGACATGTGGTAAGAGTCCCATGCATCTAACTTTTGGTGGATGGTTGCTTGAAGCTGGTCCATTGCCTCCTTGAGAGATGGACATTGATATTCTTCCATGGAGGGTTGTGGTGGAAGGTAGAACTTATCTTGAGGGTGAAAATTTGTACACATTGGAGGTGGTTCATCTTGGTCATAATATGGAGAAGGTGGCTCTTGGAAGTATTGAGGTTGGAATGGTGGTGGTTCAATATGTGGCTCATATGGCTCAAAAGGTGGTTGGTATGGTGGATATGGATTAGGATCATATGAAAGTGGTTGGTAAGAAGGGGCTTGTGAGTATGGTTGAGGGTTATGTTGAGGATATGGCTCATAGGCATATGGTGGTGGTTCTTGAAAGTCACAAGGAGATTCACCATAGCCATTAGATTGACATGCATCATAGAATGGCTCTTCTTCATAGTGCATTGGTGGAGGTTATTGCCATGAGGATTGATCATATGCATATGGCTCCTCACACCTTTGATTGTCCCATTCTTAATACACATTCTCATTGAAGTTCTCATCACCTACAACATAGTTGTAATCACACTCATAGCCAAAATGAGAATTCATGGTAGCTAGAGAAAATAAGAAACAAAAACTAATAAGAAATAATGAAACAAAATACTAAGACTAGAAAAAATTAACAAGCAATCCAAAAAGCAAGCTATTCACAATATTCACATATATACAATAACCAATAACATAACACCATTGCAATTCCCCGGCAACGGCGCCATTTTGATGAATGATTTTTTTGACGGTTTAGAAATTCACAAATGAATTCTCGTTGCAAGTATAGTTTCTAAACCAACAATATTCCTTTCATACAAAAATTTGTTTGTCACAAGTAACAAACCCCTAAAATCTATAAACCGAAGTATTTAAACCTCGGGTAGTTCTCCCTAGGAATTGTAATGAAGTGTCTTGTTATTGGTTGTGAGTTATATTTGGGGTTTCTGAGATTTTAGACAAGAATTATAAATGGCAAAGAAAATAAACTAACAACTAACAAAGCTCTTGGCAAGATATGAGAACTAGAAGTCCTTGATAAACCCCTATTTCATGGTTTATCTTGTGCTCAATTGAGTGGTTTTTATCAAGTCCTTGCCCACTTATTCATATGATTTGCATGGTTTTACATTCTCCTTCCTGATTTTGTGCTATGATTGAAAACATGCTTCTTTGGCCTTATATTTGCTAATATTAATCCTCTCTTATGACCATTAGATGCCTTGATATGTGTGTTAAGTGATTTTAGGGATTACAGGGCAGGAATGGCTTAGAGGATGGAAAGGAAGCACACAAAAGCGGAAGGAATACAAGAAGTTGAAGGAACTGCAAAGCTGTCAGCCTGACCCTCTCACACTAAAACGAACATAACTTGAGCTACAGAGGTCCAAATGATGCGGTTCCACTTGCGTTGGAAAGCTAATGTCTGGGGTTTCGATTTGATATATAATTTGCAATTGTGGCCATACAAATAGGTGACGCAAACGTGCACTCCATGCGGAAGCGTCGCATCTGCGAATCTCATTCCACGCAAACGCGTGGATGACGCCTCCGAGGCACTTTGCCGCGACCTGTACAGACCAGATTTCACAATCAATGATTTTTGGGCTGTTTCTGACCCAGTTTTTGGCCCAGAGAACACAAATTAGATGCCATAAAGTGGGGGAATCCATCCATACAACAGGGGAATTCATATCAGATCATAATTCAATTTAGGTTTTAGATGCGGTTTTTAGAGAGAGAGGTTCTCTCCTCTCTCTTAGAATTTAGGATTAGGATTCCTCTTAAAGGATTTAGGATTTCAACTCTTCATCAGGTTCAATATTCCTTTTACTTTATATTTCTCTTTTACTTCCAGATGCTTTAATGCTTGTATTACTTATGTTGCCTATTTGGCTTATGAACTTTTCATGTTAGGATTTTCTTAATTAATATAATTTGAGGTATTTCAGACTTATGATTGTTTTCTCTAATTTATGTTATTGATGCTTGGGCTCTATTCAAATTATTTTCATTCAAGTAGATTTTATTCCCTTTTGGCTTTGGTTGATTAATTGGTAACTCTTGAGTTGTCAAACTCAGCAGTGGTTGAAATTGGCAGATTCTAATTGATCTAGATCGCTCTAAAGCTAGTCTTCCCACAGGGATTGACTAGGACTTGAGGATTAAACTAATTAGTCCACTTGACTTTCCTTTGCTTTAGTAAACGTTAACTAAGTGGGATTAAAACCCAATTCTCATCACACCTGATTAGGATAACTAGGATAGGACTTCCAATTTCTCATATCTTGCCAAGAGTTTATTTTATAGTCATTTATTTATTTTTCTTGTCAATTAAATTACTTGTTCAATCTTTTTTAAAACCCCAAAATATGCCTTTGCATAACCAATAATAAGAACATACCTCCCTGCAATTCCTTGAGAAGACGACCCGAGGTTTGAATACTTAGGTTTATAAATTTATTGGGTTTTGTTACTTGTAACAACCAAAACCTTTGTACGAAGGAATTTTCTGTTGGTTTAGAATATATACTCACAACGCGACTAAATTTTTACAAAATTCTTTACTAGCAAAAATCCTAACGTCTAAATGGCGCCGTTGCCGGGGAATTGCAAACGTGTGCCTTATTATTGGTTATTGTAAATAATTTTTCAAAAGAAAAAATTTTAGATTTTTATTTTAAAAAATTTTTTTATCTTATCTTATCTTATTTTTCAAAGTTCAAAATTTTTTTTAAAAGTTATATCTTTTTCAAAATATTTTCTTTTTGTTAGTTTTTGTTTTATTTTTTTCTACTACTATGAACTCTCACCCCTTTGACTATGAGTCTGGTTACAACTATGTTGCAGGAAGAGGAAGCTATAACAGGAATATGCATCAAGGTCAAAGCGATCAAAGATGGACGGAGCCAAGAGGATCTGATCAACCCTTTAGGCAACAACACCTTCCAGGATATCATGGACAAAGACCATTCTATAATGCATACCAAGATGATATATATGGTGGACCCCTTGTAGTTACCAACAAGACCCACCATATGCCCATGAACCCCCTCCTCCTCAATATAATTTTGAACCACCAGACTCACAAGCCCCTTACCACCAAACACCCCCATATGACCCTAACCCTTATCCACCACACCAACCACCATATGAACCATATATAGAATCACCCCAATTCCAACCTAGTTACTCCCAAGGACCACCACCTCCATATGCACCACGTCCATATCCATCAAGCCAAGAATCACAGGTTCGCTTCGAAGAATCAATAGACCAATTTAATGCAACCCTTCATCAACTGGAGCAAGCAATAAATCGATTATCTTCTAGAAGTTTAGACACTCAACAGACTCCCATGGCTTCATGTGGAGAATCTAATGAAGAACGCAGCACGAAGAAGACACTAGAAACTCCAGTGGACAGCATAGAGCATAACTTCGTACTGGAACAAGTAGAGAGCGCCGTCATTGTAGAAGAAAAAGAGTTGGTTGAAGATTTAGGAGATGCTGAACCTCTATTGGAAAGTCCGTTCATAAAGCCTCCTTCCAAGATGTTTGAAATTGATGTTGAAGAGGGTGTACAACCTCCAAGGCATATCATGGTTGAAGACTTGGAAAAAGTTGATCAAGAGATGGAGATTCAAGAAGAAGAAGCACAACCTCTCATGCCCTTGGAAAGCAGTGAAGAGGAGATTGAATTGGAAGAAAGCTACCAAGAAGAGGAGGTTGAAATTGAAGAAGCTTACAAGGAGGTGGAAGCTATCAGAGAAGAGCACAAGGGAGTGAAGCTTGCAAGTTCATTAGATACACCTCTCCCAAGGCCATTACCGTCCAACACAACGTTCAAGTGGGTAAAATTCTTATCCTTGACCTTTACCTTTCCACTTGAATATGGGCTACTGGAGACGGATGGTCAACTTAGAGCTCTTTGTGACATTAAGAGTAAGAGGATGATGGCCAGTGGTAAGAATTGTCCTGCAAGGTTCATTATGGTTGGAAGCTTTAAGTTTAAACGTAAATGTTGGTGTAAAGCTCAACTGAATGGGCCTAGGAAGTTGTTTGGCCGCTTTAGTGAGAATTCAGATTGCTTGCTACCCGGATGGAATCATAATGATCAACAAGAAGACGGGTGCAAAAGCAAGGTTTGGGACCCCGGAATTCATTCTGGCAATCAACACTATTGGGGCCTTGTCAATTGTTTTAGCTTGCTTGAAGGCCTTCTGCACCTAGTTTGGGATCCCGGAGGCTATTGGAATTCCAAACATTGGTGGAGATTTTTGGATGAATACAAGCACAAGCCACCATAACAGGAAACTCCTCAAATGTCCAACTTAAGGACTTTAACTAAAAGTGCTAGGTGGGAGACAACCCATTATGGTATGATTGTCCCTTTTTCAGTTTTAGTTCTAGTCTGTTTTGTCTGTTTTTGAATTTTTATTGAACCTGGAATCATGCATAGCATTCATATTAAACATTGCATTCTACATACTGCATTATAAAAAAAACGAGAGAGCACATGACGTGACAGCGTCAATGATGCGTCCGCGTCATGGTGCCTTGACCACAAGAAGAAAAGACACAGAGAGTCACGCAAAAGTGTGGCTGGAGGCGTGCCTTTGGCAGAACTTGTACCACGCGACCGCGCCGCCGACGCGTCTGCGTCATGTGGGAAAATAGGCCTCCCACGCGTTCACGTCACCCACGCGACCGCGTGCCCTATGATTCGACGTAAAAAGGGTGTATGGCTGAAAGTTGTGCTGGAGCTGGGCTGCACTTGTGCTAATCGCACAGGCCCTTCCACGCGAACGCATGCCCCACGCGTCTGCGCCGTTTTCTCAAGATGGCCATTCACGCGACCGCGCCACCCTAAATTTTGGCAAAACATAAATTAAACAGAGAGTTGTGCGAGTGCGAAGCTGCCCTCGCGCCGCTAGCACAAATCATGTCACGCGTCCGCATGACTGACGCGTCCGCGTCACCTCACTTAAGGGCTTTCCGCGCGACCGCATGCCCCAAGCGCCCGCGTCACTTGCGCCGCCCAACTCATTCAAATCTGCCAGGCTATTTTATCTTTTCTTTTCCCCCCAATCTTATTTCTCTCTCCCTTCTTCCTTCTTTCCACCTTTCTTTCTCTCCTCTACCCCCTCTTTCCTACGACCATTATCAAAGTTTTTTCTCTCTCTTCTTCCCTCCTTACTTTTTCATTCTTCTTTTTATTCACATGTTTTCTTTTTCTTTCTCCTCTACTTTCCCTATCCATGTTTTTCTTTTACTTTTCTTATTCTTCCTATTGGTGTTGAAATTTTATTTGGGTCATTATTTTTATATGTTGCTTGTGGATTGTTTAGGACCTGTTTAACAATTATATATTATTTTCTAAGGGTTTCTTGCATGTTCAAATTAATATTTTCCATACCTTATTTAACATGCATGCTATGTGTTTGTGAAAACGCCTATATGGTATTTTGCACTATTTTTAGATTTCTTTTAAATCTACTACTCTAAATGCCTGCTTTTCACAAAATCCCTTTTATATCTTATTATTTATATATAATTGTTTTTACAAACAGATTATTAGTTTGGAAGACTTGGTAATCTAATTTGGACATTGAATGCTTGATCTATGCTACTCATGCCTTTTGCCGGCATACCAATAAACACCTTGCATTTAATTGTCATCACATGCACTTAATATATTTCCATTGTTGATCTGCCACATGTAGTCATAACCATGTGTTCACTTCATTATCCATTCCTGTGCATTGATTACCACCTTTTCCATTCTCTTCCTTGCTCCAACCCTTAGCTTTAAAAGTTACTTTCTTTTTTCCTTTTCAGGATGGCCACCAAGAAGGGTACAGAGAAAGCTACTCCCAAACCACCGGTAAGGAAAGGAACAAAGAGAGCACCAGCTGAGGAACAACAACCCCCGTCCACTTGTACATCTTAGCATGCACCGAGGACGGTGCAATCTTTAAGTGTGGGGAGGTCGATACCGATCTCCACGGGTTAGTCATTATCTTCTCAATACCAATATTCTATTCTCTTTGTTTGTTCATTGTTGCATTGCATAATAGATTGCATATGTAGTTGATTGTTTGCATTTATTTACTACTTGGTTGAAGTAATATTTTCTTTTTCAAGAATTTTTTATAATATTTCACTAATTTAAATTAAAAAAGTTGTGTTAAACTTGTTTGGAATTTGTATTTGGAATATGATTTTTGAGCTAAAGAACACACAACCCGTGAGATCTTGAGCTTAATTGCATGGTTACATTATTTAACCGTAATATTTTATTCTTGTGTATTTTCTTCTCTATAATTATAATCTATATTTTGTTCCATTCTATATATCCATTATTTAGTGTATTTACATGCTTGCATATGATTGAGGCCATTACTTGTTTTTGCTCACTTATCCCAAATAAGCCTATCCTTTTATGCCATCCTTGTTAGCCCCCTTGAGCCTTTTAATCCCCTTCTATTTATAACCACATTATTAGCCTTAAGCAAAAAAATAAAATAAAAAAATTCCAAGTTGAATCCTTGGTTAGCTTAAGATAGATATTGGGTATAATTTAAGTGTGGAAATTTCTATGGGAACATGGGATGATAGGAAAAAAGGGAATTAAATTGAATAAGTTATTTGAAAATTTGGGAAGCATGCTCATGTGAAATCAAATTAATTAAATAACCATGTGCATTGATAAAAAAATAAATAAATAAATAAATAAATAAATAAATGAAGTAATTAAATAAGGGGATACAAAAAAATATATATATTACCCTAAATACAAAATAAGAAGAATCAATGCACATGGGACAAAATTCAAAAATAAGTTTGATACATGAGCATGTAATACAAAAGTGGAAAAAAATTTTGGGCAAGTAGGTAAAAGAACTTTGAATTTATATAAAGTATGTATGTTAAGTGAGATCTTAGACTAATTAAGGATTCACTTTGTTAGCTCACTTAGCCTTATATATATACCCTTACCCTTACTTTAGCCCCATTACAACCTTGAAAAAGACCTCATGATGTTTGTATGTATACATTAAATATTTGTTGATTGGTTAGATGAAGAATGAAGTCTAGAAAGCATGATTAGAGAAGAATAGAGTGATTGACCCTAGATACTTGAGAGATTAGAGTGATATACACTACCAGTGAGGGTTCAATACTTGATTCTATGTTCCCTGTTTTCATGAGCTATCTTCTTACAAGTTTACTTGCTTTTTATTGTATAATTTGAATTAGTAGAATTTGGTTCATATTTGTCTTGAAGAACTTATTTACTTTTAACCAAGTAGGTAGAAATATTTTGCATGTAGTTGCATCCGCATAGATAGGTTGCATTGCATACTCTCTATCATTCCTCTTCACTCCTTTATAGCTTCTCTTGAACATAGCATGAGGACATGCTAATGTTTAAGTGTGGGGAGGTTGATAAACTCCTATTTCATGGTTTATCTTGTGCTCAATTGAGTGGTTTTTATCAAGTCCTTGCCCACTTATTCATATGATTTGCATGGTTTTACATTCTCCTTCCTGATTTTGTGCTATGATTGTAAACATGCTTCTTTGGCCTTATATTTGCTAATATTAAACCTCTCTTATGACCATTAGATGCCTTGATATGTGTGTTAAGTGATTTCAGGGATTACAGGACAGGAATGGCTTAGAGGATGGAAAGGAAGCACGCAAAAGTGGAAGGAATACAAGAAGTTGAAGGAACTGCAAAGCTTCAGCCTGACCCTCTCACACTAAAACGATCATAACTTGAGCTACAGAAGTCCAAATGATGCGGTTCTACTTGCGTTGGAAAGCTAACGTCCGGGATTTTTGCACCATACAGATAGGCAATGCGAACGCGTGCTCTACGCGGACGCATCGCATCTGCGAATCTCATTCCACGCAAACGCGTGGATGATGCCTCCGCATCACTTTGCCGCGACCTGTACGGACTAGATTTCACAATCAGCGATTTCTGGACTGTTTCTGACCCAGTTTTCGACCCAGAGAACACAGATTAGATGCCATAAAGTGGGGGAGTCCATCCATACAACAGGGGACTTCATATCAGATCATAATTCAATTTTAGGTTTTAGATGTAGATTTTAGAGAGAGAGGTTCTCTCCTCTCTCTTAGGATTTAGGATTAGGATTCCTCTTAAAGGATTTAGGATTTTGACTCTTCATCAGGTTCAATATTCCTTTTACTTTATATTTCTCTTTTACTTCCAGATGCTTTAATCCTTGTATTACTTATGTTGCCTATTTGGCTTATGAACTTTTCATGTTAGGATTTTCTTAATTAATATAATTTGAGGTATTTCAGACTTATAATTGTTTTCTCTAATTTATGTTATTGATGCTTGGGCTCTATCCAAATTATTTTTGTTCAAGTAGATTTTATTCCCTTTTGGCTTTGGTTGATTAATTGGTAACTCTTGAGTTGTCAAACTCAGCAGTGGTTGAAATTGGCAGATTCTAATTGATCTAGATCGCTCTAAAGCTAGTCTTCCCATAGGGATTGACTAGGACTTGAGGATCAAACTAATTAGTCCACTTGACTTTCCTTTGCTTTAGTAAAGGTTAACTAAGTGGGATTAAAACCCAATTCTCATCACACCTGATAAGGATAACTAGGATAGGACTTCCAATTTCTCATATCTTGCCAAGAGTTTATTTTATAGTCATTTATTTATTTTTCTTGTCAATTAAATTACTTGTTCAATCCTTTTTAAAACCCCAAAATATACCTTTGCATAACCAATAATAAGAACATACCTCCCTGCAATTCCTTGAGAAGACGACCCGAGGTTTGAATACTTCGGTTTATATATTTATTGGATTTTGTTACTTGTGACAACCAAAACATTTGTACGAAGGGATTTTCTGTTGGTTTAGAATCTATACTCACAATGTGACTATATTTTTACAAAATTCTTTACTAGCAAAAATCCTAATGTCAGTCCTATCCTAGTTATCCTCCTCAATTGTGACCACAAATTATTCATTGCTCCCACTTAGTTAACCTCTAACCATGGAGGAAAGTCAAGTGGATAAATCAATTTGATTCCTCAAGTCCTAATCAACTCCTAAAGGAAAGACTAGCTTTAGAGGCATTCAAATCAATTAGCAATCTCTAATTATCAATCAACAAAGGAATTAGATAACTCAAGAGTCACTAATTACTCTACCTAGGCCAAGAGGAACAAAACCTACACTAAAACCCAACCAAGAATTTCATCAAACACTTGGAAGGTACAAAAGCAAAGCAAAGCAAATTGACAACAATAATAGAATCTAACAACAATTATTGCAATGAATTATCAACAATAAAAAAAAAAGAACACAATCATTATGAATTACATCTAATTGAATTGAAAGAGAATAGAAGGAACAAAAGTAGATCTACAACAAAGCATAGAAACAAAGTAGAAGGGATTACAACAAAAGAATAGAGGAATCATAAATGCAACAATAAAGAATTGAGAAGAAGAGTAGAAGAGAGCATGAATTAAAACCTAAATATAAGAACTAAGCATAATCCTAATCCTAATTTCTAGAGAGAAGTGAGAGCTTCTCTCTCTAAAACTACTTCTAAACTAATCCTAATGTGTAAAAAATGATCAAAAGTCAAAAAGTCCCCTTTGCTCTTCAATTCTTGGGTTTAAATAGCATCTTTGGCACCAAAGTTGGTTGGGATTGGGCCCCACAACCCTTGAGAATTCGTTGGGTGCGAATTCACTTAAAAAATCATATATCAGCACCGACGCGTACGTGCACAGCACGCGTACGCATCCATGGGGTAATTCGCAAGGTGCGCGTGAGCGCTTGGTGCGCACGCGCGTCCATGGGCGAGTTCAATTCTTTGGATTTTTCCATGATTTCTCCATTTTGCATGCTTTCTTCTTCACTCGTTTTATCCATTCCTAGCCTTTTCAATCTGAAATCACTAACAAACACATCAAGGCATCTAGTGGAATCAAAGGGAGATTAAAATCATCAAGTTAAAGGCCTAAAAAGCATGTTTTCACATCTAAGCACAAATAAGAAGACAATCACAAAATCATGCTAATTATTTGAATAAATGTGGGTAAAAGGTATTAAAATCTCCTAAAATCAATACAAGATAAACCCTACAAATAGGGTTTATCAGAGGTTGGGATTATTTATCCAATTTCTGATAGCCGCTGGGTGAACCCTATCCAAGTCGTCCCCAAGAAGGGAGGCATGACAGTGGTTCATAATGAGAAAAATGAACTGGTTCCCACAAGAACAGTTACAGGGTGGCGCATGTGTATTGACTACAGAAGACTCAATACAGCCACCAGAAAGGATCATTTTCCTTTACCATTCATAGACCAAATGCTAGAAAGACTAGCAGGTCATGATTATTACTGCTTTCTAGATGGATATTGAGAGTACAACCAAATTATAGTAGATCCCCAGGATCAAGAGAAAACAGCATTCACATGCCCATCTGGAGTATTTGCCTACAGAAGGATGCCATTTGGGCTGTGTAATGCACCTGCAACCTTTCAGAGATGCATGCTCTCTATTTTCTCTGATATGGTGGAGAAATTTCTAGAAGTCTTCATGGTTGACTTCTCAGTATATGGAGACTCATTCAGCTCCTGTCTTGATCACCTGACTCTTGTTCCAAAGAGGTGCCAAGAGACTAACCTGGTTTTGAACTGGGAAAAATGTCACTTTATGGTGACTAAAGGGATCGTCCTTGGGCACAAGATCTCAAACAGGGGAATAGAGGTAGATCAAGCTAAGGTAGAGGTAATTGAAAAATTACCACCACCTGCCAATGTTAAGGCAATCAGAAGCTTTCTGGGGCATGCAGGATTCTATAGGAGGTTTATAAAGGATTTTTCAAAAATCACAAAACCTCTAAGTAATCTGCTAGCTACTAACATGCCATTTATATTTGACACAGAGTGTCTGCAGGCGTTTGAGACCCTGAAAGCCAAGCTGGTTACAGCACCAGTCATTTTTGCACCAAACTGGACATTACCATTCAAACTGATGTGTAATGCTAGTGACCATGCCATTGGTGCAGTATTGGGACAGAGGCATGACAAACTTCTGCATGTCATTTATTATACCAATTGTATCCTAAATGATGCACAGAAGAATTACACAACCACAGAAAAGGAATTGCTTGCAGTGGTTTATGCCATTGACAAGTTCAGATCCTATTTGGTAGGATCAAAGGTGATTGTGTACATTAACCATGCTGCTCTTAAATATCTACTCACAAAGCAGGATTCAAAACCCAGGCTCATAAGGTAGGTGCTACTTCTGCAAGAGTTTGATATAAAAATAAGAGACAGAAAAAGGACAGAAAACCAAGTGGCAGATCACCTGTCCCAGATAGAACTAGTAGAAGAGGCGTCCCTCCCCATCACTGAGATCTCTGAAATTTTTCCGGATGAGTAACTCTTTGCCATTCAGGAAGTACCATGGTTTGCAGACATTGTAAACTATAAGGCTACAAGGTTCATACCTAAAGAGTACAGCAGGCAGCAAACGAAAAAATTAATTTCTGACGCAAAGTACTACTTGTGGGATGAACCATATCTCTTTAAGAGATGCGCAGATGGATTAATCCATAGGTGCATACCTAGAGAAGAAGCGCAGAGGATCCTTTGGCATTGCCATGGATCACAATATAGAGGATATTTCGGAAGTGAGCGAACAGCCACAAAAGTCCTCCAATGTGGCTTCTACTGGCCTACTCTATATAAAGACTCCCGAGAGTTTGTACGAAACTGTGACAGTTGCCAGAGAGCTGGTAATCTGCCTCATGGTTACGCCATACCTCAGCAAGGGATCTTAGAGATTGAATTGTTTGACGTATGTGGTATTGACTTCATGGGGCCTTTCCCACCTTCATACTCAAACACTTATATTCTGGTGGCAGTAGACTATGTATCTAAATGGGTAGAGGCAATTGCAACACCCACTAGTGATACTAAAACAGTGATAAAGTTCCTCTAGAAATACATCTTCAGTAGATTTGGTGTCTCCAGAGCAATAATCAGTGATGGATGCACTCATTTCTGCAATAAACAACTTTACTCTACTATGGTATGGTATGGAATTAGCCACAAGGTAGAAAATCCATACCATCCACAGACAAATGGGCAAGATGAGGTCTCGAATAGAGAACTAAAAAGAATCCTGGAATAGACTATAATGGCCTGTAGAAAGGATTGGGCAAAAAGCTTGGATGATGCTCTGTGGGCATACAGAACAGCATTCAAGACTCCTATAGGAACTTCTCCACACCAACTTGTGTATGGCAAAGCCTGTCATCTACCCGTGGAACTGGAACACAAAGCCTACTAGGAAACCAGATTCCTAAACTTTGATGCTACATTAGCTGGAGAGAAAAGATTGCTCCAGCTGAATGAGCTAGAGGAGTTCAGGTTCAATGCTTTCGAAAATGCAAAAATTTACAAGGAGAAAGCAAAAAGATGGCATGACAAAAAATTGTCATCCAGAGTCTTTGAACCAGGCCGAAAGATCCTATTATTCAACTCTAGACTCAAATTATTCCCTGGAAAATTAAAATCCCGGTGGAGAGGACCGTATGTGATTACAAGTGTGTCACCATATGGATATGTGGAGCTTAAGGATATTGATTATGACAAGAGATTCATTGTTAATGGGCAAAGAGTCAAGAACTATATTGAAAGCAATATTGAGCAAGAGTGCTCAAAACTGAGACTAGAATAACATTCAGTGAAGTCCAGCTAAAGACAATAAAGAAGCGCTTATTGGGAGGCAACCCAATTTTATTTTAATTTTATATATATTATTTTGTTTTCTTTTAGGTTGATGATCATGTGAAGTCACAAAGACAATTACAAAGATAAAGGAAAAAAATCAAAAACAGCATTGAAAATAGCACACCTTGGAGGAAACACTTATTGGCGTTTAAACGCCAGTAAGGGTAGCAAAATGGACGTTTAAATGCCCAATCTGGCATCTTTCTGGGCGTTTAAACGCCAGAATAGGGCACTGACGTTAGGATTTTTGCTAGTAAAGAATTTTGTAAAAATATAGTCGCGTTGTGAGTATAGATTCTAAACCAACAGAAAATCCCTTCGTACAAACGCTTTGGTTGTCACAGATAACAAAACCCAATAAATTTATAAACCGAAGTATTCAAACCTCGGGTTGTCTTCTCAAGGAATTGGAGGGAAGTATGATTTATTATTGGTTATGGAAAAATAGTGTCTGGGTTTGAAAAAGGTTTCAAGCAAGAGAAATAGATTGCAAGAATTAATAAATTAATAACTAATAAAACTCTTGGCAAGGTATGAAAACTGGAAGTCCTATCCCAGTTATCCTTATCAATTGTGATGAGAATTGGATTTTTCTCCCACTAAGTTAAATAAAGAAAATCCTAACATGAATGGCTCATAAGCCAAATAGGCAACATAAGTAATACAAGCATTAAAGTATCTGAAAATAAAAGAGAAATATAAAGTAAAAGGAATATTGAACCTAATGAAGAGTTGAAATCCTAAATCCTTTAAGAGGAATCCTAATCCTAAATCCTAAGAGAGAGGAGAGAACCTCTCTCTCTGAAAACTACATCTAAAATTATAAAATGTGTGTTATGAGTGAATGATTTGATTTTGCTCCACTCCCAGCCTCTAATCTATGTTTTTTGGGCCAAGAACTGGGTCAAAAATAGCCCAGAAGTCACTCCCAGCGCTTTCTGGTCCGTACAGGTCGCGGCAAAGTGACGCGGAGGCATCGTCCACGCGTTTGCGTGGATTGAAGTTCGCAAATGCGATGCGGACACGTCATCTATGCATTCGCGTTGCTTAACTTTGGGGCAGATATGGGAAATTATATATTGTTGCGAAGTCCCGGATGTTATCTTTCCAACGCAACTGGAACCATCTCATTTGGATCTCTATAGCTCAAGTTATGACCATTTGAGTGTGAAGAGGTCAGGTTGGACAGCTTAGCAGTTTCTTCAACTTCTTGTATTCCTTCCACTTTTGCATGCTTCCTTTCCATCCTCTGAGCCATTCCTGCACTGTAATCTCTGAAATCACGTAACACACATATCAAGGCATCGAATGATAACAAGAGAGGATTTAAATAAAAGAAAATAAAAGGCAAAGAAGCATGTTTTCAATCATAGCACAAAATCAGGAAGGAGAATGTAAAACCATGCAAATCATATGAATAAGTGGGCAAAGGCTTGATAAAAATCACTCAATTGAGCACAAGATAAACCATAAAATAGTGATTTATTAGGCACCGGACTAGCGTTTAAACACCAGAACAGGGCAACAAACTGGCGTTTAGACGCCAGAACAGGAAGGAAAACTCGCGTTTAAATGCCAGAACAGAGCAGCAGACTGGCGTTTAAACGCCAGAATTGCACTCTAAGGCATTGTGAACGCCTAATTGGAGCAGGGATGAAGAATTCCTTGACCCTTCAGGATCTGTGGACCCCACAGGATCTCCACCAACCTCAACTGACTCTCTCTCCTCTTCACACCTTTCTACAACATTCTTCTCAAAATACCCTTCACCAATCACCTCCATATCTCCTTCCCAAATACCCTCCATCTCCTCCATTTTCTTCTTCCCCTTTTTTCTTTCTTCTTTTGCTCGAAGATGAGCAAACCTTTTAAGTTTGGTGTGGTAAAAGCATTGCTTTATTTGTTTTTTCATAACCATTTATGGCACCTAAGACCGGAGAAACCTCTAGAAAGAGGAAAGGGGAGACAAAAGCTTCCACTTCCGAGTCATGGAAGATGGAAAGATTCATCTTAAGGATCCATAGCTCAGTAGTAGAGCATTTGACTGCACAACAAGAGAGCCCACTCGTGGACCTCAACAAGAGCATGATGAATTCCCTCATCAAGAAATTTCTGAGACACCTCAAGGGATACATTTTTCTCCACACAACTATTGGGACCAATTAAGGGTAAAACACCAAGAGCACTCCATCATTCTCCATGAGATTAGAGAAGATCAAAGAGCTATGAGGGAGGAGCAACAAAGGCAAGGAAGAGACATAGTGGAGCTCAAGAGCACCATTGGTTCTTCAAGAGGAGGAAGACGCCACTCTCACTAAGGTGGACTCATTCCTTAATCTCATTGTCTATTTATTTTTCTATTTTTCGGCTTTATACTGTATGTTCTATCTATGTTTGTGTCTTCACTACATGATCATTAGTGTCTAGTGTATGTGTCTTAAAGCTATGAATAATTCCAGGAATCCTTCACCTCTCTTAAATGAAAAATGTGCTTAATTACAAAAGAACAAGAAGTACTTGGATTTCAAATTTTATCTTGAAACTAGTTTAATTATTTTGATGTGGTGGCAATACTTTTTGCTCTCTGAATGAATGCTTGAACAGTGCACATTTTTTATCTTGTTGTTTATGAATGTTAAAATTGTTGGCTCTTGAAAGAATGATGAACAAAGAGAAATGTTATTGATAATCTGAAAAATCATGAAATTGATTCTTGAAGCAAGAAAAAGCAGTGAAAAAAAAAGAAAAGTGGCAAAAAAGAGAAAAAGAAAAAGAAAAAGAAAAAGCAAGCAGAAAAAGCCAATAGCCCTTTAAACCAAAAGGCAAGGGTAAAAATGATCCAAGGCTTTGAGCACTAATGGATAGGAGGGCCCAAGGAAATAAAATCCAGGCCTAAGCGGCTAAATCAAGCTGTCCCTAACCATGTGCTTGTGGCATGCAGGTCCAAGTGAAAAGCTTGAGACTGAGTGGTCAAAGTCGTGATCCAAAGCAAAAGAGTGTGCTTAAGAACTCTGGACACCTCTAACTGGGGACTCTAGCAAAGCTGAGTCACAATCTGAAAAGGTTCACCCAGTTATGTGTCTGTGGCATTCATGTATCCGGTGGTAATACTGGAAAAAAAAGTGTTTAGGGTCACGGCCAAGACTCATAAAGTAGCTGTGTTCAAGAAGCAACGTACTGAACTAGGAGAATCAATAACACTATCTAAAATTCTAAGTTCCTATAGATGCCAATCATGCTGAATTTCAAAGGAAAAAGTGAGATGCCAAAAATGTTCAGTACATTGATACTGTGGGATTCATTGTATATTCTCTTCTTTTTATGATATTTTGTTTTCAGTTGATTGGGGACAAGCAACAATTTAAGTTTGGTGTTGTGATAAGCAAATAATTTATACGCTTTTTGTCATTATTTTTATATAGTTTTTAGTATGATTTAGTTAGTTTTTAGTATATTTTTATTAGTTTTTAAGCAAAATTTACATTTCTGGACTTTACTATGAGTTTGTGTGTTTTTCTGTGATTTCAGGTATTTTCTGCTTGAAATTGAAAGACCTGAGCAAAAATCTTATTCAGAGGCTGATAAAGGACTGCAGATGCAGTTGGATTCTGACCTCCCTGCACTCGAAATGGATTTTCTGGAGCTATAGAACTTCAAACGGCACACTCTCAATTGCGTTGGAAAGTAGACATCCAGGGCTTTCCAGAAATATATAATAGTCCATACTTTGAGCGAGTTTTGACGACGTAAATTGGCGTCAAAACGCCAGCTCTCTACCATTTTCTAGCGTCAAAACGCCAGAGCTGGCATAAAAGTTGGAGTTAAACGCCCAAACTGGCACCAAAGCTGACGTTTAACTCCAGGAACAGCCTATGCACGTGAAAGCTTCAATGCTCAGCCCAAGCACACACCAAGTGGGCCTAAGAAGTGGATTTTTACTCATTTTCTGTAAACCTAGGTTACTAGTTGAGTATAAAAACTACCTTTAGAGAGTTATTTTGTACCTCATGACATTTTACATCTGACTTTGTATCCTCCACGGCATGAGTCTCTAAACCCCATGGTTGGGAGGTGAGGAGCTCTGCTGTGTCTCGATGGATTAATGCAATTGCCACTGTTTTCTATTCAATCACGCTTGCTTTCGTTCTAAGATATTCATTTGCACTTAAACATGATGAATATGATGATTAGTGACACTCATCACCATTCTCAACCTATGAACGCGTGCCTGACAACCACCTCCGTTCTATCTTAGATTGAATGTTTATCTCTTAGCCTCCATTCCGAAAGATCAGAGTCTTCGTGGTATAAGCTAGGATTATTGGCAGCCATTCCTGGGATCCGGATAGTCTAAACCTTGTTTGTGGTATTTCGAGTAGGATCTGGGAAGGGATGACTGTGACGAGCTTCAAACTCGCAAGTGTTGGGCATAGTGACAGACACAAAAGGATCACTAGATTCTATTCCAACATGATCGAGAACCGATAGATGATTAGCTGTGCGGTGACAGTGTACATGGACCATTTTCACTAAGAGGATGGGAAGTAGCCATTGACAACGGTGACACCCTACACATAGCTTGCCATGGAAGGAGCCTTGCGTGCGTGAAGAAGAATACAGTAGGAAAATAAAGATTCAGATGACAGAGCATCTCCAAAACTCCAACCTGTTCTCCATTATTGAATCACAAGTACCTTTTATTTCATGCTCTTTTATTTTGTTGCAAACAAAATTCTTTTCATTGATAATCTCCTGACTAAGTTACAAGGTAACCATAGCTTGCTTCAAGCCGACAATCTCTGTGGGATCGACCTTTACTCACGTAAGGTATTACTTGGACGACCCAGTGCACTTGCTGGTTAGTTGTGCGGAATTACAAGTGTGATTACAATTTCGTGCACCACATATAAATAGTTGTATTGAATAAGTTGCTTACCCTTTTACCCTTCTCCCTTGATTGTGCTTAGCATGAGGATATGCTATTGTTTAAGTGTGGGGGAATTGATAAATCCATATTTGACGATATATTTTAGTTTGATTTGAGTGGATTTAATCATATAAACCCACATTTATTCACCTAAATAGCGTGCTTTTGTGTTTTCTCTCTAAATTGTCCATAATTGTTAAAACATGCTATTTTGTGCTTAATTTAATCAATTTTATTCCACTTTCATTCCATTCAATGTCTTGATATATTTGATGAGTGATTTTAGGTGTAATAGGTAAGAATGACTTGATGAGAATGGAAGAGAAGCATGGAATTGGGAGAAAACATGAAGAAATCAAAGGAGAGAAGCATTTCAGCTTGTGCCCACGCACACCTTCTGTGCCCATGCACAGAATGAAAATCGGCATGCGTGCGTAAGCGCAGACCTGTGCGTACGCACAGGTACCAGCACGTGACTTCATTAAAAAGTCATGTGGCTCGCGATTTGAGGGGCTTTTTGGCCCATTTCTGAAAGCTTTTGAGCATATATGAAGGGGCAAGCAACCATAGAACATACCATACACTACCATACATTATACAACACACTTAGGAGTAGTTTTAGGATAGTTTAGGTTAGTTTTTCTCTCAATTTTCCTTAGGTTTAGTTAGGGTTTGTAGAATTTTATAGTTCAAGTTTTGATCTTTGATTCTAGCCATTTCCATTGTAAGTATTTCTTTAATTTCTCTTTTATTACACTACTTGTTTTACACTTTCTTATATTTCAATTTCTTTTATCAATACATATATAGTTTTGCAATTTTAATTTCTAGTTGGTTGATTTGATGATTGTTGGTTATTTTATGCTTGTTTGAGTTGCCTTTGTTGATTTTGATCATTTGTGGTTCATAGTTTTTATTATTTTCCCAATTTTGTCATATTTTATGATTATGCCCACTATGTGTTTCATGAAATGCCAACTTTGGTTATGGGGTAGATTTCCACCCCTTGGCTTGGGAAATAAAATTATGGAATGCTAGAGTCACAATGTCCAACATTTAGTGATAATTATTGGGTTGTTAGTTGTTATTATTTCTACTAACGCTAGCTTCTTACTAAGGTAATTAGTAAGTTAGTTAGGATTTATGGATTGATAACAATTATGCTCACTTGACTTACTTTTTGATGTTAAGGGTTGACTTAGTGAGACTAATCCATCATAATTATCATAGTTGTGGTTATGGCAAGGAAGGGATTCCATAACTCATTCCAAGTCAAGGTTCCATTTATGCTTTGAACCATTTTTCTATCACTTTATAGCATTACTTGTCTATATTACATACATAGTTCTTTTATTCCCTTATTAGTTTATTAATTGTAATTTTGTCTTGTTCTTCTATCTCTTTATTTGTTTATTTCAATCATTGAAATTCCTTGCTTTTTTACAACCAATTTTATGCACTTGTTGGCATTAGTTCTTAGGGAAGACGACTCGAGATTTGATTACTCTCTATTAATTAGTGATTTAAAACTAAACTTTGATTTGAGCATTACTTGTCGGCTTGGAACTATACTTGCAACGGAACTATTTTTGTGAAAATTCTAAGCCGATGGTTTTGCACTCTATCACTCCTCATCTATAATATCCCATGTGCTCTTTATGAAAAACATGTTGAACCTGTCTGACCTTAGTGCTTTTGAAGGACTACAACTCAAAACTACATCTCTAACATCTGCATTTGTAGTCAACTTTTTCAAATCTTGAGCTTGTTTAGGAGATATTCTTTTAATTATTCCTTCTTGAATTTGAATTCCAGATGTCCTCCCAATATACAGATTCTTGAAGAATCTTCTTGCCTCTTCCTTTATTCTTCTCAAAATTTTAATGACTTATTTCTAACTATTAGTTACGATACATGTTTTCTTATGCTCCTAATTATTTTTGTTGTATAGAAGTATTTTTTTATCTTCTTCCTAAATATATCTATCCTTCGACAGCTGCCTCAATTACTCTCCTTTTTTCTTGTTTCAATTTACCTTCTAAATCTTTTCTTCTACTTACCTTCAGATTAGATTCAATTTTATTCTTCTCCAACTTCTCATCCACCTTAGTTATTTCTTCTTCTAATATTTTTATCCTTTCATCCACATTGCTAAAGATCTCTTTATTCCATCTTGTGATTACACACTTCAGCTTCTTTATTTTTTTATTAGAAAGTACATTTCCCTCATATTCTATTCCTTTTCGATCATTGGAATAAAATTTGGGTGCAAAAATCATATATTCAATGACCGAAAAGACCTAGGATCATAGTTTGTTCTTTCACTTGCAAGATCAACGGTAAGTGATTAGATTTGGAATATTTTATCACCTTAATTTTTGAAGTTGAAAATTTTGTAATCCAAACTGAATCCACACAAATTCTATCCAGAAGATTGGCCTGGTTACCTTTCATCTATGTATACCTTTTTTTTCCGTAATGGGAGCTCCACAAGGTTTATATTTTGAATTTATTCTCTGAAGTCTTCCATCCTCACAAGACTTATTATGCTATTATGACGCTCCTTTAGATACATGACTTCATTAAAATATCCTATCACAATACACGGTATTAAATTTTTTTTTCTGGTCTGCCATTTTTTTCTACATATTTTTGCTATCTATCACTGGATGTTCTCTATAAACTACCATAATTGCTAGCTCCAATTCTACCTGATTTAGCATACCATAGATATACATCCATCTATTACCATTAATCCTATTATTCTCAATAAAAGTTTTACTGTCATAAATTCACAATAATCCTCCACCATTATCATTGTATCTATTTTTTCTCATCCAAAATTACATTGTCTCTACATTTTTTGCACAACTTACAAAGATAGAAGAAGACTTTGTTTAACCAGCCCCAAAAAAATCACGAGCATAATTTTCTAACCAATTCTTACACACACCCCTTTCCTTTCCTCTACCTTTCTAACCTCTATAATTCCAAAACATTATCATATTGAAACATATTAATGCTATCAACATGACTGTATGCCCTCTTTTTTCTGCTTCTAGATCTTGTTTTGACAATGACGTCTTCTCTTATATTATTGACTTTAAGCTCCCTTTGAAGATGATCTATTATTTCATCTTCATCATCATATTGAAACAGTAATTGTGACCCAATAATCCTCCAAGCTTTTGTTTCTTCATCTTCATTATCTTCTTCATTACTTGTTTTTTGTTACCTTTGTTTTACAAACTAGATCTTTATTGATGATCTTGTTGTTCTTGATTGAACTTCTCCTTTCCACTCTTATTTTTTTTTGTTTCTATTTTTCTTTCTCTTCTAATCAGCACACTTGATCCTTTTTTTTATTTTTTCCTTTTTTTATTTTTTCTTCCCTGTTCTTTTGTGTATATATGTCCCAACCCTTTTGTTCTTTATTCCAAGCTAATTTTGACTTCTTTTAAATTTTTTTTTTGGTGAACCATCGGGACCAAATCCTAAAGAAAGAAACAAAAGCTAACTGTCTGGAGTGATTATCCCTTTTTTATCATTTACATATAGAGATTCTATTCCTTTAGACATACTACCAATAAAACTGAATTCATTGTGCCTTTTGAAACTTTTTTTGTTACCTCTGTTTTACCATCTAGATCCTTATTGTTGATTTTATTGTTCTTGATTGAACTTCTCCTTCTCACTCTTATTTTCTTTTTTGTTTCCATTTTTCTTCCTCTTCTAATCAGCACACTCGATCTTTTTTTTTTATTTTTTCTTCCCTGTTCTTCTGTGTATATATGCCCCAACCCTTTTGTTCTTTATTCCAACCTAATTTTGACTTCCTTTGATTTTTTTTTGGTGAACCATCGGGACCAAATCTCAAAGAAAAAAACAAAAGCTAACTGACTAGAGTGATTATCTCTTTTTTATCATTTACATATAGAGATTTCATTTCTTTGGACATATTATCAATAAAGCTGAATCCATTGTGCCTTTTGAAACTTTCTTTTGCAAGCCAATCAGCGCAAATGTTCCCTTCTCTCAGGGTGTGTTGAAAGATGAGCTCCTAGGGTCTTCTTTGAAACTCCTCAATTTCTCTTAGGAGGGGACTAAAACGTTGTGTATTATGCTGGATATTTATCTCCTCATACACTTCTATTAAATCAACTTCTACAACTACTCTCCTCTTACCCAGGTCCCATGCCATCCTCAGTCCATGGAAAACACTCCACAGTTTCGCCTGCATAACTTGACAATTTTCTAATCTTGCCGTGAAACCTCCTATCCACTACCCTTTCTATGTTTTTAGTAAGCCACCACTCTCTACTTCCTTTGTTTTTTTCTTATAGACACCATCTGTGTTCAGTTTCACCCATCCTTGGGAGGTGGGTACTAAATTGCTTGCTTCTTATTTGAGGGGTTATTGATTCTTCCGTCTTTTTTCTTTAACAGTTCTTCTTTATAGTTGTTAATATTAGATTTTATTACTTTGACTGCATTCTAGGGTCTTTTGAAAGGGGGAGGGGGAATGCACTTCTTGGTTTCTCCATTTTCACATCCACCAACAAGTCACAAAAAATTTATCCTTCCAAGAGTACTCAGATGCTATTCCAAAACTATTTTTCAAATTTAGATTTAACCAATTTGTTAGATTGATACCGAAGAAGATGGCTATTGCAGTTGGTTGTATCAGTTGACTCAAATTTTTGCTGTTTGTGGGCAATCTCAAAAGGCATGAAACACGGTCTTGGATGATTAGGGCAGTGATGGCAGATTGGGTTTGCTCCCATAATTTTTACTTATCTTCCCGCCGTTAGGATTCTTCCATGGGCTAGCCTCCATATTAGGACTTTAATTCTCTCCATTTCTTTCCATTTCTAAATATGTTTCCACATTGGTAGGTCTTCCTGATAATTATTTCTTATTAGCAGTTTGTATACTAACAAAACCGTAACTTCACCATTTGAGTTATGATTCCATGACGTTAGAATTTTTGCTAGTAAAGAATTTATAAAAATATTCGCGTTGTAGATATAGCTTCTAAACTAACAGAAATCCCTTCGTACAAAAGTTTTGGTTGTCACAAGTAACAAACCCCTTTAAAATTGATAACCGAGTATTTAAACCTTGGGTCGTCTTCTCAAGGAATTGCAGGGAGGTATGCTCTTATTATTGGTTATGAGTTTGTAAATTGGGGTTTTGGAGTTTGGGCAATGGGCACAAGCATATTTAAATGACAAGTAAAATAAATTAACAATAATAAAATCTCTTGGCAAGGTATAAGAACTGGAAGTCATATCCTAGTTATCCTTATCAATTGTGATGAGAATTGGATTTTTCTCCCACTTTGTTAACCTCTAACTATGAAGGTAAGTCAAGTGGATGAATTAATTCAAATCCTCAAGTCCAAGTCTTTCCTTGGGAAAAGTTAGAGTTATTGGATCTCGAATCAATTCTTGAAGAATTTCAATTTTCAATCAACAATGAGTTTGATAACTCAAGAGTCACCAATTAATCAACCAAAGCCAAAAGCAAAAATATCTAAATTAAATTAAAAGCATTCATGTAAATAAAGCAATCAAACTACGTTTAAACATAAATTCAAATTCAATATAAAAGAGTTCATAAATTAAATTGGGAAAATAAGTAAAGGGAGTATTAAACCTGGAATTCAGAAGAAAATTGTAAGTTGGAATAATAATAAATCCTAAATCCTTTAAGAAGAATCCTAATCCTAATCCTAAGAGAGAAGAGAGAACCTCTCACTCTAAAAACTACATTTAAAATAATAAAAAGTGAATTATGAGAGCCTCCTAAGTCTCTGCAAGTTCCCTGACTTTAATCTGTGTTTCTGGCCGAAAACTGGGTTGAAATGCGGCCCAGAATCTCTACCAGCGACTTTTGTAATTCTGCAGATCACGCACGTCACGCGATCGCGTCATCCATGCAGACACGTCATTCGCGTTTTTTTCCTGCCACGTGTTCACGTCGTCCACGCTTCCGCGTCAGTTGTGCTTTTCCAATCCATGCAGTCGCATGAGCCATGCGGCCGCGTCGCTGCGGATTCCTTTCTTCCGCGCGGTTGCGTCACTGACGCGTACGCGTCACTTCTCGCTGGTCATCTCCTCAACTTCTTGTGTTCCTTCCATTTTTGCAAGCTTCCTTCCCAATCTCTCACTCATTCATGCCCCATAAATCCTGAAATACTTAACACACAGATCAAGGCATCGAATGGTAATAAGAGAGGATTAAGATTAGCTAAATTAAGACCAAAGAAGCATGTTTTCAATCATGTAATAATTTTAGGAAGGAAATATAAATGCATGCTAATTTTATGAATAAGTGGGTAAAGACCATGATAAAACCACACAATTAAACACATTATAAACCATAAAATAGTGGTTTATCAACCTCCCCACACTTAAATATTAGCATGTCCTCATGCTAAA
>NC_029780.3:87807524-87808374 GCF_000817695.3 Arachis duranensis
ATGCAAAATGTTTCTACCTACTTGGTGAAAAAGTAAATAAATCTTTCAAGAATAAATATGAACTGGATTTCACTAATTCAAATCGCAAAATACAATATAAATAACTTGCAAGAAGAAAATAGCTTAATGAAAGCAGGGAACATAGAATTAAGCGTTGAACCCTTATGGTAGTGTATATCACTCTAACTCTCAAGTGTCTAGGGTCAATTCTCTCAATTCTCTACTAATCTTACTTTCTATAGCTTGCTCTTCATCTAACAATCAACAAAAATTTAATGCACCAAAAATCAACAAAAATTCAATGCACCAATACACAAATCAAGAGGTCTTTTAAGGGTTGTAATGGGGTTAGGGTCAAGGTAGGATTGTATTTGGCCAAGTGGACTAAAATCTGAATCCTTAATTAACATAAAATTTCCACCTAACTCAAGACAATCCATTTAATTAAAATAAAAAATCTAACTTTCCATCAACTGTGTTTACTACATATTTATGCATTCTAAGTTTTGAATACAGCTCATATGCATTGATTTCACTTATTTATTTTGGGGCATTTTGTCCCCTTTTATTACTTGCTTTTTTTTTATTCTTCTCAATGCATATGATTAAGGTTTTGAATGCATAAACATGTTCTTAACATTTTTCATATTTTCACACAAAGTCTAACATACTCAATTCCCAAACCAAACGTTACCAAACCCACTTTTCCCCACACTTAATTCATGAGCATTCTCACTAGTCTAAGCTAATCAAGGATTCAAATTAGGGACATTATTGTTTTTCGCTTAGAGTCAGTAATAAGCTAGAGTAAAGAACAAATGGGTATATTAGGCTCAAATTGGTTTGCAAA
>NC_029780.3:87808456-87808728 GCF_000817695.3 Arachis duranensis
ACAAAGGCCTCAATCATATCAGTGCATGCATACATCAAACAATGAAAATATAGAATTAAGCAAGACAAAGACCACAATTTTTAGAGAGAAAAACACACACCAAAAATAAAATATTGGTTGATAAAATGAAACCAATCAAATAGGCTCAAAATCCCATTGGTTTTGTATGTTCGAGCTCTAAACTATGTTCCAAAATAATATTTCTTCAAACAAGTTTTTTCAAAAAGTTTTATTCAAATTAGTGAAATACTATAAAAATTTCTTGAAAAAGA
>NC_029780.3:87808848-87838505 GCF_000817695.3 Arachis duranensis
AAAATTGGTGTTGAGAAGGGACTAACTAACCCGTGGAGATCGGTATCGACCTACCCACACTTAAAGATTGCACTGTCCTCGGTGCATGCTGAGATGTATAGGTGGGTGGGTGTTGTGGATCCTCAGCTGTTGCTCGTTGTAGAAGCTTTCTCTTTACCCATTCTGGTGGCCAGCCTGAAAAAGGGAGAGGAGAAAGGGATATGAAGTCAAAGGTGTAGAGCAAAGAGGAGGGCGGTACGAGTGAATATCATGCCAAGTAAGGAAAAAGAAACTAACAATAACGTTTGTATTAACAATTATATTTAATTAATAAAATATAAAAAGGGTTTTGTGAAAAGCAAGCATTTATAGTCGAAGACTAAAAGAAATCTTAAAAATAGTGCACAATGCCATACGGGCGTTTTCACAAGCACATAGCATGCATGGTAAATAAGCTATTTGAAAGTATTAAATTGAACATGCAAGCATCCCTTTAAAAAGTAATATATAATTGTCAAATAATCCACAAAAATATAGAAAAAAAACAATGACCCAAATAAAATTCCAACACCAATGAAAATAATGCAATGAATGAAAGTATGCAATTAAGTAAAAGAAAATGAAAGATAAGAGAAATGAGAAGGGGAAGAAGGGAAGAAGAAGTAAGTAAGAAAGGAGGGAGAAAAAATTAGGATTGGGGAAGAAAAGATAAAATATTTTGGCATATGAGGTTAAGGTGTGCGACGCTGGCGACGCGGACGCGTGGGTGACGCGGCCGCGTGATGCGCAATAAGGTAAGGTAACGCGGACGCGTGGGTCACGCGATCGCGTCACTTGATTTGTGCTAGTGGCGCGAGTGCAGCCTCACATTCGCACAACTCTCTGTTTGAATTGCATTGTGCCAAAAATCTGGATGACGCGGTCGCGTGGGTGACGCGATCGCGTGGGTGGCCATTTTTGAAAGACAACGCAGCCGCGTAAGGCACGCGTTCGCGTGGGATGGCTTAGGCTTCTAGCACGAGTCCAGCTCAATTCAAGCACAACTTTCGGCCATGCACCTTTTTCACGTCGATATTTATGGCACGCGGCCGCGTGGGTGACGCGGTCGCGTGGGAGGCCAAAGTTCCACATGACGCGGTCGCGTGAGCAACGCGGTCGCGTGGGGTCAAATTATGCTAAAGGCGTGCCTCCAGCCACGCTTTCGCGTGACTCTCTGTTCAATTCTTTTCTTCCCAACGCACTAGTGACGCGGACGCGTTAGCGACGCTGCCGCGTTGCGTGCGTGTTTTCCCTTTTTTTTTAATAATGCAGTATGCAGAATGCAATTCTAATATGAATGTTATGCAAACTTCCAGGTTCAATAGAATAAAATAAAATAAAACTCGAAAACAAATAAAACTAGATAAAAATGAAAAAGAAACGATCATACCATGGTGGGTTATCTCCCACCTAACACTTTTAGTTAAAGTCCTTAAGTTGGACATTGGTTGAGCTTCCTGTTATAGCGGCTTATGTTTAAATTCATCCAGAAATCTCCACCAATGCTTGGAATGCCAATAGCCTCCGTGGTCCCAAACTAGGCATGTAAAGCTTCTGAGCAGCTTCAAACAAATTTTCAGGCCCCCCGGATGACGAATGTCAGCATAGGATCCATGATCCCAAGCCTTACTTTTACACCCGTTTTCTTGTTGAGCAATATTGTTCCATCCGGGTGGTAAGTAGTCTGAATTCTCACTGAAGCAGCCAAAAAACTTCCTAGACCCATTCAGTCGAGCTTTATACCAACCTTTGCATTTAAACTTTGAGCATACAACCATGTTGAACCTTGCTTGACAATTCTTACCACTGGCCATCTTCCTCTTACTCTTAATGCCACAAAGAGCTCTAAGTTGACCATCCGTCTCCAGTAGCCCATATTCAAGTGGAATTAGAAAGCTAAGGGATATGAATTTTACCCACTTGAATGTTGTGAAGGATGATGGCAACTTAGGGGGAGGTATTTTTAATGAAATTGCAAGCTCCACTCCCTTGTGCTCTTTTCTGATAATTACCACCTCTTTGCAAGTTTCTTCAATTTCAACCTCTTCCTCTTGGTAACTTTCTTCCAATTCAATCTCCTCTTCATTGCTCTCCAAGAGCATGGGAGGTTGTGCTTCTTCTTCTTGAATCTCCATCTCTTGATCAACCTCTTCCAAGTCTTCAACTGTGATATGCCTTGGAGGTTGTACACCCTCCTCAGCATCAATTTCAAACGTCTTGGAAAGGGGTTCTATGACTGGACTTTCCCATGGAGGTTCTGCATCTCCTAAATCTTCAATCATTTCTTCCTCTGTAACTATTATGGTTTTCTCCACTTGTTCCAATACAAAGCCATGTTCCTCATTGTCTACCGAAGTTTCTAGTGTCTCCTTCATGCTTTGCTCTTCTTTTGATTCTCCACATGCAGCCATGGGAGTACTTTGAGTGCTCAGATATTGGGAAGCTATTAGATTTACTAACTTGCCTAAAGCGGCCGCAAAATTTTGCACACTCTTATTCATCCTTTCTTGCCTTTGAAGAATAACATGAGGTCTGTCATCCATTAGAGGTTGGGGTGGATATGAGGATTCATTGGTTGGGAGAGAGGGTTCATAATAGGAAGGTAGTTCATCTTGATAATGATATGGAGATGGTGAATATTGATGTGGTGGTTCATGAGGGTAGTTATGTTGGAAAGGTGGTGGTTCTGTGTATGGTTCATTTGGCTCATAAGGTGGTTGGTATGGTGGATGAGGGTTAGGGTCATATGGAAGTGAATGGTGAAAAGGGGCTTGTGAGTATGGTGGTTCAAAATTATATTAAGGAGGAGGGGGTTCATAGGCATATGGTGGGTCTTGTTGGTAGTCCAAAGAGTGCTCACCAGAGCCATTGCCTTGATATGCATCACAGAATGGTTGTTGATAGTCCATTGGAGGTGGTCGTTGCCATGAGGGTTGATCAAATCCTTGTGGCTCCTCCCATCTTTGATTATTCCAACCATGGTGCATGTTATCATTATAATCTCCTCTTCCTGCAACATAATTATAACCAGACTCATAGCCCAAGGTGTGAGAGTTCATAGTAGTGAGAGATAATAAAAACAAAAACTAACAAAAAAAGAAAAAAAAATTTTGAAAAATATTTACAATAACCAATAATAAGGCACACGTTTGCAATTCCCCGGCAACGGCGCCATTTTGACGTTAGAATTTTTGCTAGTAAAGAATTTATAAAAATATTCGTGTTGTAGATATAGCTTCTAAACTAACAGAAATCCCTTCGTACAAAAGTTTTGGTTGTCACAAGTAACAAACCCCTTTAAAATTGATAACCGAGTATTTAAACCTCGGGTCGTCTTCTCAAGGAATTGCAGGGAGGTATGTTCTTATTATTGGTTATGAGTTTGTAAATTGGGGGTTTTAAGAATGAGGAACAATTATGATGAATGACAGGTAAAATAAATAATTGACTGTAAAATAAACTCTTGGCAAGGTATGAGAACTAACCTCTAACTATGAAGGTAAGTTAAGTGGATGAATTAATTCGAATCCTCAAGTCCCAGTCTTTCCTTGGGAAAAGTTAGAGTTATTGGATCTCGAATCAATTCTTGAAGAATTCCAATTTTCAATCAACAATGTGTTTGATAACTCAAGAGTCACCAATTAATCAACCAAAGCCAAAAGGAAAAATATCTAAATTAAATTAAAAGCATTCATGTAAATAAAGCAATCAAACTACGTTTAAACATAAATTCAAATTCAATATAAAAGTGTTCATAAATTAAATTGGGAAAATAAGTAAAGGGAATATTAAACCTGGAATTCAGAAGAAAATTGTAAGTTGGAATAATAATAAATCCTAAATCCTTTAAGAGGAATCCTAATCCTAATCCTAAGAGAGAGGAGAGAACCTCTCTCTCTAAAAACTACATTTAAAAAAATAAAAAGTGAATTATGAGAGCCTCCTGAGTCTCTGCAAGTTCCCTGATTTTAATCTGTGTTTCTGGGCCGAAAACTGGGTTGAAATGCGGCCTAGAATCTCTGCCAGTGACTTCTGTAATTCTGCAGATCGCGCACGTCACGCGATCGCGTCATCCATGCGGACGCGTCATTTGCATTTTTTCCCTGCCACGCGTTCGCGTCGTCCACGCTTCCGCGTCACTTGTGCTTTTCCAATCCGCGCGGTCGCATGAGCCATGCGGCCGCGTCACTGCGGATTCCTTTCTTCCGCGCGGTCGCGTCGCTGACGCGTACGCGTCACTTCTCACTGGTTATCTCCTCAACTTCTTGTGTTCCTTCCATTTTTGCAAGTTTCCTTCCCAATCTCTCACTCATTCATGCCCTATAAAGCCTGAAATACTTAACACACAGATCAAGACATCGAATGGTAATAAGAGAGGATTAAGATTAGCTAAATTAAGACCAAAGAAGCATGTTTTCAATCATGTAATAATTTTAGGAAGGAAATATAAATGCATGCTAATTATATGAATAAGTGGGTAAAGACCATGATAAAACCACACAATTAAACACATTGTAAACCATAAAATAGTGGTTTATCATTCCACTTGATGGTGTCATCCATCCTTTGTTTTGGTGGGATTATAGTTTGAATCTTCTCCAAGATTGCTTGCGGGAGCACCCTTCTCAATTCATGGAAGTTCCATCCTCCACTATCATCTGTCAAATTTGCCACTTTTGCCTTGATATCAATGTCTTCGATATGCAGAAGATTTTTTGTGATCAAGCATTCTTCATCTTGCACCCATCTATTAAGCCATAACAGGGTTCTCATCCCATCACCTATGTTGCAGCTACAGTTCTCTATTAGTAAAGGCCAGAGCTTTACAAGTTCTTTCCACAAGGGTGAATCTGCCTGTTTACTGCACAAAGTCCCTATAATATTCTTGTCACGAATGTACCTATGGGAGAAGACTTTGGCAACCAAAGAATTCATGTCAGTGATCAGTTTCCATAAGAGTTTCATTAAGAACGCATCAGTGACCTTCTGCATATATCTAATCCCAACCCCCCTTCGATCTTTGGGAGACATAAGGTGTTCCAACTAATGTGATGAATTCGCTTTTGCTGTTGCAATTCACCCCATATGAAACCTCTTTGCATCCTTTCAAGCTGATTGCATATACTCTTTGGTAGGCGAGAGTGTTGCATTTCAAAATTCGCTATTGGGTTGATGATCGATTTGGCCAGGGTTATCCTCCCCACAAGAGATAGACAGTTGGCTTTTCAACCTTTGAATTTTCTTTAAACTTTCTCTAGCACATTCTTGAAGTGGTCTTTATCTTTTCTATGGTTACTGATCATGGCTCCCAAATACCTTTTCAGATTGGCTTTTTCTTAGTATTGCCATATGCAAGTAATCTGATTTCTTTTCTCTCTCCTTGTGTTGTAAAAAGACTATGGATGTTTTCCCCACACTAATTTTCAAACCTGATTGAATGCAAAGATGGCTGAGGCATTACTAGATGTTTTGTATTTGCTCCATCCCCACTTTCACAAAAACCAATA
This sequence comes from Arachis duranensis, assembly GCF_000817695.3. Lineage (NCBI taxonomy): Eukaryota > Viridiplantae > Streptophyta > Magnoliopsida > Fabales > Fabaceae > Arachis > Arachis duranensis. Next base: position 87,814,374 of record NC_029780.3, read on the forward strand.
AGTCGTCTGTGAATAGAAGATGGGATATCTCTGGAATTTTTGTTGGCTTGAATTTTTTTCTGGTTAAGGAACTGGTTTGGTTTTGCTCCTTAGTATTTTCTGTTTTCTCAGTACTATCATTCTTTTTCTTGTGGGAGACATTCTCTTCACCCACATAATTAGGATGATCCGGGTTGTGTTCATCAGAGCTGGTCCCCTCCATATTTCCTAAAATATGATACCTCGTATCAATCGTACCATTTTCTCCATTCACGATCTTGCTACTCGTTTCACCCTTGCCTCCACTATCTACATCAATATTTTGTTTTGCTATCCTCTTGTCACGTGTTGTTCGTTGGACCATCATCCAGGGTCCATAAGCATTGCTTCCTTCTCCTATTATATTTTTACCTTTTTTTGTGTGCCAATTTCAGCATTGCCCTTGTCATGTCCATCGTTTCCACTTTCTGTCTTTTCTGCTCTTATCCCCTCCTCCATGGCCACTTGCTGTAGACCTTTATAGGTTACTTCTGCTATGGGTTTTTTGGGTTAATTATTTTTCTCATGTTCCACCATATCACAGGAAAAGCAGATGTTGTATAACCTTTCATATTCCACTTCATACTTCACTCCATTAATTGAGTATTGCACCACTAGAGGAGCCGTGAGATCCAGTTGCACACATAGTCTCACAAATTTTTTCCTTCTTTTATCTGCTGTATTCACGTCCACTTTCATAATCTGACCAATCACATTTTCAATCTTCTTGAGCATTTCTTCATCATAATATTCAATCGCCAGATCGGGTAGTTGCACCCATGCTGCAATAGTATCTACTGCGGCTTCAACTGGGTTGAAGTTTGGTTTCCATGGACTAATGGCTAGATAGTGATAAAAAATTCTCCAAGGACCTCCTGTTAGCACAAAGTCTAAATCTTCTCGTGAATAAAACTTGACAATAAAAAATTATTATCTATGTCAATAATCTCAATGCATCATTTCTTTCCCCACATTGTTTCCAATCTTCTATTGAGAACCGGTAATGAGATTTTTCTCCCTAGTAATTTAATGATTAAAGTATCTCACCAAGGGTATCTTAAATGCCTTCAATGCAGCTTCATTGAGGACAAAGTTAACAATTCCATCCACTTTTTCCACCCTGATATCTGGCTACTGGTTCTTCTCCGGTGTTCTTCGGTTGTGACCTTTTTCAGGTTTCTCTTCCTCTTCCTCCTCCTACGAGCTATCCCCTTCTTCTTCGATTGAGAAAAAATCATCATCCTCCATTTTCAATTTCTTAACCGGCTTTAAACCTCCCTTAACTGCTTCACTAAAGTTTCGGATTGCCGGTGCCGAGACTACTTGTCTCTCTGTCTCCTCTAGCGTCCAGTCTTCCTGTCGTGCTACTAGAGACAGACTTCCAGTGAATCCCTTCTCTTCTCCGGCCCTTCTTACTTTCTTCCCTTGTCTTCCTATGCTCTTAAGCTCCATCATTTGTCTTCCTATCCTCTTAAGCTTCATCGTTTGTTTCTGTTTTAATTCATTGAATTTTGAGTGTCCACCACGGACATACCCACCTTTCATTGCTATGGAGAGTATCATCCTGAACTGATGCAATAGTGTTGTACGAAGAGAAAAAAAAGTTTCTACTATCGAATGTCAGTAATATTATGGATTATTTTCTACCAACTTAACCTCCTTTGAATTTCAATTGCTATTAGTTTGAGATCTCCTTTTAAAGCTTCTTCTTTTTTCTTGTTTGATATAAGCCCGCCTTTTATTAATCTGGTCTTCGAATTTTAGAAGAAAAAATTGGAGCAGAGAAAGATTCATCATCCTCCTCCATATGGGTCAAGTTACCCTTTCCCTTATCCAAAAAACTTTAGATTTCATATTTGGGCCACCTTCTGCATGTTTTAATTTCTACATGTTTAATTTGAGCCTCTTTGAATGATTTTACCTTCAATATAATATAAAATTTACTTAAATATCATTCTTTATTTTATCTAACAATATTAATTAATAATAATAGATTAATTTAGATATTTTTATTCAATTATAACCAAATAAATTCATAAACTATAATAAAAGACTAGTTAGTGAGTTATCAATGCCAATATTTTTTATAAATTTAATGAAAAAATTTCATCTGCACTCGATTCTATTCTTTACCAAAAACACTTCCTTTATATAAATCTAAAAAAAAACGGGAGGATATAAGGGATTTCTCTTATATAAGCTTCCAATATATGTCCTTTGTCTTAACAAGAAATTATGCTTTATGTCTAATTTAAGATGTCAACAGTCATTTTATTATTACTGTTCCTTCTACAAAACTTTTTAAAGATTTTACTATAACATATCTTAAAATGCTAAACATTACAGACAAAAAACGTTTTCTAGAAAATACAAGTAAAAATTAAGTTTTTAAGTTTTTTTTTTATAATTCAATGCATGAGAAAAATCAATTTTTTTTATTTATTCTTTTATGCCTTCAGAATACTTAGCCAAATCGATTTTTTAACATTCAAGAAAATATTTTTACAAAGGAAACAAATCCTTATCAATTTTTCTTTTTCATTTCTCAAGATGATTTTCTCTTTTATTGTTTATATGGGCTTGCCGTGGTGGAAAGGACAGATAGCCAATACATGGTTTTTTTTTTTTGGTGACTGCCAATACATGGGTTTTGATCCTTCAACAAAGCCTAGAATTTCGTTTCCATTAATGGATTATTATTTGCGCTAGCTTGTTCATTTTTTTTTTCTCTTTAGGTCGAACTGTTTAAATTTATAATATGCTTTGGTCTGAGACACTTAACATCTTTGACTTTACTAGAAGTCAACAATAGATATAGCCTAAGCCCAGTAATAACCCATCATCAACTAGATAATCTTTCAAAATATTTTGATTTTGGTTTTCATGACCCATTACTATTTTCTTTTAATAATTCGGGCTTAATCAACATAATTTGCCTTGGAAAGAAAGGCATCGGATCCAACTAAAACATGCATTGAGGCTGCTGGGAACTTGCTCAAAAGAAAAATATATATGTATGACCAAAATTTTGGTGATAATAAAAATATCTGAGGTTGAAAATATTCAAGCTTTGAGATAAATATGGAGGTTGACCAAAGAAAATATCTTTGATTTTCTTTTAAAAAAAGGAGGGAAACGACAAGAGTCGAAGTGAGACTATTTTTTTCGAACATAAACGTTCAAGACAAAAGGTGGTGACAATTGCATATTATATTCAAAGAATATGTTTAAATAAAATAAAGGTTGCATCTAGAAAATAATAAAACATTATTACTTTATTGCAATGGCATACCAATTTCTTATCGTTGTAGTTTTCAACGTTTTATTAAAAGAATTTTGAAATTGGGATGGTATAATAACTTACTTTTTTAAAAATTAAACAAATATAAATAAAACTAAGAATTCCAATGGAAACTGCTAACCCAAACGTGTATATATATATATAAACTTCGGAAAGTCCACGTTAAATGAATTATTCGAATTTCTGATAATAGAATTTAGATACTAATAACTTAATCAGATAAAAGATAAATAAATAAGTAAATCTAGGTTTATAGGAGTATCCATTAAATTAAAGTAGTGTATGGGAGCATCAAGTAATACACTGTACACAGTGCCTTTGATTGCATCAACTGTTTCGTATTCTACAATGAATTGGTCTCGTCTACATGTTCATAATTATACTATGTTTTATATTCGCATGACAAGGACACAATATCTAATACTAGCATTTTATTGGAACCAGCACATATAATTGGCAACCTCTTTAGTGGTTCAACTTTATTTTAATGTCAAATCAAATCATTCCAAGCAACTAGAGACTCTGTACATTTCACATCACACAGTTAGTTATAAAGAAAATCTAGCATTAGCTTGAAAGACCTACTTTAACTTTAAGTCTTTTATTAATCGAGATATTTTTCCCTTCATCATTTAGTTGCATACAATGTCGCAACTTCCAATCAAAAAAGACATTTCACCTTATTAATATCTATAATCTATTATATATAATTAAATCAAATTTGTCATGTAATGATAAAATTGACGAGGTGTCTTTGTAGTATTTTACAATTTATCTAAATGTTTTAAACCAAATCAATTATATCACATTAATTTAATTTAATTTATTTGGTAGTAATAACATGATGGTTATAAATTCAGGGAAAATTTTTCACACATTGATTATATATATATTTCTCCCTTCTTATATACCAATTCCAACTCCTTTGTATTGTCCTTTTCTATATATCAATTTCAACTTCCATAAACTTGATATTTCTAATATCTGATACATTTGTTTTTTTTTTAATAAATATCAATTTTGACGACTAAATTTTTTAACTGGTTCTTCAAATTCATAGTTTTTTTATTTTAATTTTTTTAATTTAAAATTATTTATATTAATTCTCAAAATTCAGTTTTCACACCATATTAATTTTTGAACTCTTTTTAATACTAAATCAGCAATTTAAGTGCTGAACTGATATTGACTTATCACATTGAACACATAATTAAATAATGTTATTTTATTTTAGCACTTAAATAAGACAAAAAAGTATTGAAATAAGACAAAAACAAGAAGAGAATTGAAAGAAGAGTTTATATAATGTGTAATCATTATATTTCACTTCATTATTTAAAACGGCCTTATTTTTATTTTATTTAAGAACTAAAATAAAAAAAAACGCTATTATCTATGTATCTAACATGACAAATCAGAATTAACTTAACATTTTATTCGTTAACTCATGCTAAAAAAGATTCACAAACCAATATAATACCTAAAATTAAATCTCGAAAATCAATTTAATAAACTTTAAATATAAAAGACTAAAACGATAAAAATTATAAGTTTCAAAAACCGCTATAAAAATTTAGTTCAATTGTGACACTATACACTTGTCTTATGCCTAATAATTTAGATCCCACTATTGATATATACTTTTATAGTAATTAATAAACTTTGTATGTTTTTCTATGGGTTACGGCGTTACGCTAATCTTAAGTGGTGAATTAATACTAAGATTTAATTGATATGAAAAATATGCACACAAAAAATTAATTACAAAAAAATAAGTTAATATATATTTATATATTATTAAATTTATTTTTGATATTTTAAAGACAAGTTTAATATCGAAAATATTTTAAATTTTGGACTTAATTGTGACTTTGTAAAATTTTTATGGTATTAATGATGGTATGTTTTCTGTTTAAAAAATAAAAAGAAAAAAAATAAATATATTATAGATTTTCATATATTATCCCCAAACATTAATTTAGTTATAATCATCAATCAACTTGTTTTATTCATTTTATTTCTTTTCATTTAACCTATAGTTAATTGGTCATTATTGGAGAAGATATATGAAATCGGACAATTATAGAGCGGATTTGGTTGAAACAATTATCATAAAATTGGACGTGCTTTGTATATGATTTCAATATAAATAGGACAGGATTCTTTATCATTTAAGGGTTGAGTTAAAGAATATGACTTTTATAATGTTAATTTATTATAGGATGGCTTAATTATTACTTCTTAACTTACGCTTCCATGTAACCATGTATATAAACTTAATTATTTCATTGAAGAAATCCCTTAATTAGAATAATTATTTAACAAGATCCTTGCACACACTTTAAAGGCTTTTTTATTTAAATAAATGAAATAGATCAGAATCCAATTTTAGTTGATTTTCTTAGAACAAATTTTTAAACGTATTTTTTTAATATTATATAAATCATCTTTTTTAATATTATATAAATCATCCTAGAATGATAAAAATTATAAAATATGTTAAATATGACGCCTTAAGACGATTTATGCATGTATTACTAAATTCGAAACTACCATAAATCATGCTAAGATGTCCATAGTTACAAGTTGACTATAAATCATGCCACTCTGTTAAAATTTACGTGATTTTGAGCTCAGCACAAAGATTTACTAAGATCATCTGAAACCCTAACAACTCTGGCACGATTTACGTTATATTTGCTAAACCTAATAGACCTGCCACAATTCACATGCAACATGGTAATCCTAAAGAGTCTAGAACAATTTATGATGATAAAAACTCTATAAATAAATGAGTGTGACGTAAACAAATCACACTTGAAGTTTTGTGAGTTTAGAGAGAGATGACTGAGAGTATATTTTTGTTAGTTCATCATCAAAGAAGATTAATGAAAATACAAGTGAAGGTGTTGTGTTTTCTAGTAAAAAGCAAATAGGTGTGTTTGTAAATCCGTCAACGACTTTGATAAAATTACATAGTAGTATATTATAGAAGGCAGAAAAGTGTGGCAAAAAACGTGTGAAGCAATTATTTTTTCGTATTCCTATATCACTGAGGCAATGTTATGTTAAGTTTGGAAGTATAAGATGGTTGGCAATGGCGACATGCGAGTTATATTCCACAGTCAAGCAAGATTTTTTGACTTGGGCGCTATGGAGTTGTTTGCCAGAATGGTTGATGTAGAGGGTAGTTCTGGTAGATCCGTTCCGAATCCGCCAACTGGCGTCATAGAAGGGAGTTACGCTACCATTCCTACTGAGCAATCGGTGACTCCTTTTGTTTCATTCCTATCATTTGCGGTTGATTTGCCTGTTACGGCAGATGATTTGGGTGATGGCGTAGCTTCAGACAACTCATAGTTGCAATGGGAGCAGCACCTGTAGTAGAGAATGGCATCAAACCCCAGTTCATTAGTAAATAATTAACTGATAAATTAATTATGAGCCAAGAAAATTAAAAAATTAAATTTTATAATTTGAAGAAGTAAAAATATTTAAAATACGAATTAAAACACTAATTTTAAAAATTTTTGCTCTAAATTAGACCAATAGACTAAACCGGTTAAACCGGGTCCATATTGGGCCCAAGGCCCAACCTATATAAGCCTCCATCAGCCATCCTTCCCTTCGTTCATAGTGAAACACATTGAGGAGAGGAAGAGAAGGATCAAAATCTAACCACTATTCACCCCAAATTTCAATTGCTCATAACTTTCAATTCGGAGCTCCGATCGCTGTACCGTTTGTGGCCACGCAATTATCTTGAAGAGCTCTTCAATTCTATCCAAACAAAATAGTAAGGATCTCCAAATTTCTTGTCCAGTTCTGCATTCCTTTTATTTTCTCATTTTTTGTTTAGATATTGAGAGTTTTTAATGATTTTGGTGGTTTAGGTGCAATCTAACATTGGGTGATTGTTGGATTTCATCCCAATCATCAATGGATAAGGTAAGGAATAACTAAACCTTTTATGAATTTTTGAATTGGTAAACCATAGTATTGATATGATAAAATTGTATGAAATTAGATTGTATACATGTGAATTAAAATCAAATCAGTGAATTGGAGTGCTTGGAATAAAGCTTTGGTGGCTTGAACTTGTTGGTTTGATTTGGAGACTTGGAGGCATGTGAAGTAAAGGTTTTGGTGGTACTTTGAGCTTGGGAGAAATCGGGAAAGGTATAATTTTGATTTCTTGTAGATAGTATATAAGGTTGTGTAAAACTTAGGCTAGTTATCCATAAGATAGGTTGAATTGTGTGAATTATTGATTTTATTGAGATTTGAGGATGTATGTTGATTGAGAGTGAAATGAGCTGTATGATGGAACTTTAATATGATGCTATGTGAATGATAGTTGCTGATGTGATAATGATTGATAATAATTGTTGGGATTGTTGGAATTATGCGCGAAAATGTTTCAATGAATCGAAGAACTTAGGTGTTGAAATGATTGTGAAGTGATTGAAGAGCTGTGATAATGTGTAGGAGTATTGGTATTGATTTTGGTGTGATTGGTTTGGTTTTGGATTGAGAGATTTGAAAACTAGAGGATTTGGAAAATTTTGGTGAAAACCTATTTTTAACCAAACTTCAACGGGTCATAACTCGGTTTTCGAACTCCCAAATTTAGTGAAATTAGATTCAAATGAAAATTGGGTCTATGGAGTTGATAACATGTGGAGAACGGATGGAAAATAATTTTTCACGAAAAAATTATGTGCGTTTAAAGATTGGTATGAAAAGTTGATTTCTGCAGTAAAACAACTTTTTAAGAAAATTGATAAGCGTGTGCACGTGATAGTGTTCGTGACGCGAGAATTGGGCTGTACCCATTACTCTCACGTAGCAGACAGATGCATGTACACGCGACACTGTCATTCTTCAAATCTCGCATACGCAGCAATGCCACGTGATGCAGGGAACCTCTTCTGACTAGCATGCTCGCGTATGTGCAAGTGACTCGTGTACGCGGCATGTGTTAACTTTCAAATCTCGCTACGCGGGTGGCATGCATACGCATGACCACCCTATTTTGCCAAAGATGTATTTTTAAGTTTTCAAACATTTCCTAACTTTTCAAACCTCTATAAATCTTGTTTAAGGTCTGATAGCTAGTTTTTAGGCTTCGGAATAAGAGTGAACATATTGAGAGAGTTAGACTGATATTGATGGGGGGGTTTGTGAAGTGAACACAATTCCCTTTACGAGCTCTTCAATTCTATCCGAACAAAGTAGTAAGGATCTCTGAATTTCTTGTCCAATTTTCCATTCCTTTTATTTTCTCATTTTTTGTTTAGATATTGAGAGGTTTTTATTATTTTGGTGATTTAGGTGCAATCTAACATTGGGTGATTATTGGATTTTATCCCAATCACCAGTGGATAAGGTAAGGAACAACTAAACCTTTGTGAATTTTTGAATTGGTAAACCATAGTATTGATATGATAAAATTGTATGAAATTAGATTGTATACATGAGAATTGAAGTCAAATCAGTGAATTTGAGTGCTTGGAATAAAGCTTTGGTGGCTTGAACTTGTTGGTTTGATTTGGACACTTGGAGGCATGTGAAGTAAAGGATTTGGTGGTACTTTGAGCTTGGGAGAAATCGGCCAAGGTATGATTTTGGTTTATTGTAGATAGTATATAAGGTTGTGTGAAAGTTAGGCTAGTTATCCATAAGATAGGTTGAATTGTGTGAATTGTAGATTTTATTGAGAATTGAGGGTGTGTGTTGATTGAGGGTGAAATGAGTTGTATGATGGAACTTTAATATGATGCTATGTGAATGATAGTTGCTGATGTGATAATGATTGATAATAATTGTTGGGATTGTTGGAATTATGTGTGAAAATGTTTGAAAGAATTGAAGAAGTTAGGTGTTGAAATGATTGTGAAGTGATTGAAGAGCATGTGATAATGTGTAGGAATATTGGTATTGATTTTGGTGAAATTGGTTTGGTTTTGGATTGAGAGTTTTGAAAACTAGAGGGTTTGACAATTTTTGGTGAAAACATATTTTTAACCAAACTTCAATGGGTCATAACTTGGTTTTCGGACTCCTAAATTTGGTGAAACTAGATTCAAATGAAAATTGGATCTGTGGAGTTGATAACGTGTGGAGAACGGACAGAAAATAATTTTTCACGAAAAAGTTATGCGCGTTTAAACTTTGGTATGAAAAGTTGATTTCTGCAGTAAAACAACTTTTTCTAAGAAAATTGATAAGCGTGTGTATGCGGGAGTGTTCGTGACGCGAGAATTGGGCTGTACCCATTACTCTCATGTAGCAGATAGATGCATGCACACGCTACACTATCATTCTTCAAATCTTGCGTATGTAACACTCCAATTACCCTAAACTTTACCTCTAGGCGTAAGGCAAAGGTTAATCAGAGATTATGACAGTTCTAAGGCTTATACATATCTACTACTTGTATAATTGGCGTGGCTCATTAAGCCAGGTGTCGCTCTCACGTTAATTTGAAAGAAAATAATGAAGAAGTTGATTGCTAAAGGTAAAGCTTATTCTCTCTGGTTCTGCGCTGCTCCTTCTCTCTCCCTTCTAAGTTTCTCACTCTCTGTCTCTCCTCCTTCCTTCATCGTGTCAGTGTATCAATCTCTCTATGGATCTCCTTCTTCCTAGTAAAAGCCAACAGAACCGGCTGCTTCAAACCCTAAACCCTAAACCCTGCCCCCTTTTCCATTCTTACTCTCACACACAAAACACATCGAAAGCCGAAACCCAACCCGCAAAATTCTAGGGTTTGTGTTTGTGGTTCCATAATGTCTCAGAACGGGAAGCTCATCCCAAATCTCGACCAGCACAGCACCAAGCTCCTCAACATCACTGTTCTTCAGTGCATCGATTCCTTCGTCGAGGAAATCCTCATCACCACTGCACACATCACCTTCTACGAGTTCAACATCGACCTCTACCAATGGGTTCGTTCCTTTATAATCTCCTTCCTTTCATCGATTCCATTCTTTATCTCTCTTTCTCTAACGCTTTCTCTCTCTTCTTTCTGCGATTACCATTTGCAGAGCCGTAAGGACGTCGAGGGATCCCTCTTCGTAGTCAAAAGGTCTACTTTTTGTTCCTTTTCCTTCATCATATCACAACAATTCATGAATTCCACGATCCGATTACTTTTTGTTTGATTTTTTCAAGAACACGCAACCACGATTTCAGTTTATTGTAATGAACCGTTGCTTCTGTGAATCTTCCCCATTATTGCACTCTGATTTGCTCACCAGAACAGGTTAGATATCGGATGCTTCGTCGTCATATTTTTTAGGATTTCTTTGATTTTGTTTCAAATAAATGTTAATTACTATTATGTATATTGTGATCTGTTGGTATATGAAAATATATAAGAGATTAATTGAGTATCCAGCTGGATTCTGATATGAGATTGCATCGCTGTTAGGGAAACAGAAATGAGTTCAGAACATCTACAAGAAAATTAAGTTAAATAATTTTTCTTCTTGCTTATATTTATATAAATTATATTTAATTTGTTCTTTTTTTTTGTGGTTTAATAATATTTTTTCTGAGATAATGCATATTTTAGAACGAGTGAAATGAGAAGAACAGGTTGATTGTAGAAAGCGAAAAAGCTTTTGGCTTTTTTTGAAGTTAAAGATTGGTTTCTGATATATATTTAATGGTTCTAATATTTTATATGCTAAAATTTTTGCTTTTTTATGGGTTGTTATGTTAATATAATACATTGGAATGAGGAGTTGTGTTGAGACAATTTTGCTTCTTTTGGTTTTAATTTCTATTTATCTCTTATGAAAATTTGCAATCGCTTTGTTGCCTTAGCTTGATTGTATATACATGTTTGTTTCACATGGAAATATGGCTGGGGTGTTGATCTGATTTGGGAAAAGTGGGAGAAAAGGTAATTGTAGGAAGAAGAAAGAAAGTATTTGTGCTTTTAGTAAGTACGGTGATTTGATAGGATCTCAATGATGGTTTGGACTGTTGATGTTTATTTTATTTTGACTGTTGATACTATATCAGTTTTTAATCTTTTTATTATGAATGGCATATTTTTTTTTATCTTAAAACTGATTCTTCTCAATTGGGACTCTTCAATACAAATGGTGCACCTAATTACATTTTACACTTGACTGGATCAGATGCACTCTTAGCAAATGATATCAGCAACCAAACTTTTTGCATTGGAAAGGAGGGTGTTGATCTGAAAATGTTGCATGATGCACTAGATTGGGCGTGTGGACTGGGCAAAGTGGAATGCTCTGTTATACTGTCTTTAACAAATTTTCAATTAGTCTCTATAGCTTAAATATGAATAATTAACTACTTATACTGTGCATACATACCCAAAGATGAAAACATTATTCTTTCAAATAAAAAAATTACTACCTTGAATTTCAGTTGCCTAATAATTTTTTAATAAACAATGACGTGATCTTTTATTATTTCATTCACTATTATCGTTATAAACTTTTTTTTGTTTGGTTTGTTTTTTCGTATGTTAATTGGTAGGTGAAAAAGTTTTTGATTATTTTTACCTCAATACTAATTGTTGGAGATTGAGGTGAGTTTCATTATTTTTCAGTTTTTTATTTTTTCCAAAATTTTATTCTATTTAGGTGGGAGCAAATTTCTAATTTTTGAATTTTGCATATCTCTGAATTTTATTTTATTATTTGATAAAAAAAATCTTGTGAGAGTTTGCTTTGATTAAATTTTTGGTATGGTGGTGTTATTTATTTTATTTTTATTTATGATGCTAAATTAGCTTTGAATTATTGATGCCCTATTTCTTTTTCGGTCTTTAACTAAATAAATAATTAGTGTTGCTGTTCTGCTTTTTTTTTTCACCATTGCTTCGCACTGGAACTTAACTCTTTTGTTTTAACTCTTAAAATAATATATTTTTAGACATTTAATTTTAAAAAACTTCTATGATAAAAGTTGAAAATTTCTATAAAATTCAATTCAATGCACTTTTTCTGTATTGAATCTAACCATCAAGAATCTCATTTTTGCCTTTCTATCTACTCCTTTCATATCACTTGCATGCTTATATTATGTCTTAGTTTGATGTAAAAAGCTATTTCTGTGGTAATAAAGGGGTTAGTTTCTTTTGTTTCTTCCCCAACTATTCTAACTTTTAAGGCCTTAAATGTTTTTCATTTGAATCTAGCTATTTGTGTCTCATATTCAAATCCAATGATTAGTAACTTGATTAGCATGGAAGATCAATATTGTTTGAGTTTTGTAAAAAAAAAAATTTTGTCTTACCAATCCATGAATATATCACAGAAATAGTTATGTGAGGGTTTTGGGTTCATTTAATTTATCCACTTTTATGTGTTTATAAATAGATTCAATTTTCCTTGGTTTAATCACAGCTTGCCAAATAATTTTTTTAATAAGAAATGAGGTGATCTTTTATTATTTCATTCACTATTATCATTATAAATTTTTTTTGTTTGATTTGTTTTTTCGTATGTTAATTAGTAGGTGAAAAACTTTTTGATTATTTTTACCTCAATATTAATTGCTGGAGGTTGAGGTGAGTTTCATTAATTTTTAGTTTTTTATTTTTCCAAAATTTTATTCTGTTTAGGTGGGAACAAATTTCTAATTTTTGACTTTTGCATATCTCTAAATTTTATTTTATTATTTGATAAATAAAATCTTGTGAGAGTTTGCTTTGATTGAATTTTTAGTATGGTGGTGTTATTTATTTTATTTTTATTTATGATGCTAAATTAGCTTTCCATCTTTGAATTATTGATGCCTTATTTCTTTTTCGGTTTTTGACTAAATAAATAATTAGTGTTGCTGTTCTGTTTTTTTTTTTCACCATTTGCTTCGCACTGGAACTCTTAACTCTTTTGTTTTAACTCTTAAAATTATATATTTTTAGACATTTAATTTTACAAAGCTTCTATAGTAAAAGGTGAAAATTTCTATAAAATTCAATCCAATGTACTTTCTCTCTATTGAATCTAACCATCAAGAATCTCATATTTGCCTTTCCATCTACTCCTTTCGTATCTCTTACATATTCTGTTTTTCTCTTTTTTGATTTAAAATTAGTGAGAAACTTATCCTTATTTGTATTATTATACACCACTTGAATTGAATTTGCATGTTATTTAGATTTAGTTATTTATTTTTTGTAATTTTTGGTACAATTGATTGAGTTATTTAGATTTAGCTTTTAGTTTTAGAATTATTGATGTCGTATTTATTTTTGTGTATTTAACTAGATAAAAAATTAACTTGTGTGTATTTTCATTAGAAATATAATATATTTTTTCATTGAAAATCTAAATATATTTGAAGCGTACTAAAATAATGATATCTAAACTAAAAGGTGTGCTCATTGCATGAGTTTATCATTCCTGGATCTAGGCATAGGCTTTTTTCTTATTCTGGTTCTTGCATTTCCCTTAGTGTCACCTCATGTTTTTGTTAACTTCCACTTTCCTCTCTTTTTATTCTCTTCCTTACTCATCTGTATTGCTACTAGCTTAGGATCTATAGAAAATATTACTAATAGGGGCGGCTATTTACTACATATCTCTAGATTTATATCTATTGTTCTTAGTTTAGTATCTATAGAGAAGATTACTTATTGGGGGCCGTGAATATCTTTCGCTAGATGTCTAGATATTTGAGGTCACTAATTATCTTTTAAATTTTCATGTTACTTACTTCGTCCCCCCTCACCCGAAAGTAAAAATTCTATGTATTTCAAAATTCAAATCTCTTAATTTATATATGTTTATACATAAAGGCATAACCTATTTGTTGATTCATAGTTTTTTCACATTTCTTTGGCTTATTGTATTACTTTTTTATAGAGTTTGTTTTATTAACTGAACTCTATTTTTTATTTCACCCTTTTAAATGTATATCTTTTTTTTTTAGCTCAATTTTTTATTTTTATTGATGGCCACTTTATTTTTGGTATTTTATTACATAGATAGATAATTATCTTGTGTGTAACTTCATTGGGAATATGATATATTTGTCATTGAAAATATAATTATATAGGAAGCCTAATCAAATAATGATATCTATACTAAAAGGTGTCATCATCTAAGTATACTACTCCTAAATCTATGCATAGGTTTTTTTTTATTTTTAGTTCTCACTTTTCTCTAGGTTTTACCTGATGTTATCTTTGTTATCTATCTCTTCTCTCTCATCCTCTTCTCATCACATCCTCTCTTCTCCAATTAACTTACAATTTATATAGAAGATAACTTAGGGTTAATATAGCTTACCATTTATACACCTTATCTGTGTATCAATTGTTGTTTGCTTAGATCCTATATATAGGATATTTAGTGGAACTCGCAAATAACTTATGATGGATATCTAATCAATCTAATGTCAATCAACACCAATATCATTCAAATATGTATGTTGCTTCTTCTTTTCTCTCCTAAAATAAGGGTTTTATGGATTTCGAAATTCAAATTATTCAATTGATTTGTGTTTATTAATAAAGGCAGAACCCATTGATCATGACAGATTTTTTTCACATTCATGTTGTTGTTGTATATGTTTCTTAGTTGCTGTTTGATTTACTAAAATATATTACCTCTTTCATCCCTTTAATTGCATTTCAATATGACAACTGCTATGGATATGGTTAATAAGATTAATCCTGAGAAGGAAGTATGAAACCTCAAAGTTAGGGTGATTAGGCTTTGGACTGTTCCAACTTTCACTGGTCAACTTCTCCCAAATTTCATGGAGATAATTTTGGTTGATGAATCTGTGAGTTATAGTTGTCTAAATCTATTAAAAAATTTTTACTGTTTGTTTTTTGTATTTAGATGTGTTTCTCCTTGCCTTTTTTATATCGAGGTCTGAAATTTTGTGTCATTTAAATTTGTTTTTCTCTGTATTTGATTTGTCATTTATCAGATTTTTAGTATAATTTATGTTGATTGGTTGGGGTGCAAGATACAAGCTACTGTTCGAAAGACTACGATTTACATGTTCAAACAACTTCTCTCCGAGGATCGAGTATATGTAATGAAGCTCTTCTCTGTTGTGCCAAACCAAGGATCTTATAGGGCCACTAGGCATCAAATTAAGTTGATTTTCTAGTTCAGGACCACTGTTAGGGATGCTATCTGCAATTTTATTCCAAAATCTGTTCTTACAATCTCTCCATTCAATGAACTTTTGGAAACCAAAGAGGATTCCGATTTCTTAGTTGGTATGTTGTGCTATTTGCTCATACTTTTTTTGTTTGGAATGATTGCAGTCTTGTTTCTTTGTGATTTGTAGAATGTTGCTTTGTTGTCATTATTTCCTAATAGTTTTTTTTAATATTTATTTGAGATGTGGTGGGTCTGTTGGTCTCTATGTCGGAAAAGAAAGAATATGGTAAAGATAGAAAGAAGATGAAGATGGCTGTGAAGGAACTTGCTGAAATGAGTTAACGTTCTTTAATTTCTACCTCTTCCTCTTATTGAGATTCTTTTTTGTTTTCGGTGTGTTTGTATAGTCATGTTTCTAATAGTATAGGTGATTTTGTTGGTTGTTTTCAGTCACAGGATTCGGTGTGCCTTATTTAGTGAATATGTTGACGAACTTAATCGATTTCTATCTTCTAGGTATGCTGAACAGCCAGTTGTAGTTTTACAGCTTGCCAAAATTAAGGTTTTTAGAGGTTTGTATCATGTAAATTTTTATTTCAGGTGTGTCAGTTATCCAAGTTCACTTGGTTTTACCATTATATATATGTTTTTTGTTGTTGTTGCTATCATTTTTTACTTATTTAAGTTGATATTGTATTTGTTAACAGTTCTATTCTACATGGAGTTAGTGCATCCCAATCCATTGGCATTGTTGGATCTGGAAAAAATATTGGAATTGAAGAAGATTTTTTGAAGCTCACACCTAGGTGTACTGTGAAGTCGCTTGATGATAACAACCGAGTTGAACCAGTTTAATTTTTTTTTATCATGTTTACTCTTGACAATTTGTGTTAAATTTTCTTTTTCTATTCATTAGTAAATATTGCTTTGTTCTGTAACCATGTTAATGCTTTTGTCCTCCTTTGTACTTGAAAATACTATGCTGTTAGTATTTATTTTAGTTTTTCAGTTTTAGTTTGTATTACAACTATCTTTGGTTATAATGTCTTAACATTTATAGACATGGTCTTATATTTTTGGGCTGAAACTTTTGTTGTACTAGCGAGGATAGCTAAAATAGTTGAGGATGGTCCTTGGTGGTACTTTGCTTGTGTGTGTGACAGAGGTGTTCAGACAGAATCTGGGATTTACTTTTGTCAATTTTGCAACATTCATGTAACAAATGTGACTCCTAGGTATAAATATTTTACAATACTTCCTTTGTGCTTTGTTAAATAGTGAATTATTTCTGCGTAGTTGTTAACCTTAGGCCAGTATTTATGTTCATTTTAAAAAAATCCAGGTTTAGAGTGAAGGTATTAGTTGAGGATTCCACTTGTGTTTCTATTTTTGTCCTCTTTGATCGTGAGGCAAGTTACCTACTGAATAAGACTTGTGCGCAGCTGTTTGAACAACATCTTAAGGATGTTGATGTAAGTCACTCGAATGCTATATTCTTTTTATGTGCTGATTTTATTGTTAAAGAGTTTTCTTATCTTTCGATTTCTATCGGTTCATTTTTTCTGTTGTCTGTTTTATATTGTTCGTAGGTTGTGTTTGACACACAGTCTCCTCTTATATTCCAAGACATTGTTGAAAAAATTATGATGTTCAAGGTTCTTATTTGGCTTGTTGGGATGGAGAAATTCAAAGGGTCTTATCTAGTGAGGCGTGTTTATGATGATGCTGCAATACTTGGAATGTTTGAGCTCTCTGATTCAGATTTGAGTCCTGAAAAGGTATAAAACGGAATTCACACCTATTGTTTCATTTTAATAAATTTTTTCTTAATTTTTTTTGGTTTTTCCACCTTTATTCATGTCTTATATCGGATGTGCTTTGTATTATCCAAGGCTGGGTTTGTACCCAAAGGAGAGGGATCATTTGGGGAACCCTCTAAGGTTACCGAATCACTGAATTTGGGATTGACTCCTTCCAGCTGCTCTGAGCTCTTTGCTGGTTCGCCTAAATGTACCCAACCAAAATCAAGTGTTGTTGACTTGGGAGTTGATGAAGATGTTAAGGTTCTATGCTTGCAGTTTCTTCTATTATTTTTTCTGTATTATTTTTCACCCTTTTTTTAGTTGTGTTTAAATTAAACATAATATGTTGTGTCATTTAATAGTATCTTCTCCTCAAAAGAAAGTTTGCTGATGCTGTGGTGGATAAGTTAAATGAAGTGGATATTTTTCAAAATTCATGTGATGAAGTTGATGAAAGTGAAGAGATGAGTAGTGTTGCCATTTTTTTTGACAAGGCACTTAATTTTCTGATCAAGTTTCTTTGTCTAGAACTTATTAATTATCCCTCTAATTAGGTTTATATTTTCATGCAATTGTTTACACTAGGAGTATGTGGTTGGCCTTAATCAAGGCTCTCTTGATTCTGAGAAAGATGTGAAGCCTTCGTTGAAGAGGTTGAGAAGATCCTTGAGGCTGCAATTTGATGAAGTTGAGGAGTCTCGTGGCTCGGGAAATGATGGCTCCTCTGGACATAGGGTTAATTGAGGTGGTTGCCCATGGCAGTTAACTAGAGCTACTGATTAGGACTAATCTAGGGCATTAGGTATTTTGATTGTGTCCATGTAATAGCATTTGATGCATTAGATTGTAGTGGATGAGAATATGTGTGTGTTGTCATGTTTTGTATAAGCTGTTCGGATTGTTTTTTGGGCATCTTTCTTATGTAATAGATTAAGTGCTAGGGTGCGGGCACAATATCCTTAGCCACTTGGCAAATTAGCTATTTAGCCCTTTATGTTTGTACTTATTTTTTGAAATTCAATAAAATGCAGTAGCTCTTTAATGATATAAAAATCTCTCCTTCCACAATTTTATTCCTTAATTTATGTGGTTTTGCCAAGTGAATGCTTTATGATATTTAGATGACTAAATATTCATGTGTTGTTGAATTGATTTGTACTTTTTTGATATATCTATATTGAACAGGTTAGAAGTGATCTTTTGGCCATTTCTTTTGTTTTGATAGATTTCTTAGGTGCATTTTGCCTATAATGGCTAATGTAGCTTAGGTATTAAAAAAGTTCATTCTTTGTTAAAATGATGATAAGGATATATGTACACCACAAAGTCAGTCATGATTTTCTATTTGACTAATTATTTTTTTATTAAATAAAGTAATTTCAAAAACATTTGGATCTTATTGGTTCTCTCTCATGTCAATTTGAGACTCAAATACCAGTTCTCTGAATACATAATTTTGACATTAATAGCACAAAATTTTGATTAGTTGATTTACTGTAGAGTAAGTTTAACTATATATTTTATAATAATAATTCTGTTCTCATTGTCACTGTATACAAAAATACTATTTTTTTTAATATAATGAATGGCATATTCACTATATTTTACCCAATTATAGCTGAATCCATTTTTTCAATATATGTTGAATATGTAAATTGTAAATAGGTAAATTTTGCATCATGTTATAATGTAAAGATCAGCAGCAGCCACATGCACTAGACCATTCAATCCATGAAGTTCTCTATACTCAGAAAGACCGGCAAATTTCGGATAAAGCTTATACATACAAACTTTGTCACTTCATAATAACAGAGACATTAAAAACTCTATAATATTAACAATACACCCATGAGTTCAAAATATGGTGAATGTAAATTTTAGGATCCCAATCACCCACAAGCTTTAAGATCTTTGAATTGTCAGATCTATTCGACGGTTTTGCAAGGAGTCTATCTTCAGGATAATGGTATCATTTTCCTTCAAGTTATAAGTTTGACAGCATTTGGCCCAATCCACCCCGAATCTCCACTCTGTATTTCTTCCTTGACTTTTGAGTAAATGGAAAAAAATGACATTATTGTCTCTGCTAGATGATGGACCAACGATTTACTAAATTGAACCATGTCCAAATGGAGTGAGATGTGTAGTAAAACTAGCACCCAGGTACTACAAAAAATGAAGCATTGTTAGTGTTTTGAGAGAAATTATTAAGTTTATGTATTGTAAATAGATAAACAAAATTTGATGTGTTTGCATAAAATTGATATGAATTATTTTGAATGAAGTTACCAATCTACTTCCGGTCACGTCAGTACTTGTCAATCTCTTTCTATAGGAAATCTGTGGATTGTACGTACTTGATGATAGTTTAAATTGTTAGTCTTCATCCCAAAATTTATCTCAATGTTACCTAGAAATAAAATTTATGGATAAATACATAAATTAATTGTCACATTACCTATAGTCAGCTATTTCTTCTCTTTTAGAATTGTCTTCGCTCAACTCAATGATTGAATTGGTTTCATCAGACATAATTATTGGATCGTTAGGGTTATTACCCTCCATTGTTGAATCTTCATCCTCATCTGATGAGTCTTGAAGCTTGGATGGTTCAGACTCGGACAGTATCATAACATCAGGTGAGGAAGAGTCATTGTTGCTACTGTAATCTAGATGAAATGCTCTTTTGACATTGTTCAATGTGTTTTGGTCCAATCGGTCCCCCACATAAAAGTTTTTATCAGAAAAAATTTTAATTGGTTGGTTCATTTCATTGAAAAGTGAAATAAAAAATATCTCAAAATCCGCATAGGTAAATTGTATAGTATTCCCTCTCCCGACAAAATAAAAATTCCTAATAAACTCAAATGAACCATTAGTTATAGCCTTCTGTTTATTTTTACTCTCTATATCCAACACTAAGCAATTATCCAACTCATCAATTGTGTAGCATGACGACCCTAATTCATGCCCATAAATTGCTTCAAAATATGGTGGTAGAGCTCTGTCTCCCTATATTACATGTTACAGTTTAAATTAATGCTGCAACTCACATACTATTAGTTACCTACCCGTCATATAGTCAAAACCTCAGAGTTGCTTCTTTTTCTTGGATCCAGTATTGTTGGGTTGCCAGAAACCTCCTGAGAGCATATAAAAATACCATCATAAGTTAGTCATACTTCGATTATTTGTAGCGTAAGAAATGGACTTGTGCCGACTTAAGCAAATAGTCATCTTAAAATCAACTATTCTTTTGATTGGTACATATTTTTAATTACTTAAAATCATTTTAATAAGATCTGGCTACCTTATATTATTGATCTTTCTATTCTAATTAAAATTTCTCAAAAAGTCAAAAAAAAAATAATTAATAGGGCAAAACTTAAGAGGCAAAATACTACAAGGACACTTAATAGTTTTTCTTTTTTTAAATACTGCAACAACAACCACTATATAAATTAATCAAGGGAGCAAAGAACAGATAAAAAGATAATATACGCCAATAATAATCCTAAACATTAGACAGCGACCCAACAAGAATCAAATTAAAGATACTAAACTCCCCAGGTTACGATCTTGCAACACAAAATTTGATTACGATACATGTACCATCCAAGGTTCATTCACCTAATTTGACTCTTCTCTGATAAGGATTCAGATTTTTACCTGTTGGCATCATTCCTGTCTGCATGCGTCGCCATTAAATTTTATGATGTTGCTAATTGCATTCTCAGCACTGAAGAATAGACCAACGATTTTTTCTTGGCATAAAATATTGTTTGAGTATAGAAAATTAATAAAAAAAGAAATTTTTTTGGGTTTCTTTTTGTGTTAAGAGAAACAGTTAGAAGTTAGAGAGATAGAAACATTTCATATGAAAGGTGCAAATCTTGCTTTGTTCTTCGGAAGGATCTTGGATAGATGATGCTGGTCTCGATTCTTCTTTTGTACTTCTGCTGAAACTCCTTGTTTTTTAATGTTTGGTTTGCCTTGTTCATTAAAGAGTAAAGACAGAAGAATTACACTCTTTTATTCTCCTGGACTCTAAAAGAAAATTCAATGCCATTAGTTTAGCATGTGCGTTTAGTTTAGATAAATCAAAAGATATTTTTTAATTTACATATGTGTTTTTTTATTTTCTTGGGCCCAATAATTTATTACATAGTTTAGTTTATTTAAAATTTAATTTTAAATCCACATGATCAATACAGATTCTGGTACATCACTTAGATGAGAGTTAAGATTAAATCTCATATCCACAAATTATTATTATTAGAATAAATAAATTATCATTTATATTCATAAATATTAAGAACACTAACACATTTAAATACCAAAAAATAAAACTAATTTTAGACATTAAAAAATAATTTTTTATTGATAAAATTATTCCAACCCTAAAATTTTGTAAAAATTTTTAAGTTAACCCTTATAACCTAATATAACCTACTCCGCGTGAATTTTCAACTATTCACCATCACGCTTTCAATTTCTAACTCTTGTCAAATCATTCAAATTCTTTCTCAAATATTTAATTAGGATATCATTTATTTTTCTTTCTTCTTCCTTATGTTATTTTATTTTTTCATATTGTCTCTATATGTAAATTAAAAAATTGTTTCTTTTACATAGTTTAATTTATTACGGTGCATAAAATGAGTTAAATAAATATTATTATTAAAAAAACTGTCTCTTTTATATAGAATTAAAGATTCTTTTGTTATTATTTTTATGTAGTCTCTTTTTTTATAGTTATCTGATATTGTGAATTATGAGTATTCTTCTATTGATTTTTTAAAATTTGCTCATCATATTTACTTTTTTATTTTTTTATTTATTTATTTTCCTTTAAAATTTTAGTTCCTGTGATAAATGAATAAAATGGTAAAAAAATCTGAATTGAAAAATCTATAGTTAGCCAATGACATAAATTACTTCTGTAAGATCCTACATTGGTTGAGGAGGGGAACGAAGTATGTCTTATAAGAGTGTGGATACCTCTCCCTAGTATGACGCGTTTTGACGAGTGAGTATGGGGGGCTTCGGCTAGCATCCCTATCGTCAAAGGCAAAACCGTGAGGCCTTGTGTGCCAAAGCGGACAATATCGTGCTAGCGGGTGGTCTGGACTGTTACAGATGGTATCAGAGCCAGAACCCGGATCGATGTGTCAGTGAGGGCGCTGGGCTCCCTTAGGGGGGTGGATTGTAAGGTCTCAAATCGGTTGTGGAGGGGAACGAAGCATTCCTTATAAGGGTGTGGATACCTCTCCTTAGCATGACGCGTTTTGACGAGTGAGTGTGGGGGTTTCGGCTAGCATCCCTATCGTCAAAGGCAAAACCGTGAGGTCTTGTGTGCCAAAACGGACAATATCGTGCTAGCGGGTGGTCTGGGCTGTTACAGATGGTATCAAAGCCAGAACCCGGATCGATGTGCCAACGAGGGCGCTGGGCTCCCTTAGGGGGGTGGATTGTAAGGTCCCACATCGGTTGGGGAGGGGAACGAAACATACCTTATAAGGGTGTGGATACCTCTCTCTAGCATGACGCATTTTGACGAGTGAGTGTGGGGGGTTTCGACTAGCATCCCTATCGTCAAACCCAAAACCGTGAGGCCTTGTGTGCCAAAACGGACAATATTGTGCTAGCGCGTGGTCTGGGTTGTTACAACTTCAACCCAAGTCAAGTTTGATAAAATATGACATATAAAAAATGGTTACATAAATAATAATTATAATTAATGAGATTAAAAAATTAAAAAAACTTTTGGTACATTATAACTTATTAATGAGTACAGTTATTTCGTGAATCTCATGCTAATATATCTTTTATTTGATTTTGAAGAATTTATTCAAAACAACTACCTAAAAAGTTATATAAAAACTATTAAAATAATGAAATTGTTAAGAATTATTTTTTGTTGAGTTGGGTTAAATATCAACTATTTTTTTATGGCTATTTATTTTTAATTACTTAAATCATTTTTGTTTGTCAATATCTCTACGTAGCAAAGTATGATGAACAAAAAATAAAAAGATAAAAACTTAAAAAAATAGGGATCTTTCTAACCAATAGGCATACTAAAAAATACAGATAAGAAGCAATGGCTGAATTCAAATATAGCACAAAAATAAATTCATAAACTACATACATTTAGATGTCAACACTATTAATATTTGATTCAACATTTATCTATTTATCTAATAGTATAATACTAAAAATTTTAAATTGAAATAACTAAAGTAAAATTATAGCCTTTGTTAATTTAGAATTGAAATTCACTGCATAGTTATTGTAATACCCGGTCTAACCAAAATCAATTAAATAATGATTTAAGTAGGAGCGAATATGGTTGGAAGATTTGGCGATTGGAATTTGATGATTTCAATGTGATATTTGGATTCAGTGAATTTTTCCGAGTCGGAAGACATAGTTTTCTGCGTAAAAGCGCGCAGTGGGATTTTGACCGGCAGTACCGGCTGAGACCTGTCTGGTACTGCAGCTGAGAAAATTGATTATGAGTAAATAATATTAAGAAATGAGGAATTATGATTAGGGGAGGTAGAAATATTTAAAGTGCGATTTGGAGCGCTAATCTTAAAGGTTTTAGCCCAAAATTGGACCAACGGACAAAAATAAGTGAACTGGGCCTAAGTGGGCCCAAAACCCAACATATATAAACATTAGTTATGAGCATTTCAGCTCATTTTACCCTAAAAAGAAGGGTTGGGGCGCTGAATTAAGAAGAGAGAAGAGAAGAGAGAAAACCTAACTCTCCTTGATCTTCAAACCACCATAACTTGAGCTACGGAGCTCCGATCGACGAGCCGTTTGCGGCCACGCGTCGCTCTTCTCATCCTCTAAAATTCTATCTAAGTTTTGTGGTGAGTATTCCATT
>NC_029780.3:87841646-87844559 GCF_000817695.3 Arachis duranensis
TTATGTGTTGAACTCTTTTGGAACTTGCCTATAGAGGCTCTTATGTTTCCTTTGGGAGAGATTAGGATGTACTGTTGTCAGTTACTTTCATACTATACCCTAGCTGGCCTAAACTTCGCGGGTCGCGACTAGTGGCTATTTACTTATGTTATATATATCTATCTGTTATGTATCTCTTAATCTCTTTTATGCCTTGTCCATATATCGCTTTCGGCTTCATGTTTTATCTTTTCGATTTGTCGAATCGTGAGTGATACGTCTTCGCGATTTTATTTCTACTCCTTTCAGGCTTCTCGATTAATATTCCTTTCGAATTTACCTATATTTATATATTAAAAATCCACCTGAGAGTCGTACCACCGTAATATCATTGACTTATGACTCGAGCATAAGGATTTGAATATTAGGGTGTTACATTATGGTATCAGAGCAGTTCGTCCTCGTGAGCCTGAGGGATGGAACTGCTTATGCTTCAATGCATACTCTGAGTCTGTGCCTGTGTTAGTTAGGGTATCTAACTGATACATCTAGCATGAAGTCCATGAGTGTACCTTTGGTACTTTGAAGCACTATACTTCCGATATTGAGACTGATCAACTTGATATCGATTGTTTGGTGTGTATAGGAACCAGATGGCGCCTCGTGGACCCAGTCGGGGACGTGAGAGAGGTCGTACTAGCAGGCAGGAACCGGAAGTCAACCTGAATAACCCGGTAAACCTTATGGCGGCATTGGAGAATATGGCTGTTGCTATGCAAGCCACTGCGGAGGCTCTTGGGTAACAGATAAACAATAATGGCAATGGCGGAAGGGAAGCTCAGGGCCCGATGACACTGGCAACTTTCTTAAAGGTGAATCCACCTAAGTTCAAGGGAACCACCAATCCGACTGAAGCTGATACTTGGTTTCGGGCCATGGAGCGAGCACTGCAAGCGCAATTGGTGCCTGAGGAGTAGCGTGTTGAATTCGCTACCTATCTGCTCACGGGGGAAGCATCACATTGGTGGCAAGGGGGCTCGACGTCTCCTGCAACAGGGGAATGATCCTATCACTTGGGATGCCTTCCAGGTGGAATTCTATAAGAAGTACTTTCCGAATTCCGCTAGAACAGCCAAGGAACTGGAGTTACTACTGCTGAAGCAAGGTGCTATGTCCGTATCTGAGTATACAGACAAATTTGAGGAGCTATTCAGGTTTTCCCGCATGTGTCAGGGAGCTCCAAGAGACTTTGAGGAATGGAAGTGTATTAAGTATGAGGGAGGACTTCGAAGTGAAATCTTGAGCTCCGTTGGACCGATGGAGATTAGGGTCTTCTCTGAACTTGTGAACAAGAGCCGTATTGCTGAAGAATGTGTGAGGAAGGTTGTTGAGGCAAAGAATGACCGTCGGGAGTCCCACCGCAGGGAGCACAATCAAAAGTACCCAACAAGGGGTCAAGAGTGTAAGAGAAGAGGATACTCACAACGTTTTCCCCAAAGGCGAAATGACCTTGCGACGAATAGGAACTCCCAAGGAAAGGGTAGGGAAAAACAAATAGTGGCTGCCTCGGATGTTTTGAGCTGTCAGAGGTGTGGAGGTCATCACCCAAATAGACCGTGTCGTTATGGTTCGGGTTTGTGTTACAATTGCGGCAAGCTAGGACATTTGGTCAGAGATTGCCCACACCGGAAGGATCGGGAGATTGCCAGGCCCGATTTTCGTACCTGAGGTAATAAGAAAAACTGATAACTTAATTCTTTACATAATGTTGAAGGCTGGTATTCACTCGTAATACATGGTCGAATGAAAAATTATGATCTGTTCTGGATAACCCTAAGCTATCTTAATAGAAGGTTTGGTGAGCATAAATGATTAGGTAGGCCTTTAACGGAAGGCAACCTCAGAATGGAATGACTGGTGGGTGGCGTCAAAGCCATCATTCGGGAACTCCGTGTCGAGGTAGATTGGAACTTTGCCATGGTTGTAGAGGGGTTGGACATGTGTCCTAGAAATGTCCTAAGAAGGTCAACCGGAATACTACCAAGAGCTAACAACAAGGTCGTGTGTTCACTACAACAACGGGGGATACCGTTAGATCCGACAGTTTGGGAATTAGTAACAACGTGCTAAGTAACGACGTGCTAAAGGTACGATTAAGTTGGTATGTGGTTTTGGCTATCATAGATAGAGTCTAGTGAATGCCAGTCATGCTAAGTTGTGGTTGAGTACTTGAGGAAGTAAGTGATAAAGCTCGTACTAGACGAGAGGTCAGAATAAAGCAGCGGAAACTTGTGGAAGCAGTAACAAGATTTAGATTGAGGTTTATAACGATCGGTTTTGAAAGAAGAATGTAAAAACCATTAAATTGAAATGTTGATGCGGTACTGAGATTGGTTTGAGGGAACCCGTGACGGGTGGTAAACTCCAATTTTTGGGGAGGTGCTGTTGAAAATTTTCCCAAGAATTTGAAGGAGTATTTGGTTATGTTTTTGAAAATGATTCTTGATCTGAGTAACTTCAACAAAAGAGATGTGTCTCAAAATCTTTTATAGACTATTAAAGGAAAGTGGATTCTTAAGAGTTTGTCAGCTTGTTAGTCCAAACTCATTGAATTCTAAAAACGAAGAAAGCTTTGATTGATTATAGTGATGTGGGATGATGGCTATGATTAACAAAGATGGCAATATTATCGATGACATGATTTGAGATTTAATAGGGTGTGGGTTGATGAGACGATAAAAGTAAGGAACGAGGCTGTTGGTCGGCGTTGAACAAATGACCGAGACCCTTGGAGATAGAGAAATCAGAGCGCGGCAACGGAAGCGCGCAGAGTAAAAGGACCTTGGAACTGTTATGCTTTAGATATAACGGTAGACTACGCTCGCGTACTCGTAATGATGGATGGAATTTTCGAGGGCGAAAATTTCTGTTAGG
>NC_029780.3:87845911-87846693 GCF_000817695.3 Arachis duranensis
TCGGTTTCCCGTATCTAATATGTAATGTGGTAGGAAATACTTAGGATAGAGGCCCTAAGATATGCATTGAATTGTTGATGTTGTTGAATGGTTGATATATATGATGTGGTCATATATGTGATGATGATTATTGATGCCTTGATGGTATGATGTATGAGAAATATACATGTTATGCTATATGTTTGATGATTGATTAAGGTTGGATTGTGAGTAAAACCATGTTGGTGGTGAGTATGATATTGATTATGTACAATGATGGTTGATTGGAAATGGTGTTGTTGGAAATTGGCATGAGAAAGAGTATATGATATGTCAATGTATTTGAGTTTGAGCCACTTGGGTGAAGTGGGTTAAAATGATGGGATAGTGATTTTGTATATTGTGGTAAAGTGTCAATGTGTGAGTTGAGGAGGCTTGATGTTGAAATTGATATATTTTGATTGATTTCAAAGAAAAGGGATGAAAATGGCATGTTTTGGTTGATTTTGAAAAGAGTTGAAAATGGCTTGTTTTGAAATTGGCACTTTGTGGTTTTATATGGAAACATGGTTTTTAGGCATACTTTGACGGGACATAGCTTGGACTACGGATCTTTGTTTTGTGCCAAATCTGTTTAGAAATGAAATTGGATCCGGGATGTCCATGCCGTTCGAAGAACGGGTGAAAAACGATTTAAAATGAGGAAGTTATGTCCGTCGAAAGATTGGGGGTTGAATCTGTGAATTCTGCAGTTTTTAACTTAGAAAATTTTTAGCAGAATAACCCCTTGCGCGTGGGCGCAC
>NC_029780.3:87848062-87850388 GCF_000817695.3 Arachis duranensis
ATGCCTATTTATGGATTAGTGAGAATCTAGGCTGGATTTTTGGTGAAAAGGAGTTTAGGATGCTTAGTGAGTTTTTATTGCAGTGCATTGTATTTATTTGGCACTTTTACCGTACTGGGAACCCATGGGCCCGGGGTTCTCATTCCGTATATATCTCTTGTTTTTCAGATACAGGTCCAAGTGCTCAGAAGTGAGCTGCGGTTCGTCTGAGAGCCGGCGAAGATCTTCATTTTCTCTACTTTGTGTTTTGCTTAGAATCTCTCCACCTTTGTTTTGAAGATATTATGTTATGTGTTGAACTCTTTTGGAACTTGCCTATAGAGGCTCTTATGTTTCCTTTGGGAGAGATTAGGATGCACTGTTGTCAACTACTTTCATACTGTACCCTAGCCGGCCTAAACTTCGCGGGTCGCGACTAGTGGCTATTTACTTATGTTATATATATCTATCTGTTATCTATCTCTTAATCTCCTTTATGCCTTGTCCGTATATCGCTTTCGGCTTCGCGGTTTAACTTTTCGTCGTCGAAACGTGAGTGATACGTCTTCGCGATTTTATTTCTACTCCTTTCAGGCTTCTCGATTAATACTCCTTTCGAAATTACCTAGATTTATATATTAAAAATCCACCTGAGAGTCGTACCACCGTAATATCATTGACTTATGACTCGAGCATAAGGATCTGAATATTAAGGTGTTACAGTTATTTTCAATTTCTTTACACAAAATGCTATTATTATAAACAAAGTAGCTAAATTTATTATATTTAAAATAATATTAAAGAAGCTAAGTTCAATATATTTAAAATAATATTTTGGAACTTAAAACTTAATCCATCAAGGTGATGCTTTTTTAAAGAAAAATTTAGCTAATTTATTAACCAACCATGGTTAGTAAAGTAACTTATTGATTGATAGAAGCCATCGTTTCACAATTTATATTTTAAAATAGCTTCATTTGTTAACACAGCTACTTCATGCACAGGAAGTATAGTTTTTAGTTATCTATTATTTTGCTACTTAGAGTTAATAATACCCAAAAAAGAGTAAATATCATTGTCAAGCATTAATGTTTGTTTTCTAAGAAAATATGTAAATTGTTAACAATTTGACAAGACTATGTCATTTTTTATATATATTAGTCTTTTGAAAAAAAATTTCATTTGAACATGTTTATGAAAATAATTAAGTTACAATATTATTATTATTATTATTATTATTATTATTATTATTATTATTATTATTATTAGAGAAAATTTCACTCCTCTTCGTTACGAGATGTTAAAATGACACTTTCTATCCCCTCTATTTTATAAATGTATATTTCTCTCCTTTCTAACTTTTAAAAAACCTCCTCTTTAATCCATTTTAAATTTTTTGTGTTAACTAATATTAACTTTATTCATTTTTTAAGAAAAAATAAATTATTTTTTGAAAAAATACCTATTAATAGAAAATTTTATTTTTTATCATTAAATTTTGTTTATCAAAATAACTTTTAATAGATTATTCTTTTATTGATTAAATTGTATTTTTACTAAAATATTTTCAAAAAAAATTAAAAATTAAATAACAATTAATATATATTAATATTAAAAAATAATCTTACTAAAATTTTTTATTTAATGTTAAAATAATATATTTAGATTTCGAAAAATTAATAGTAAAATATAAAAAAACTGTTAACGAAAATTTTGGTAAAATTATAATTTAATAATTAAAAAATTATTGAAGGGTGTTTTAGAAAAAAAATAATATTATTATTAAATTTTTTTAAATTATAATATAATTAATAAAAGAATAATTTATTAAAAGACATCTTAGTAAATAAAATTTAATAATAAAAAATAAAATTTTTGCTAATGAGTATTTTTTAAAAAATAATTTATTTTTCTTAAAAAATAGATAAAGTTAACATTAGTTATAACACCCTAACTTTTAGCACGTCATGATCGTACCAAAAGTAAGGCGTTACTAATCTGTTCTCCCTATTTACTATTTAATATTGAGCCTTTAGGTCGATATCACATTTCAGTTTATAAGAAAATACCAGAAAATTATTTGTAGTAATTAAAATCACACAATTATTAATAATAATAAATGCTATACCAATGAATTCAATATAGAGCTTAAATACAATACCTATCCCTCTGGATAAAATAAAACTTAAAGCAACAAGGGCGAGAGACCTCTATAAAAACAACAGGAATCACAAGTAAATCTACTAATCGTCTGCAGCTTCTTACTGAATCTCCGAACCTGTGTCTCTGAAAGGGTGAAAGATTTGGGGTGAGAACAAACCACACATTCTCAGTAGGGAATAGGAAT
>NC_029780.3:87850428-87852213 GCF_000817695.3 Arachis duranensis
GAATGCCGTAAAAGTAATGAATTTAATGCAAATAATTAACTTACTTAGTAAAACTATTTTGTTAACCCTTTGGAAATACTTTTATTTCTACTTTAGATAAATAATTACTTTTCTTTAAATTTCTAAACTCAAAACAAATTTTAAATATAAAACTAGTTACATTTTCTATCTCTCAGCCACATAGTTAATCCTCAGCCAATTGTCAACTCGTAATCACTTTAATACACTTACAAACAAGTAGTGCAAGCAAGAGATTCAATTCAATGTACAAGCAAGTCACAACAAGACAAACAATACAATCACAAAGTAATAAGACAAGCAAGCCCAATCAAATGCAAATGTGCAAACAACATGATGCATGTCTATCCCTAACGCAGGCCATGAGCTCATGTGTCGGTTGGCTACCCACTCCCGACATTACCCGGGCACAAGTCCCAGATATGGCTTTCCAGATGTATCAGTGTGCTTATAAGTCGTACGGCTAGGCCGCATCAGTGTGACTTTCCAAATCAATAAGCGTACATCTGGAAAACAGTTCTCAGTGTGTGGGCGTCCCCACTTTACATTTGGCACTAAGGCCCAAACAATATCACATCTGCTCTCCTGTGGCAGACACTTCATTAATTAGTATATTCTTTAAATTGTTGTTCTCTGCTCTCCTGTGGCAGAGATTCCTTTTCTTAATAAACCGAGCTCAAATTTTTACTTAAAACAAAATCTCTCCTTAAAAGATTGGGTTTAAAACATTATATTTTCCTTAATAAATCAAACTTTAAAATAGAGTAAATCTTTTCTTAACTAAATATATTTTAAATAATTTAATTTTCCAAAATCAAATCTTTTAAAGTAACTTTTCAAATAAAACCTCAGATTTTATAAAATTTTGGCAGCACTTCCCCTAAAATTCGGGGTTAGCCACCTTTTTTCGGGTCCCAACTGAACCCTTTTCAACCTCTTTTCAATCAGGAAATCAAATACATATTCATCAAATTCAGTCACTTCAAACAATCATAAATTATTTACAAATACCCACTAGACTTTCATGGCATTCATAGCTTAAAAACAGTTAATTTCAAAATAAAATCTCCTACCTCCGTACGAAATCAAAATAACAGAAGCTCCAGAGAAGCTTTCTGATCGAGCTGCTGAAGGAGAAAGCATCAGAAATCGTCTGTGCTTCTTAGAACTCCAGTTAGCCGAACTCAAGGGGCAGGAGAGTTACGTCACCATCGACTTTCACCGATCAAAAATGACGCCAATACATAAAGGAGAAGGATATGAACACTTTTATCGAATTAGATTTTTTTATTGGATTTACGGATCTCAAGAAATTAAAACCAGAAGCTCGAATGTTCTATGGTTTCTCAATCTCTCTCCCTTACGGCTTTTCCCTTTTTCTTTTCTCTCAAGTTCCATTCGGTAAAGCATGAATGAAAGAAATGGGAGTGATTAAAGCTAATGGGAATGGATGGAAATTTGTGGTAGCTAAGGCATTTAGGTGTCATTAATCTTTTATATATATATATATTGCAAACAAGCCACGTTTACTTCTTCTTTTGTACACTTTGAACCTTGACCAAGTGAATGAAATAATTGAAAGAATATATAATGACATTAGATGATTAAAATAAATATTGGCTAGGTGTCAAGGTTAGTAAATAAAAGAAAGCATGTGTTATTATTATATATATACATATGCATAGTAAATCAACTTCCATTTCCTTTCTTTGGTTCCTTTGAAGGCTTCGTTAGGTACCTTCCAATAATAATAATATTAATAATAAC
>NC_029780.3:87852422-87854989 GCF_000817695.3 Arachis duranensis
ACATTTGTTTGAAATTAAAATAATAATATAATCACATCATATGCAAATTATGAAAAATGATTAAAAATTCTAATTTACTCCTATTTTTAAAATATATAATAATTTAATAATTAATATTTGAGTAAATTAGTTTATACCATATATTTTTTTATCTTAATTCTCAGTTATGATAGCTATTTTAAAAAATATTTAAATCATTATGAACAGTTATTTTAAAAAAATTGTCTTATTATATATTGAAAATAATTAAATAAATAACAAAGATAAGATTATAAAATTTATACAATAGTTACATTTTTGCGTTTCAATAATAGTTAAAAATTTTGAAAATATTCATCAAGGTTTATTTTGTTTCAATTTTATTCTAGAAAAAGTTTTCACTTTCAATTAAATGTACTCTTCCTGAGTATTTTTTACACAATTTTATAATTCTTTGTTTATAGTTTTGTTCTTCTATATTATATAAATTGTTGGACACAACATAACTTTGAATAACAATAATAATAATTTAATGATTAATACTTGTGTAAATTATCTTTCATACAACTTTACTGTGAACAACGATATATTTAATTCAAAATTAAAAATTTGTAAAATATAATTAAAACAAAGTAAAATTTAGAGTATTCCTTAAATTTTAAACAAATTTCAGAGACCAAAAATATACTTTATCTAAATTTATAATTATCAGCTGTTTACAATTCTAAACTCTTTAGGAGGAGTTTTGTAAAAAAAATTCTGAAAATACAATTTTATTGTAAATAATTAACATAGTAAGTTGATTGTTGCTCCCTAAAAGCTCAGCTTTATTTATCCATCCCAATTCTTTCATGGTTTAGTATTTTACAAGGTCATTATGCACTAAATGTTAGCTAAATCATGCAATATCTAAGACTTGTGAAATTTATTGCATGTTAGGAAGGTAGTTGGAATGACATATTAACATTCTATAAATGGAGTTCAACGAGCATTGGTCACCACAAAGTATTATTTGGAGTTTGTCAAATACTCCATCTTATACTTTATATTCCTCCTTTTAAATTTCTCTTACATCTTGAGATCAAGTATGAGTGATATACCTCCCACAGAAGTAGAGGTTCTACAACTCCCTGATGAGGTTATAAATGAAATCCTCTATTTATGTGACGCTCTAACCATTATTAGTTTCAGTGCTACTTGTCGTTATTGGAGGCAAAGGATAACTTCATTTAACTTTCTCAATCAAATCTCAAAGATATGAAAAAGGTGTGGCTTCTCACTGTTCATTCACTTTGGGTTTGCATCTCCTGTAATCACGTTGGTGGATTGGATCATGAAGATTGATGCCGTTACCGGAAAAATCGGCTACCTGAACTTGCCTTTTCTTTTAACCCAACACGGTTGGTTTCAGCTCATTGAAGTTGATATGGGAGTCTTCTGTATCCGTTACTCCTCCCTTAGAAGAAGAAGCCACTTGGTGATTTAGAATCCACTTATTCAAATGCCTCGGGTACTAGATGATCCTTTGCAACTTAGTTCTTGTGAGGGTTCCTTTACTTATGCCTTTGCGCACTTTTCGAATAGTGTTCATTATGCAATTTTGCATATTTTTAAAGATGAACCCAATAGCACTGCTTACACTTTATCTATGTATACAAGTTTTACTAGGAACTGGCATGTTAGGATTTCATGTCCTTTATATGTGCAACGATTGGATCCTTCGTATGTTGTAGCCAGTGGTGTTGTGTATTGGCTTGCTGACCTTGAAGACGGTGATCAACCATATATTGTATCTTTTTCATTGATGACATTGATTTTTGGCCAAATTTATGTCCCTCCTAAAGCTATGTCTCATTGTGGTTGTATTTTGGTTAGAGATAGATGTCTATGTTTGGCATCAAATAATCACACATTCTATTCATATAACTCAGTTACATGGCAGGTAAGTGACACTGATGAAGGTATTAACTAGTCACAACTATTTACAAATAATGGAATAGGTACTTTGTACAGGCCAACTATCATGGTTGATCATGATGTTATTCAAGTTATGAAGAGGCACTTACAACTGGTTGGGGCTCAAGTCATTGCCTACTCTCAATTTTTTTTGTTCGATATAACCCCATTGAAGGCACAAGAAACAGGTTTCATCGAATTTTTTATGATAATCATGTTAAAATTAGATTTATCCATGTATATGAAGAAACTTTATTTTTTTGTCTGATGGATTACTTAGAAAGTTATAATAGTCGTGCTTTACTACAAACTATGCCTGGTAGGACTGATGGTTTAAAGTTTTAGGGGTTGGGTGCTATTTAGAGTTGGTTTTAGTGGAATACTATGTCTTTGTTTATTGTGGTTTGTTTAGTGTGTATGAGTGTTACCACCAATGTCAGATATTGGTTCAAGTTGCATTGCCCAAGAAAGACCATGCATGGCATTGCTGGTTCATTTGTAATATTTATCCTTTATTTTTAAGTTCATATGCATTATTTGTGTTGTAAGGATTTTTATTTAACTTGGTATAAAATATTTTATTCATTATGCTATGTTTTTATGGTTATATATGGGTTTGAAAAAAAATTGTA
>NC_029780.3:87855011-87897165 GCF_000817695.3 Arachis duranensis
ATGGTTTCAGTTGCATACGGTTTATCATGAGCAAGTTATATTTTAAATATGAAATATTACAACTTTTATTGACTCCGAGAGTTGGATTTTGCTATGAAACAAATTTGGATAAATGTGAAAAAAAAAATTCGTCACACTAAACATACCATCCGACCTCAATTTTAATCAAACTGTTTGAAAAAAAAGGTAAAAAAATATTATTGTTTACATAATATTCTTCTAGCATTTACTACCATGATAAAAAAGTTATTTGAATAAAGGAAATAAACGATTTATCATACACACAATTTTAATAAAATTAAAATATGTTTGAAAAAACTAAAATAATATTGCTATGCATGCACCCCTAGCATTAGATAACACATTACATGTTTAAGTACCATTTTGTTAGTGTATTAACTAAAGTAATTATATTTAATATTTGTTTATGTCTATGCTACTTGAGTTATAATGAACTATGCTAAATGGGTCTTGACTTTCTCAACATATTAAAGGATAGGTGTAGTCATTACTTAACAATCTACTTTTACCTATATCTATATTTATTATTTTGCATCTTTTACCACTTCACTCACTTATTATTATCAAGTGGTTCAAGATAAAAAAAATTAAATGAAGATGGGACATGAAATATTACTTCAGAAGTTTAGGTCATTTCTAAAATCTTTTGTTTGTTATTGTTGAGTACTTCAAAACAAAGAATTAAATGGAGATGAGATATGAAAGATTTCCTCCTGTCATTTCAATCTTTTCTATAGTGCTTTTAGTATACTTAAAACTTAATAGATGCTAGATCAATAATGAAAAATGAATTTAATGAAAGAAAATATTGTTTAAGCATTGTAATAATATTTGAGAAGTATTCATTCATAAGTACTAACACTTTAAAATAGATTTTTTACAGTGCAATACATATAAAAAACAAGACATAAGTTTGATTTAATATGGCTCTGAAGGAATAGTTTGAATGGAATTAATAAAATGAACATGCTAATTATTAATATTTTGTGACAATAAAATATTTTAGGGATCCACTCAGATAAAGATATTGAAAACGTCTTTTTATAAAAATATTTTTTAATGATTAAAATTTAACATATATAATCGATTAAATTGCGTTATTTTTATCAAAATTATGCTAGACAAATTTATTTGACCGAAAAATGGTGAATCAAATCTTGAACTGGTCTAAATTAATATTATTTTTTATAGAAAATGACTACAATACCCTATTATAAAAGTTGACTAAAATACTTTTATTATATATATTAATATTTAAACCAGTTCAAGATTTGATTCAACCATTTTTCGGTTAAATTAATTTGTCTAACCTAATTTTGACAAAAATAACATGATTTAATCGATTATATATGTTAAATTTTAACTACTAAAAAACATCTTTAAAAAAGACGTTTTAGGCATATTTATTTGAGTGGCTCCCAATATTTTATTTGGCAAAATGTAAAGCAAAATAACTATTAATCCTTTGTGGTGCTTCAAGTTCTTTGAGTTCATCAATTGTTCCAATAATAATAAAATTATTAGTTACAAAGTAATTTTCCATATTTACAATTATTTTTCTTTGTAATCTCTTATTTTTTTTTAAATAAAATTAGTAAATAATATATTTTTATTTGTTAATCTCTTTTGTTTATATCTTTATTCCTTGATTGTATATCCTTTTTCCTTTTGAGCATAATTCTTGAACTTTATTGATGATCATTTTGTTTTTTGGTATCTCATTATATAGATAAATAATTATGTTGTGTGTATCACGTTAATTTGGAATAAAAAAATAAAAAGTAATAAGCTAAAGGTAAAAGCTTATTCTTTTTGTCTCTGCGCTGCTCCTTCTCTCTCGCTTCTAAGTTTCTCACTCTCACTCTCTTTCTCTCTCTATTCCATTCCATTCTCACTCTCAGGCACACAACACATCCAAACCCTAAATCCAACCCACAAAATTCTAGGATTTGTGTTTGCGGTTCCATAATGTCTCAGAATGGAAAGCTCATGCCCAATCTCGACCAGCACAGCACCAAGTTCCTCAACCTCAATGTTCTTCAGTGCATCGACCCCTTCGTCGAGGAAATTCTCATCACCGCTGCACACGTCACCTTCTACAAGTTCAACATCGACCTCTCCCAATGGGTTTGTTCCTTTATAATCTCCTTTCTTTTCTCTCTCTCTCTCTCTCTCTCTCTAATTCTTTCTCTCTCTTCTTTCTGCGATTACCATTTGTAGAGCCACAAAGACATCGAGAGATCCCTCTTCGTTGTCAAAAGGTCTACTTTTTTTTCCTTTTCCTTCATCATATCGCAACAATTCATGAATTCCACGATCCGATTGCTTTTTATTTGATTTTTTCAAGAACACGCAAACGCGATTTCAGTTTATTGTGATGAACCGTTGCTTCCGTGAATCTTCCCCGTTATTGCACTCTGATTCGCTCACCATAACAGATTAGATATCGGATGCTTCGTTGTCGTGTTTTTTAGGATTTCTTTGATTTTGTTTCAAATAAATGTTAATTACTATGATGTATATTGTGATCTGTTTGTATATGAAAATTTATAAGAGATTAATTGAGTATCCAGCTGGATTCTGATCTGAGATTGCATCGCAGTTAGAAAAACAAAAATGAGTTCAGAACATCTACAAGAAAATTAAGTTAAATAATTTTTCTTCTTGCTTATATTTATATAAATTATATTTAATTTGTTCTTTTTTTGTGGTTTAATAATATTTTTTTGAGATAATTCATATTTTAGAACAAGTGAAATGAGAAGAACCGGTTGATTGTAGAAAGAGAAAAAGCTTTTGGCTTTTTTTTTTTTTGAAGTTAAAGATTGGTTTCTGATATATATTTAGTGGTTCTAATATTTTATATGCTAAAGTTTTTACTTCTTTTGTGGGTTGTTATGTTAATATAATACATTGGAATGAGGAGTTGTGTTGAAACAATTTTGCTTCTGTTGGTTTTAATTTTTATTTATCTCATGAAAATTTGTAATCGGTTTGTTGCCTTAGCTTGATTGTATATATGTGTTTGTTTCACATGAAAATATTGCTGGGGTGTTGATTTGATTTGGGAAAAGTGGGAGAAAAGGTAATTGCAGGAAGAAGAAAGAAAGCATTTGTGCTTTCAGCAAGTGTAGTGGTTTGATAGGATCTCAAGGGTGGGTTGGACTGTTGATATTTATTTTATTTTGACTGTTGATACTATATCAGCTTTCAATCTTTTTATTATGAATGGCATATTTTTTTATATTGAAACTTATTTTCCTCAATTGGGGACTCTTCAATGCAAATGGTGCACCTAATTACATTTTACACTTAACTGGATCAGATACACTCTTAGTAAATGATATCAGCAACCAAACTTTCTGCATTGGAAAGGAGGGTGCTGATTTAAAGATGTTGCATGCTACACTAGATTGGGCGTGTGGATTGGGCAAAGTGGAATGCTCTGCTATACGGCAGGGACAACCATGCGATGAACCAGACAATGTGATTGCACATTCAACTTACGCTTTTGATAGTTACTATCATAAGAAGAGAAAGACTCCTGATTCTTGTGACTTCAATAGAGTGGCTACTATCTCCACCATGGATCCAAGTATGGTAATATATGCATTTTTTAGTTTAATTTAGCATTGATTACTTTGGAAATCTCTATAGTTTAAAAGCTCTAATAAAGTTCTTTTATTGTGCACAAATTTTCAATTAGTCTCTATAGCTTAAATATGAATAATTAACTGCTTATACTGTGCATAAATACCCAAAGATGAAAACATATTATTCTTTCAAATAAAAAAATTACTAACTTGAATTTCAGTTGCCTAATAATTTTTTAATAAGCAATGACGTGATCTTTTATTATTTCATTCACTATTATCGTTATAAACTTTTTTTTGTTTGGTTGTTTTTTTGTATGTTTATTGGTAGGTGAAAAAAGTTTTTGATTATTTTTACCTCAATACTAATTGCTGGAGGTTGAGGTGAGTTTCATTATTTTTCAGTTTTTTATTTTTTCCAAAATTTTATTCTGTTTAGGTGGGAGCAAATTTCTAATTTTTTTACTTTTGCATATCTCTGAATTTTATTTTATTATTTTATAAATAAAATCTTGTGAGAGTTTGCTTTGATTGAATTTTGGTATGGTGGTGTTATTTATTTTATTTTTATTTATGATGCTAAATTAGCTTTTCATCTTTGAATTATTGATGTCTTATTTCTTTTTCGGTCTTTAACTAAATAAATAATTAGTGTTGTTGTTTTGTTTTTTTTTTCACCATTTGCTTCACACTGGAACTCTTAACTCTTTTGTTTTAACTCTTAAAATGATATATTTTTAGATATTTAATTTTAAAAAGCTTCTATGGTAAATGGTAGAAATTTCTATAAAATTCAATCCAATGCACTTTCTCTGTATTGAATCTAACCATCAAGAATCTCATCTTTGCTTTTTCATCTACTCCTTTCATACCACTTACATATTCTGTTTTCCTTTTTTTGAATTAAAATTAGTGAGAAACTTATTCTTATTTGTATTATTATACACCACTTGAATTGAACTTGCATGTTATTTAGATTTAATTATTTATTTTTTGTAATTTTTGCTAAAACTGATTGAGTTATTTAGATTTAGCTTTTAGTTTTAGAATTATTGATGTCGTATTTATTCTTATTTATTTAACTAGATAAAAAAATTAGCTTGTGTTTATTTTTATTAGAAATGTGATATATTTTTTCATTAGAAATCTAAATATATTTGTAGCGTACTTGCATTTCCCTTAGTGTCATCTCATGTTTTTGTTAACATCCACTTCCCTCTCTTTTTATTCTCTTTTCTATTCTCTTTCTTACTCATCTATATTGCTTCTAGCTTAGGATCTATAGAAAAGATTACTGATAGGGGCCGCTGTTTACTTCATATCTCTAGATTTATATCTATTGTTTTTAGTTTAGTATCTATAGAGATGATTACTTATTGGGGACCATGAATATCTTTTGCTAGATGTTTAGATATCTGAGGTCACTAATTATCTTTTAAATTTTCATGTTACTTACTTCGTCCCCCCTCCCCCCAACATCCCAAAGTAAAGATTCTATGTATTTCAAAATTCAAATCTCTTAATTGATATATGTTTATAATAAAGCCATAACCCATTTGTTGATTCATAGTTTTTTCATATTTCTTTGGCCTATTGTATTACTTTTTTACAAAGTTTGTTTTATTAACTGAACTCTATTTTTTCTTTCACACTTTTAAATGTATATCTTTTTTTCTTTTGAGCTCAATTTTTAAAATTTATTGATGGCCACTTTGTTTTTGGTATTTCATTACATGGATAGATAATTATCTTGTGTGTAATTTTATTGGGAATATGATATATTTGCAATTGGAAATATAATTATATAGGAAGCCTAATCAAATAATGATATCTATACTAAAAGGTGTCATCATCTAAGTCTACCACTCCTAAATCTATGCATAAGTTTTCTTTCTATTTTTAGTTCTCGCTTTTCTCTAGGTGTTACCTCATGTTGTCTTTGTTATCTGTCTCTTCTCTCTCATCCTCTTCTCATCCCATCCTCTCTTCTCCTATTAACTTACAATTTATATAGAAGATAACCTAGGGTTAATATAGCTTACCATTTATACACCTTATTTGTGTATCAATTGTTGTTTGCTTAGGTCCTATATATAAGATTATTTAGTGGGGCCCGCAAATATCTTTCAGTTGATATCCAATGTCAATCAACACCAATATCTTTCAAATATGTATGTTGCTTCTTTTTTTTCCTCCCAAAATAAGGGTTCTATAGATTTCGAAATTCAAATTACTCAATTGATTTGTATTTATAAATAAAGGCAGAACCCATTGATCATGGCAGATTTTTATCACATTCATGTTGTTGTTGTATGTGTTTCTTTGTTGCTATTTAACTTACTGAAATTTGTTCCCTCTTTCATCCCTTTAATTGTATTTCAATATGACAACTGCCATGGATATGGTTAATAAGATTAATCCTGAGAAGGAAGCATGGAACCTCAAAGTTAGGGTGATTAGGCTTTGGACTGTTCCAATTTTCACTGGTCAGCTTCTCCCAAATTCTATGGAGATAATTTTGGTTGATGAATCTGTGAGTTATAGTGGCCTAAATCTATTAAAATTTTTTTACTATTTATTTTTTGTATTTAGATGTGTTTCTCCTTGCCTTTTTTATATCGATGTCTGAAATTTTGCTTCATTTAATTTTTTTTACTCTGTATTTGATTTGTCATTTATCATATTTTTAGTATAATTTATGTTGATTGGTAGGGGTGTAAGATTCAAGCTACTGTTCGGAAGACTATGATTTACAAGTTCAAACAACTTCTCTCCGAGGGTCGAGTATATGTAATGAAGCTCTTCTCTGTTGTGCCAAACCAATGATCTTATAAGGCCACTAGGCATCAATTTAAGTTGATTTTCCAGTTCAGGACCACTGTTAGGGATGCTATCTGCGATTTTATTCCAAAATCTGCTCTTACAATCTCTCCATTCACTGAACTTTTGGAAACCAATGAGGATTCAGATTTCTTAGTTGGTATGTTGTGCTATTTGCTCATACTTTTTTTGTCTGGAATGATTGCAGTCTTATTTTTTTGTGATTTGTAGAATATTGCTTTGTTGTCATTATCTTCTAATAGTTTTTTTAATATTTATTTGAGATGTGGTGGATCTGTTGGTCTCTATGTCGAAAGAGAAAGAATATGATAAAGATGGAAAGAAGATGAAGATGGCTGTGATGGAACTTGCTGAAAATGAGTTAGCATTCTTTAATTTCTACCTCTTCCTCTTATTGAGATTCTTTTTTGTTTTCGGTGTGTTTGTATAGTCAAGTTTCTAATAGTGTAGGTGATTTTGTTGGTTGTTTTCAGTCACAGGATTCGGTGTGTCTTATTTGGTGAATATGTTGACGAACATAATCGATTTCTGTCTTTTGGGTATGCTAAACTGCTAGTTGTGGTTTTACAGCTTGCCCAAGTTAAGGTTTTTAGAGGTTTGTATCATGTAAATTTTCATTTCAGGTGTGTCAGTTATCCATGTTCACTTGGTTTTACCACTATATTCCTGTAACCAATGTATATATATATTAGGTATAGTTGGACTGTAGAATGTTATGTTTGCATCAAAGCTTGGATTTAATCTTGACATCCCAGATGTGGCAGCTTTTTGGAAAAGGTATTTTTGTACATGTAGTTTTTGTTGTGTTTTTTTGTTGTTGTTGCCGTCATTGTTTACTTATTTAAGTTGGTGCTGTATTTGTTAACAGTTTTATTCCACATAGAGTTAGTGCATCCCAACCTATTGGCATTGTTGGATCTTGAAAAAATATCGAAATAGAATAAGATTTTATGAAGCTCACACCTAGGTGTACTGTGAAGTCGCTTGATGTTTACAACCGGGTTGGAACCAGTTTAATTTTTTTTATCATGTTTACTCTTGATAATTTGTGTTAAATTTTATTTTTCTATTCCTTAGTAAATACTGCTTTGTTTTGGAACGATATTAATGCTTTTTTTCTCCTTTGTACTTGAAAATACTATGCTGTTAGTATTTATTTTAGTTTTTCGGTTTTAGTTTGTATTACAACTATC
Source organism: Arachis duranensis (assembly GCF_000817695.3). NCBI lineage: Eukaryota > Viridiplantae > Streptophyta > Magnoliopsida > Fabales > Fabaceae > Arachis > Arachis duranensis. The sequence continues at coordinate 87,862,660 of NC_029780.3, forward strand.
TTTGATTATAATGTTTATAGACCTGGTCTTATATTTTTAGGCTAGAACTTTTGTTGTACTAGCTAAAATAGTTGAAATAGTTGAGGATGGTCCTTGGTGGTACTCTGCTTGTGTGTGTGGTAGAGGTGTTGGTGCACCAAATTGTGATCACACTTTTCACAACTCCGCACAACTAATCAGCAAGTGCACTGGGTCGTTGAAGTAATACCTTACGTGAGTAAGAGTCAATCCCATGGAGATTGACGGCTTGAAGTAAGCTATGGTCATTTTGTAAATCTCAGTCAGTCGGATTCAAATGGTTATGAGGATTTGATAATTAAAAGATAAATAAAACAGAAAATAACATAGAGATACTTATGTAATTCATTGGTGGGAATTTCAAATAAGCGTTTGGAGATGCTTTGTTACTTCTATACCTCTGCTTTCCTATTGTCTTCATCCAATCATGCGTGCTCCCTTCCATGGCAAGTTGTATGATCCTCTCAGTGAAGATGGTCCTCTACGATTTCTGTACGGCTAATCAACTGTCGGATTTCTCGTCTCGGATGAAAAATACCAGGCACAGCTACCGCATGGCTAATCATCTATCGATTCTCACTTGTGTCGGAATAGGATCCCTTGATCCTTTTGCACACTGTCACTATGCCCAACAGTCGCGAGCTTGAAGCTCTTCACAGTCATCCCTTCCCAGATCCTACTCGGAATACCACAAATAAGGTTTAGACTTTCCAGATCTCAGGAATGCTGCCTATTGGTTCTAGCCTATACCACGAAGGTTCTAATCTTAAATTCGGATGCTCTATTGTTAGGAGAGACGATGCAAATCGCGGATCAGAGACCCAAGAGAATATACTCCGGCTGGCATCCAATGACTACGTTGAACATCATGTAGACCGCTTTGTGGTTGTCAGGCACGCGGATCTTGGCTAAGCGAGTACTGAAGATAGTGGGTGATTGTCACGGGTCACCCTTCAGTCTGACTTAACTGAATTAAGTACAAGAGTATATCTTGGAGAAGAAGTGGGCCTGAATTGAAAGAAAAATAATAGTATTTTCATTAATTCATGAGGAACAGCAGAGCTCCTCACCTTAATCTATGAGGTGTAGAAACTCCACCGTAGAAAATACATAAGAACAAAATGGTCTAGGCATGGCTGAATGGCCAGCCTCCAAAAAGGGTTCAAAGAACTCCCAAAAGGTCAAAGACTCGAATACAATAGTAGAAAGTGCTATTTATACTAAACTAGTAACCTAGGTTTACAGAAAATGAGTAGATAGTGCAAAAATCCACTTTCGAGGCCCACTTGGTGTGTGTTTGGGCTGAGCTTTGAATCTTTCACGTGCATAGGCCATCCTTGGAGTTAAACGCTAGCTTGGGTGCCAGTTTGGGTGTTTAACTCCAGCTTTGGTGCCAGTTCTGGCATTTTATGCCAGAAAAGGGTCTCTGGTGGGCCTTTGGACGCCAGTTTGAGCCATCAAATCTTGGGCAAAGTATGAACTATTATACATTGATGGAAAGCCCAAGATGTCTACTTTCCAATGCAATTAAGAACGCACCAATTGAGCTTCTGTAGCTCCAGAAAATCCACTTCGAGTGTAGGAGGGTCAGAATCCAATAGCATCTGCAGTCCTTTCTCAGCCTCTGAATCGGATTTTTGCTCAGGTCCCTCAATTTCAGCCAGAAAATATATGAAATCATAGAAAAATACACAAACTCATAGTAAAGTCCAGAAATATGATTTTTGCATAAAAACTAATAAAAATATACTAAAAAGTAACTAAAACACACTAAAACTACCTAAAAAATAATGCCAAAAAGCGTATAAATTATCCGCTCATCAGGTGTTCAGACAGAATCTGGGATTTATTTTTGTCAATTTTGCAATATCCATGTTACAAATGTGACTCCTAGGTATAAATATTTTACAATGCTTCCTTTGTGCTTTGTTAAATAGTGAATTATTTCTGCGTAGTTGTTAACCTTAGGCCAGTATTTATGTGCATCTTAAAAATATCCAAGTTTAGAGTGAAGGTGTTGGTTGAGAATTCCACTAGTATTTCTATTTTTGTCCTCTTTGATCGTGAGGCAAGTTACCTACTGAATAAGACTTGTGCCCAGCTGTTTGAACAACATCTTAAGGATGTTGATGTAAGTCACTCGAATGATATATTCTTTTTATGCGCTAATTTTATTGTTAAAGAGTTCTCTTATCCTTCGGTTTCTATCGATTCATTTTTTATGTTGTGTCTGTTTTATATTGTTCGTAGGTTGTGTTTGGCACACAGTCTCCTTCTATATTCCAAGAAATGTTTGGAAAAACCATGCTGTTCAAGGTTCTTAGTAGGCCTGTTGGGATGGAGAAATTCAAAGGGACTTATCCAGTGAGGCGTGTTTGTAATGATGCTGCAATACTTGGAATGTTTGAGCTCTCTGGTTCAGATTTGAGTCCTGAAAAGGTATAAAATGAAATTCACACCTATTGTTTCATTTTAATAAATTCTTTCTTAAATTTTTTATTTTTTGGTTGTTCCACCTTTATTCATGTCTTATATCGGATGTGCTTTGTATTATCCAAGGCTGGGTTTGTAGCAAAAGGAGAGGGATCATTTGAGGAACCCTCTATGGTTACCAAATCACCGAATTTGGGATTGACTCCTTCCAGCTGCTCTGAGCTCTTTGCTGGTTCGCCTCAATGTACCCAAAAGGAATCAAGTGTTGTTGACTTGGGAGCTGATGAAGATGCTAAGGTTCCATGCTTCCTGTTTCTTCTATTATTTTTTCTGTATTACTTTTCACCCTTTTTTGAGTTGTGTTTAAATTGAACCTAATATGTTGTGTCATTTAATAGTGTCCTCTCCTCAAGAGAAAGTCTGCTGATGCTGTGGTGGATAAGTTAAATGAAGTGGATAGTTCTAAAAATTCATGTGATGAAGTTGAAGAAAGTGAAGAAGTGAATAGTGTTGCCAAATTTTTTTTTGACAAGGTGCTTAATTTTCTGATCAAGTTCCTTTGACTAGAACTCATTAATTATCCCTCTAATTAGATTTATATTTTCATGGAATTGTTTACACTAGGAGTATATGGTTGCCATTAATCAAGACTCTATTGATGCTGAGAAAGATGTGAAGCCTTCATTGAAGAGGTTGAGAAGATCTTTAAGGCTGCAATTTGATGAAGCTGATGAGCCTCGTGGCTTGGGGAACGATAGCTCATCTGAACATGGGGTTAATTGAGGTGGCTGCCCATGGCAGTTAACTAGAGTTACTGATTAGGACTTATCTAGGGCATTAGGTATTTTAGTTGTGTCCAAGTAATAGCATTTGATGCATTGGATTGTAGTGTATGAGAATATTTATGTGTTTTCATGTTTTGTATAAGTTGTTTGGATTGTTTTTTGGGCATCTTTCTCATGTAATAGATTAAGTGCTAGGATGTGGACACAATATCATTAGCCACTACGCAAATTAGCTATTTAGCCCTTTATGTTTGTACTTATTTCTTTGAAATTTAATAAAATGCAGTAGCTCTTTTATGATATAAAAATCTCTCCTTCCACAATTTAGTTTATTCCTTAACTTATGTGGTTTTGCCAAGTGAATGCTTTATGGTATTTAGATGACTGAATATTCATGTGTTGTTGAATTGATTTGTACTTTCTTGATATATCTATATTGAACAGATTGGAAATGATCTTTTGGCCATTTCTTTTGTTTGGTGGATTTCTTAGGGGCATTTTACTTAGAATGACTAATGTAGCTTATGTATTAAAGAGGTTCATTCTTTTTTATCCATCATAAGTTGAAAGTGATCTCTTGGTCATTTCTTTTATTTGATGGATTTTATGGATGCATTTTGCCTAGAATGATTAATGTAGCTTGTGTATTAAAAAAGTACATTCTTTTTTATTCACCACATCTCATGCTCCTAAAGTAGGAATTTTTTTAATTAAAATTGGTAGACTATAATTTCTATTAGGCAAAGAGGTCTACCTGCTAAAATGCCCTATTTAATTAGGGTAGTCTATTTCTCTTTCATATAAAATCAAAGGTGGTTCTTTTTTATTTGGTTTGGACATTCTATTTAGTTATTGTTCCTTGTGTTATTCTTTACCAAACAATACTATGAGTGAATCATCTAAAGATGCTAGAAAGAGAAGAAAATTGGCAATGAAGAGGAAAAAAGATGAGACACTTGGAATAAGAAATGGTTAGTTTGATTCTTTTGTCAATTACTGTTTCTTTAACAAATGATGTATTACTTAGCTAGAGTATCTCACATATTTTTTTTATTTTTCTTTCTATATTTTTTTTATATAGCTCAACCGGCCTTTTTATCTCAGAGTATTCTATCTTATGTTGGATCAATATATACTAATAAAGGTATATACATATGTGTAAGCAAGTATTTTCAGTATGTTGTTATAAATAGTTGTTTATAATAAATGAGTATTGATATTATTTTATTCTTTAAGCTATTTTTTTATGACTACATAAATGTTCTTTTGTTAGATGAAGGTGTTATGCATGATATTCTCGATGATGTATTCACAAGCTTTGTTGATATTAATAACCATGTATTGTTTGTCTCAAGTGAGACAAAAAGTTTGTATTTGGTCTTAGTAAATAATGCCAATACTTTTTCTTTTTTCTCTGTGTTAATCGGTAAACTTTTTCCTTCAACATATAATAGAACATTGATGTTTATTATTTTATAAATAGGGTACTTGGACCATGGTGATTGTAATTACACTTGCACATGGTGTGGTGCGGGCTTTTGGTATGATGAACGTGTTATCAGAGAACTAAAGTTAGTCAACCAGTATTTTCAATGTGTTGCCTTAAAGGAAAAGTGCAATTGCCATTATTGAAGGAGCCACCTGAATTGTTGGTTTCGCTTTTGAGTGAAAATGATCCAAGGAATAAACATTTTTTTAAGAACATTCGAGCATATAATAATTTTTTTTGTTTTACTTCTATTGGTGGAAGGGTTGACACGTCTCTTACTAATGGATCAGGTCTGCTGCAATTTATTTTCTGTGGCCAAAATTATCATAGAATTTGTAGTTTACTCTTCGTGCCTGGGCAGCAACCGAAATTTGCTCAGTTGTATATTTTTGACACTGAGAATGAGCTGGCAAATAGGGAGGGAATTTTTTGGTATGGTATGAGTATGTTTGATGAAATTCCAATTGTTGTATTTTCATATTTGTTTTCCATTAGTTTTTATATGTTTTTACTTGACAATTATTTTTATATGTCACTTTAACAGTCGTACGGGTTCTTTGGATTCAACATTAATTGAAGATTTATTAAAGATGCTTGATGAGAATAATGTCGTTGCAAAATCTTTTCGAATGGCGAAAGAGTTCTATCAGCAACTTTCTACTGAGGCTTTTTCCATTCGTTTGTTTAGACATCGAGCAGCAGAACCGCGAGTGTATAATGAGCCCACAATTTCTGAAATTGCTGTTCTTATTATTGGGGATTTTGATGGATCGGATACTGCACGTGATATTTTTTTTAGTAGAGGAATGGAGACTTAAAACGCATTCATGAGACACATACGTTGTACTGGCCGTTGCAATATCATTTGCTATTCCCGTATGGTGAAGATAGATACCAGGAATATATACCATACCGTTGTCTTAGAAGTAGAGAAAATATACCAAAAAGACAAAGAGTTTCTCTACGAAAATTTATTTATTTTCGAATCCAAGAACGAAAGAATGAGTTTGGGATGATACTCAAGTGTAGAAGGTTATTTCAACAATTTATTGTAGATTCGTTTAGTATGGTTGAATCACAGTGTCTTATGTATATTAGATTTGACCAGAAGAACATAAGATCTCATATATTGCAAGGGGTTGAAGAAGCCATGGAATGAAGAGATGTTGATGCGTGTTTCATTAGAACCATGATTGTGTTACCGTCTTCTTTTATTGGGGGAAGAAGATATATGTTTAATAATTGTCAAGATGTTATGTCTATTTGCAAACAATATGGTTATCCTGATTTATTTATTACTATAACTTGCAACCCAGTTGGCTGGAGTTTCAAAGATACACTGAATGCTCTCATATTGCTATATCTGATCGGCCTGATCTTGCATGTAGGTTGTTTGAGTTGAAAATTCAATCTTTGATGACTGATTTGAAGGATGGAGTCTTCTTTGGACCTGTGAATTCCAGTAAGTTTTAAGTGGTTATTTCTGCTTATTTAATAATGAGTTATATATGTAAAATTAAAATTTTCTTTTCTTAAGGGATGTATACAATTGAATTTCAAAAAAAGGGTTTGCCACATGCACATATTTTGGTTTGGCTTCAAAATGTGGGTAGGTTACAAACAACTGAAATCATGGATGAGGTTATATCAGCTGAGTTACCGGATCAAGTTAGATTTCCAAAGTTGTATAGTGTTGTTACCAAATATATGATTCATGGTCCTTGTGGTAAATTAAGACCTTCTTCTCCTTGCATGAGAAATGGTGGTTGTTCTAAATTCTATCCCAAGAAATTTGTTGATGCAACAGGTTTTGATAAAGATGGTTATCCAATATATAGAAGGCGAAATATGGGGATTACTTATAAAATAAATGGTGTGGATGTGGATAATCGATTTATTGTTCCTTATAATCCTATGCTCCTTATGAAATATCAAGCTCATAACAATTTGGAGTTTTGTAACAAGTCAAATGTCATCAAATATTTGTTTAAATACATAAACAAGGGCCAGACTACATCACTGCGTCAATTAGAAATGTACAAACTCAGGAAAATGGTGGTCAAGATGTTGATGAGATTAAGCAATTCTATGATTGTCGCTATCTAGTGCCTTGTGAATCTGCTTAGAGACTATTTGCATTTGATATTCATCATAAGTGGCCATCTGTTCAATGATTGATATTCCATTTGCCTAGAAAGCAGAATCTATTATTCGCTGATCATGATAAAATTCCTGAAATTGTTGAGAAGAACAAGTATAAGGATACAATGTTTACTGCGTGGATGCGAGCAAATCTTAAGTTCCCGCATGGTAATAAGTTATTATATTATGAATTTCCAAATTATTTTGTTTACTTATGTGATTCTCAAGAATGGGTTCCAAGGCAGAGAGGGTTCTCGATTGGAAGGCTAACTTTTATCCATGTTGGTTCGGGTGAGATATTTTATCTGCGTTTGCGGCTCAATGTTCAAAGGGGTTGTAAAAGTTTTGAAAGCATCCACACTGTTGATGGTGTTGTATATGATTCTTTCAAGGCTGCGTGCAATGCACTTGGTTTATTGAGTGATGATCAGGAGTTCATTAATGCTATTAAAGAAACTGCAGAATTCTCATCCGGTTTTCAGTTGCGTCAGTTGTTTGTTACACTGTTAGCATCTAATTCAATGAACAAACCAGAGTTGGTTTGGAGAGACACTTGGAGATTGTTAGCTGATGACATTTTATATTATAGAAGACGGGAGTTGCAATTGTAAGGTATTTTTTCAAAGTCTTGTTCTATTTATTATTATTCAGTAAGTTTATTTGTAGATGGTTATATCATGATAAGTTTACCTGTTATTTGTAATTCATGTGCCTTTTTTTTCTCACTTACTTCGTAGAGCTCGTGATGACAGAAGAGGAACTTGAAGTTCTTTGTTTGATTGAAGTTGAAAAATTATTGCAAATGAATGGCAGAAGCTTGAAAGATTATTCCCAAATGCCTTTCCCTAATCAGGATTTGGTTTCCCATTTTTCAAATTCTATGATTATGAATGAGATGAATTATGATGTAGATCAACTTCGGGAGGAACATGATGTAAATTTGGACAAATTGACAGATGAGCAAAAACTGATTTGTGAGAGAATAATTGATACAGTTACCAATAAAAGACTTGGATTCTTTTTTGTGTATGGATTTGGTGGAACTGGAAAAACATTTCTGTGGAGATTGTTGTCTTTCCATCTTCGATCAGAACGGAGAATTGTTTTAAATTTTGCTTCTAGGGGTATTGTATCTTTATTGCTCCCTAATGGGAGGACTGCACACTCATTGTTTTGCATTCTCATTGAGCTGAATGAGAAATCTGTTTGTAGTATTAAGAAAGATAGTCAGTGAGCGGAACTCATTCGTCGTGCTTCTCTAATAATATGGGATGAGGCACCTATAACGAACAAGTTGGCGTTTGAAGCACTTGATAGAACTTTCCGTGACCTAATGAGTTCAAATGTTGCTTCGGCTCATGATATTCCATTTGGTGGGAAAGTTATTGTTCTTGGTGGTGATTTTAGACAAGTGTTGCCAGTTATTCTAAAAGGAACTCGTGCTGAAATAGTTATGGCTTCAATTAATTCGTCAATTCTTTGGAAGCATTGTAAGGTAATGTGGTTGACAAAAAATCTTATGTTGGGAAAGAACTCTGTTTTGTCAAATTATGATGAAATAAAGGAATTCTCAGACTGGATTTTAAAGATTGGTGAAGGTTCTTGTGGGAATCAAAAGGAGAATGAAATAATTGTTGATATTCCAAGTGATTTACTTATTCCACCAACTGACAATCCTATTCAGGATATTGTTTTAGCTATATATTCAAATATTCATGATAACTATGGTAATGTTTCTTATTTTTAAGAACGTGCTATACTTGCTCCTACTATTGATATTGTGCAACAGATAAATGACTTTGTTGTTGACAGTTTTCCTGGGCCTGAGAAGGGTTTATTTGAGTTATGACTCTATTTGTCGTAGTGATTGTCAAGATAGGATTGACGCTGATTGGTTGACAATTTAGTTTTTGAACCAGATAACATGTTCTGGGATACCAAAACATGCTCTTAAATTGAAGAAAGGTGTTCTCATTATTTTGTTACGAAACATAGATCAAGCAAATGGATTGTGTAATGGAACTTGACTCATTGTTCAAGATCTTGGAGAGAACATTATTGGGGCTAAAATTGTGTCCGGAAGTAATATTGGTGACAAAGTTTTTATTCATGGGATGAATTTAATACCCAGTGATCCTGGAATCCCGTTTAAACTTCAGCGTAGACAGTTTTCAGTTAGTCTTTGTTTTGCAATGACTATTAATAAGAGTCAAGGGCAAATATTAGCTCTGGTCGGTATATATCTTCGAAGAGCAGTTTTTTCTCATGGTCAGTTGTATATTGCAATATCCAGAGTGACAACAAGGTCAGGATTGAAGATATTATTATCTAATGAAGATGATGAAATGTGTAACCTCACATCAAATGTTGTTTACAAAGAATTTTTTCAAAAAATATAATTTGGTAAGTAGTTTCTTCTCTATGCTATATGAATTATTTGTTGAAAAAGTTGAGGTTTATTTTAGAGTATTCTTTTTCTGTTTATTTTTTATTCTATTTGGGGTCTATATTTTATGTTTTGTTCAAAATTTTGTTAAATTCATAGAGGAGAAAAAGACGTAGGAAAATTATACAATTTTTCTGTATAAAAAAATGATTTATTTTAAGCTTAAAACTTATTGCTAAAAACTCTTTAATTGTTATATACGTTTTTTAAAGAGGCTTTTATTGTTAGGTTTTTTTGTGTCAAATAATATCTATTAGCTATTTTTTTAAAATGTTCATTATATATTTCTATAATATCATTTTTTTATTGAGTTGATGATTTTTTTATTCATTAGTAAATAATTTATTTTTTTTTGTAAGAGTTAGTTGTAAATTTTTTATTAATATATTTAAAATTTAAGTTTTATTCAAAAACATTTTCTTATAGTTTTATGTTATAGATTTATGATCTAAGTTACTTAGATATTTTTTGTTTGGATTGTATCGTATCTATTTGTTTTTTGTATATAAAAAAAATTAGCTCTTAAAGAATGGTGCACACATACTGAAATTTAAGTTATTTAAATTTTTAGATGTGTTTAGATTATTAGATGTAACAAATACTCTTAAAAAAATTTATTTCGTAAAAACTGGTGTACACCTACTTTTAAAAAAATTAACTGTTAAAATTTTTAGATGTATTTAAATAATTTCATATTGTTTAATAAATAAATATATTTATTATTTAAAAATTATATTATATTTTTATCATTAAATTGTATTTAATTTCCAATTGAAATTTAAGTTATCAAAGATGCAGTTGAATTCTATATAACAAATAAAAGGTTAGACTATTCTTTTTTATTTTTTTGTAATATTTTAGTTTTGATTAAATAGACAAAGATTGATGTAATAGAAAAATCTCTCTTCCAAGATAAAATCATTATGTGAAATCCTCACTCATTCTCCATATCCTTCCAATTTCCCTTATCCCTATAAACCCCTTTTCAACAGCAATCCTGTTTTACTTTTTCTTATCACATACCCTATAAACCCCTTTTCACTCTGGTTTCTATTTCAATTTTAGGGATCTTTTCCATAGGGCATGATGGTATTCGCATTTTTCTCCTTTCCAGGCTCTCTGTTTTATGTCACTCAACATCTCTTTCGTAGAATTGGAAAAGCTACCCGCTATATGAAGGGAGCACAAATTGCTATTAGGTGTTGCTCAACACGTTTTTCCTACTGCAGCGATTCTTAGGTTTCGATGATGGCGGTGATAAAGAGCTTCTCTTTCTCATATGATGGTGACATGGCAAAGATCTTCTGTCAGAACATGCATAGGATTTTTCATTGATTTGACGAACGTTTCCTGTTAGCAATCACAGGGCACAGTAGGATTCACTACACAGGTACTCTATTTAGATTTGTAGTTACCTATCAAATCGGTAATTGTAAATTTTACTTCTTTACCGTGATTTTACAGAAAATTCAGACTTTATTATGGATAAATTTTTACTTGAGAAACTATAAAGCATGTCATTGCACTAAATGAGTATGTCATTTTCAAAAATCACTAAATGAGAACTACCACAGCATGTGAGATAAGAAACTAAATAAAGATACGTAGAATACCAAATATAAAATTGAAAGAGAATCAGAAATTAAGCAAATAATGAGACTAAGTAGTATTAGTATTGAAGTATAGGAAAAATTTACTGGGTAAAATATGATAAAATTATAGATATTTTTGAGGCATGGTGCCACCAAATTATGGTTAGATGCAAAAAAAAAGACGGTGGATTAATCTATGATTTACTATTATCTGGATTACTTGGAGAATCAGGAACCAAAAACTCTAAAGATAAACAGGATAATGAAGTTTGGAAAAAATCATTACCATTAGAAGGAATGGAAGAGGTGCAAACAGCCAAGTGTAGGAGCCTAAAAAATTGTAAAGAAAAGCCGAAAGATTGAAGATGGGGTCAAAGGAGAAAAGAAAATAGAATTTATTGGTGTTATATGCAGAATTCATCAATGATAAAAATATAACATGAGTAGGAGATCTTCTTATTCTGTACCTATAATTCCATGTTTTTTTTAAATTATAGATTTTATAAAATAAATATTTAAAATTGTATATGATGCAGCAACAAAAATAAATAATATAACATAAAAGGAATTGAATATTTATAATTTCAGATAAATTTTATGTGACTAATAAAAATCATAAGTGGACAACAAAATGTGAAAAGGATTTTAGGAAGAAAATTACACACATAAAAATAGATGAGTAGTTAAATTAATTATTTTTTGAATAAATTTAATGTTTTAAAATTTAAAAAGAAAAGAATTATCAATTCAATTGTAAACTTAGCAAAGCTATGAAAAAGGAATTTCAAAATAAAAGAATGATTATTTGAAAAACATAAAAGTGTTTTTAATTAAAAAGTAAAAAAATCTAGAAGATATTTTATTTAATCGGATTGAGTACTATTAATTGTCAAGGAAATGAAAATCCTTCAGGTTTTGTAGCATGGTTTGTGGAGAGCATTAGTCCTAACTATTGATTGAGATTTGTAGGCTTAGATGCAGATAGATTTTGCTCTAATCTTGCTTTTACATTTGTAATCAAAGTAGAATTTCTTGAATTAGTTTCTAAAATTTTTGTAACACTTTTCTTAGAAGTTTCATAGGCAGTTTAGTTATCCTCTATGGTTGTTAGTTAGTTAGTGTTGAAGCACAAGGATTCCATAGTATACACTCCAACTTGTATTCAATAAGATCTAACAATTTCAACCAAAGTTTTATGAAGATATTTATTTAGAAGTATCACTATGTAGTATAGAAAAAATATTTGACCAAAATGTATATTTTATGCATTAAGTTTATCTATGAAAATTTTGACTTCTTTTTTACCCCATTAAAAATACCCTTGGGGTCTTAGAAAAAGCTTAAGCAACAAAATAACCTGCTAGATAGAAAAAGACTGATTTGTTTGCTTCATATAACTATTACTTTTTGACTGACTATATATTCCATCAATGGCTGCCTTTTGATTGATGAAATTGCAAGGATTAGAATCATACATGACCCATTTGCTCAGCTTTATATTACTAAACTTTCTTTTTAACCATTTTAACCACAAACTTGAACCAATCTAGATCATGAATCATGTGTGAAATTCGCACAATCAAACTTGTGCTCTGTCATTGGATTCATAAAGCAAAATTTGCAAAACTCAGCATTTCTGTTAAAGTTCTGATTCTACTAATTCTAAAAACTGTTTTCCTTCAAATGAACAACATCTCAAGCATTGGCATATTCTAGAGTGACACCCAAGTTAAATAAAAATTCAACTCAAGTAAGAACACATTAAATAAGCACTGTCCTATCCAAAGAACAAATTAAAACTAAACCACCATGATTGATTGTCTAGTTCTGTTGAATCCATGCCCTTGTAGAATAAAAGAAATAAAGTAGTAAATAGCAAAATTTCAATTATCAACAGATTTCAAAGACCAACACAAGTTAAACAAAGCAAGTGATCAACATATTCATGTCTTTGTATTAAATAACATGTTTGAAAGAATGAAAAATGAAGAAAGTCACAGAAAAATTGCCAAGGATGGAACTGTGTACTAATGCGGCAGATATATAACATTAAATTTAGCTTTCAAATTATTCACATAGACATTCTATCAAGTAGTTTTCATGCATTAATTTACACAGATAAGATTATACATACCAAACAATTAAAAAAGACCTCATACCAATAACAACAACAACAATAAAAATTAGAATAATAAAACTGTGAATTATAATTTTTCATATTTCACATAGCTTCTTCTAATGATGAAAAACCTTCTATTGAAATATCTGATTCAACTTAAAACAAAAAAAATTAACTAGACTGAATCTGCAGCAGAGAGTAAACTTGAAAAATTAAACAAAATTCTGAAAACATATATAATAACTCTCGGATTAAAAAATGTCTCAAAACATATATAACAACTCACTGATTTATCCATGACCACAATATGAAGAAAAGTAAGTTCGTCAGTCTCCTCTCTGGCATCACATAAACTCCACATCTTGATCACCCTAACGGTTATTTTCCAATACTCCTTCCAAGGAGTGATGTTATAAAGGCATTGTTGTGAATCAGTTGACACCATACAAATCTCATTTGCTGCATCCATCGCCAGAACTAGCACAAAAAATGAAAGGATATACCCAATATTGAATAATAATTCAGAGAAGAAAGATCATACAAAAGGAAACTCTTTTTCTGAGACCAATAAAGCAATTTGAAAAATCAGAAATAACAAATTCCAATAACATTCAAAATCAATGAAATGAAAACCCTAATACACCTATTCCAAAAGAATTTCAACTAAAGTACAGCCATTAGATATTAGAATTATCATGATCAACAGCAACCCTAAGGAATAGCTATTCGAATCCATCAGTCACTTCCACATAAAGAAAAATGACTCAGTTAGATGTATAATTTGTTCTGAGTTTTGGTATATTATTTTTACTTTTTATGTTCGATTCAAAGATGCAGAACTTTTATTTCGTTCTTTGTTCTCAGCTTTTCTGTGTTGTTTGTGAATTTTATTCTAGGGTAAAAATGCTAAAATAATTGAAATAGCGTGAAAGTGTAGTCTGTATGTTCAAATCAATTTAATGAAAATTTAGTTTCTTCAATTAGTCACTTGAATTGGATATTTCCTATTTAGTAAAAAAAACATGGTCTAAAATTTCAATTTTTTATATTTTCTCATTAAAAGGGTTGAATGTTCTTTTTTGTTTTTTGTCAAAAGTTTGGGTGTATACTTTGGATATTTAACTTGGAGTTAGAAAATCCTAAAAGTTTTTCAAAATAATTGAACAATTGTGATTTTAATTTAATCAATTTGTGTGCACTTTCTTAAAAGTAGTTGAGTTCAACAAGTTGTATAAAAATTCCAACTGCTAACCAAACTTTATGTTTTGGACTATGTAGTTTATCATTTTATATTGTATTTTGTGCCATATTATTTTGTGTGTTACATTATTTCTAAATTAGTGTGAGGGGAACAAATTTGTTTTCATGGTTAAAAAAAATTCACTCATATTTTGAAGTGATTTTTGTAAATTTATTTAAAAATAAAATTTTCTATCTTTTATAATTAGTAATTTTATGCTAACCGTTTTTTTTCTTTTGTCAACGGCGATCAATTAAAAAAATAATAAAAAATTTTAAGAATCAAACTTCGAATAATGTTTTTAAGAAAAATTAGAATGAATATATAAATTATTTGTTAGTTATTAGAAGATAGTACATTTTTTTGTAAACCGGTACAATTTAAATTAGAAAAACTAATATACCACTTTTTTAAAAAGCAATTTTATCAAAAGAATTAAACTATTTAAGAGACAAATAATAATTTATTACAATTTTAATTAGAAAACTAATATATTATTATTTTAAAATCTATTTTATCAAAAGAATTAAACTATTTAAGAGACAAAAATAATAATTTATTCTCAATTAAATTTTATTATGATTACATCAATGGTTGGTTTTTGTACACTTTAGAAGACACTGAAGGAAGCAATTCTAGATGCAGTTTAATTTTCCAACCTCTTAGACGGTTATCCCATATATATAAAATACAATAATTCATAAAAACATATCACTTACCCAATAAAATAAAATAGAGCGCGGCTTGTGTGGTTTACTACAAAAAAAATCTTATGAATTTTGTAACATTAGGATCCATGAATGGTGGCGGTGGTGGCTTGAGTTGTGCCTTCAATTAAATTTACACTTAATCTCATTTGCATTTTTAAAAATTAAATGGAATCAAATTAGGAAACTAACTTATTATTTTTAACAAATTATATTTACTGTGGCCTTCTGAATATTTTAATGTTTATTCTGTTTTTTACATGGTTAATACATATGTAAATTTTCAACCTGAACTCCTAACATGTTTTGATCTTTAATCTTTCTTATTAATGGTGATAATATTGTGTTTGCATGTGAACAAGCACTATATGCTATTAACTTTGTTGCTTAAATTTATAAATTGTGTTTGCTGTCATATGATTTATGAAGTTGAACAAGATACAATGTACTTTGAAGAAGGAGGTCATTAATCAATTTCGAGAAATTCTCAGAGAAGGAGAGCTGTATTCTATATCTCGATTCACGGTAGTTCCAAATATTGGTGCAGCAAAAGTTGTAAAGCATCGATATAAGTTGCTTTTTCAGTTTGACACGGAGGTTATTCGAATTTTCGATGTTGAGTTTCCAGAGGCTTCATATTCATTAGAGACTGTTGAAAGTGTTGTTCAGATGGGACAATATTCAGTATACTTGATCGGTATAATTATGATTTACTATCTTAAATGTACTCTAATCACAAATAAAATGAATATGTATGTTATAAATCATCGTTGTGTGTTAATCTCTTTCTGTTTGATGAGATCAGATGTCATGGGTTTTCTGATAAGTGTTCGTGACTATTCTAATATTGAACTTGACGATGAGAAAAAATTTAAATTAGTTCTCATCCAGTTATATTCAAATGGGTTAGCATTTTATTTGATTGTTTATTGTTTGTTGCGATTTTTAGTATCTGATTTGGATTTTTTCATTCTTTATATGTTTGTATTCATGGAGTCTATTAATAAACAAATTAGTTAATACTTATGTTGAACACGTCATATTGTAGCTCTTATCTCACCTGTAATTTATTTGAAAATTTTTTAACAAAGATACAGTTGGCTCTTATGAATGTTGTCTCGCAACCGCCAATCATTTTACTCCAATCTGTCAAGGTCAAGATTTATGAAGGTATTCTGAATTTTGTTTTAAAATTCGTTGTTTCATAAATAATTTCAGTACTAAACATATGGCTTCAAATATTTAATTTACACCTGATTTACATAAGTTTTATAAAAAATTAATAGGTTATTATAATGTGTGAATAAAAGTTAATGTTTTAATTAATGTCAATCTAATTATAAATGAATAGTCCCAAAATTAAAAATAAAGTTAATGAAAAGATTAGAAACTCTGGAGCATGTGATAAATATGATATTTTGAGTATAAACTCAGTCAAAAAAGAATTGTTAGAGAGATTTATGCCCTTATTAATATACTATTGATAATAATATTTGATTTTATGACTTCAATTAGTATTTTTTTTGGATGATAAAGTTTATTTTGATGTTATTTTTTTTAAAAAAATAATATATTGATTTTGATTATTTTTATTTTACCAATAATAGGAAAGATTGTAGTTCAGAATGTAATAGATTGTAGCAAAATCATGATCAATCCTGATATTTCAGAGGCTGTATGCTTTATTACTAGGTGAGCATCAATTTTTCTTCTAATTGGTGTTATGTATTTTGTGTATGTTGACATTAATGTTGGTATTTAGTAACTTTTTTTGTGACTATAAAATATGTAGATTGGATCCTTCGGAGTCATATTTCATTAACTCTATCACCCTTGGTAATGAATTTATTATTGCTGATGTTGATGATGATTTTGTCAATCTCTCTATGAATAGGAGTATTAAGAAATTAAGAGAAAATGATGCGGTTAGTGGAACTTAATTTGACATTTTTAGGATTGTTGTAATTATTTTTAATTTAATATTTGTGATATAGGATGGTTTCTTCAATGTTGTTGCTAAGATTAAAAGTATATGCAACAATTTTGATTGGTGGTACTACTCATGTGTTTGTGGTTATCCTTTCGAGATTTTTAGAAGTCATTTCAGTTGTTCCGAATGTGGAAGGAAAATAAAGAGTGCTGTGAAGAAGTATGTCCAATTTATTTCTAAGAAATATCATGTTATATAATTTATATGTGAAATTAGTTCATTGTTAAAAGATCTTATAATTATTTTATGTCTTAATTTAGGTACAGAGTTTTAGTAGATGTTGAGAATGCTACTGGAAGTGCTAGATTTGTTTTGTATGATCGTTCCGCAGCGCTCTTATTCAGGAAAAAGCTCATTGAAGTTCTTCGGGATCTTGATGTTGAGCAGTCGGTATAAATATATATTTCATAATACCAAAACACATATTTTATACTTTTTCATTTATTAATGATATTTGGTCTTTTGAGTGACATTCATTTATTTTGGTTGACTTCATTTTTATTTTATACTTTTTTAGTAAATTGTAGGTTGTGTATGCAACCCCTTATCCACAATTCTTTCATGATGTAATTGGAAAGGAAGTTGTATTTAAAGTAGACCGAAAAAAAGTTGAAAATAGACGAAATGTTGGGACATTTAAAGTAGTCAACTGTGTTGATGATCATGTGATTGTAACCAAATTTAAGACAGATCCTGTTTCCAGTGTTAGTAGTTCCATTCCATACTTTTACTTTGGACTTTGTTTACCGTGAATTGATCTTTTGTTCTTTCAAAGACATATAGTTACCATGTTTTTTTTGTTTTTCCTTTTTTATTTCTATCTTGATCAATTAACATTTTGTGTAGAGACTTCTCCCACCAACTTATTTTCTCCGATTTATGAGGATGTCATTCAAAATTCGCAGCCTCATAATGAAATATCATCTCTTGGTAGTAGAATCTTAGTTACTTCTGACAACATGGAATCTATTAAAGTTGATATGGAGGCTTTGGGTGTTGCGTATAAACTCACAAAGCTGGTACAAAATAGTTTAGATTGATTTTGTATAAATATAAATGATATTAAGCATGCTGTTTGGATTCAATTTAATTATTTTTCTCATGTTTCTTTCGTTTCTTTTGGATCATAAAATTCAACAAATTATAGGATCCTTGTGTTCTGTTGGCTGGTACAATTACATCTATTTCTAATGATAGGAGTTGGTGGTACTCAGTAATTTGTTTGTGTGGTGAAAAAATAGATGTCGACCAATATAAACTCTTTTGTCACCTTTGCTTGACACATTGTTCTGATGGAATTTTGAGGTTATCTTTTGAACTATGTTCATTTCTATTTATATATTGTTTAATTAGTAGATTTTTGGGTTAGTTTAGGGCTTTTGGATTATTTTAAAATATCTTTACTGTTATTTTGTTATTGTAGATACAAAGTAAAAGCTTATGTTAATCACGCTGGTGGTTGCAATGCATTAATTCTCCATGATGGAGATGTGCAACACTTAATGGGGGCGAAAATGTTCTGAGGTTTTAAGAGATGATGCCTCCTTTATCTTGGTTAGCTTCTTCACGAGTTACTTCTTTAAAGTTAGTTTCTAATCTTTGAATTATTGATGTTGTATTTTTTATTGGGGATTTAATTCAATAAATTAATAATGTTGATGTTCTGCTTTTTTTTTCACCATGTTCTCTAGACTGGAACTCCTTATCTCTTATATTTCTACCTGTTAAATGATATATCTTTATTCATTTAATGTAAAAAAATATTGTGATTAAAAGTAGAAAATTCTGTAAAATTCTCTCTGGTGTGATATCAATTGATGGTTTTCTTAATTTGTATTTTAAAGATACGTCATGTGTATTGTTACTACTCTTTAATTTGTTCTCTTTCTATGTCTTTGATTTTTTGGGTTTGATATTCTATTCTTTATTTTTTCTCTGTATATTCAGATATTGATTTCTCTATTCTTCTATTGTCAGAATGAAGAATTTCACTTGGATGCATCCGATTTTTTGTACAAATTGATAGGGAAAAAATTGGTATTCATGGTTGATCCTTAGTCCGTTGAGAGTGACACAATATGCCCTGCATATAATATTTTTAAAGTTTCTACACATGAGTTTATGTTAAAGCTGATTGAACGTGTTGAGAATCGTGTTTTGAATGCAATTAGTTTAGTTTTCTCTATTGACTTCCAAGATATTTTTTAATAAGTGTTTGTTCAATTTTTAGTATTATGTGTAACAATGATATTGTCTTCTCTATCAAAACATGTATAATTAGTGTGCTATTGTTTCGGCTTCAAATGTGGCTTCTATTGAAGACCATGTTTCACATATTTCTAGTTCAGTATTACCTCTTATAAGTTTTCATCACTATGCTGTATTTCTGATTCCTTGATATTGCGTTTTTGTAAACTGATTTTTTATTGCTTAAGTATTTCTTCTTTTATTAAATTTCAGTAAATTTAACAGATTTTATTTTTTTTGTCTTATTTTTTAGCACAAATCTATTCGTGTGGTGAATGAAATTGTTTGCAACAAGAGATTGGCATCTCCATACCGTGATGTACCAAGATCTACAAAGCAAAAACTTGAAGATGCCTTTTCTAGGAGTATAGATGAAACTTGGAATGATAATGAGGAGGCATCATCATCTATGAATATTTAGGATCAGATTCAGTTGTTGCTAATGTGATTTTCCTAGAATGTTCAGTTACAATGTGTGATTTAGTTTCTTTGTGTTAAAGATATGGTGTTGTAGTTTTCTTGAATTGGGTTGTTGTAAGTTGGCTGGACTTAGACATTCTGTTAATATTTTACTTGCTAAAGTTCTAAATTCAAATATTTCCTTTTATTTGAGTAACCTACAATTTCAGTTGTAACTTTATTAGTAAAGAGTGGAGTTTATGTTCTAATTAAGAATCTTTAGTATATGACATGCGGAATTGATGCATGCATTTCTAACAGGTGGTTTGGGAGAAGCAGTTCTCCCAAAGAATTAAGGTAAATATTTTGTCCTTTTTCTTTGGTCTTATATCAACTATATCTGATCATTTGTAATTTATTAGGATTTTTTCAGATATCTTTCCTGTATATATGAATTAACTATTCTTTTTTTCCTTTTTATATTGGTATTCGAGTACACTGATTTCAAAGTGCTGTTTGCGGTGGAGTTATTGGAATCGATGGAGTTGATTGTGTTATGAGAATTACTTGCATTTGAGATCTTAGGCAATAAATTAGCGACTTGCGTATGTGTATGAAATTTTCTTTAAGTATATTAGTTTTGGTTCTTATTTATGTTAATATTCTTAATTATCTTGTTTATATTTTTAAGTTGTATTTGTTGTTGCATAATTTATGAAGTTGAACAAGATACAATGTTCTGTGAGACAGGATTTCTATAGTCAATTCTAAGATGTGCTCATCAAAATTAATGTTTTGAAAAGCAATGATACTTATGCAAACAATGAAGAGTTAGAAAAAATACTTATGTATTAAGTGGTGATAGAGTAAATAAATCTGTTACATTTAGTTAAAAATTAAATAACAAAAGTATTTTTTATTAGCGTAAAAAATGACAATGCAAAAACACTAAAAAAAACAAATCCAAAAGAAGGAACAGAAAATTTCAACTCGTGCGTTGCACGGGTCTTCTGCTAGTATATATATAGAAGAAATAATATAATCTAGAAGCCTGATGAAAGATATAGCTCAAACACAGCATTTAAAATCGCAAAATGAACTAACGAAGCGTCCAACTTAAAACACAAGAAACAGATGTGATATAGACAAAGATAGTAGTATAATAGTGTAATATCATAAGAAACTAGCCATGGCTCGCGGAGTTTAAGTCGACTAGCCAAACATACAGACAAGAGAAAACTGAAGTTTAAAATGGCTTATACAAGTTTTGTTCTCTCTCAAATACAGGCCTCTAGGCAAAAAAAAAATACAAAAGTGAGAGACAAATACAAAACAAACCAAAAAGCCTCCAAAAGGTATCCGGATCCTCCGATTCTGTCACCAACCAAACAACTCACCAAGGTGGGTTATGACCTGCATCTGAAAAATAACAACAAAGCATGGAATGAGAACCGGAGGTTCTCAGTATGGTAATAGTGCCCAATGATGTAAGATGTAAGGCCCCAGGATGCCGAAGGCAATCCTAGAACTTCACATCACATATGGATATTCAAGCTTAGAACAAAATAAATAAAAAAACTTAAACCATAAAACAGGGTTATCTAATCTTAGGAGAAATTCTAACTAAACTAGTCACACCGCTGTATCCCACAGCCCTCGCCAACCTACCCTCTGTGCGATCCCATCGCCACCGCCTACTTCACCTCCTCAGCACCAGACAATCACAATAAGTGCAAGCAAGTAAAATATAGATAATATTCATATACAGTAAGTAATTCAAGAAGCAAGTGAGCATGTTATACAATTAGGCAAACTCAAGTAAGCAAAGCAAGCAAGCAGATAAAAGATGCACATGATAAATGTTTGCCTATTGGCTTTGATATCACATGTCAGTTATTGTGCCAAACCCGACAGTAAATCCGATCGATAACTCCCGGATTAGTCTCTCTATTGCGCATAAGGAGGAAAATTCTGAGGGAGAGTGCCCTACCACCTTCTCCTTTCAGAGGAAAATATTCCGAGGGAGCGTGCCCTACCACCATCCTCTGGTTGTCGCATGATTCCGTGGGTTAGTGCCCTACCACCTTGCAATCAGAGAGAAACCCATGCTCAGGAGGAAAATCCGAGGGAGCGTGCCCTACCATCTTCTCCTTTCAGAGGGAAATATTCTGAGGGCGCATGCCCTACCACCTTCCTATGGAGCAATCAGTATGAGTGAGAAGCTCAGCTTCAAGCCTCACATCTGAACGTAGGCGGGATACTACCACAGCCCCTACGACAGATACCAATGCATATTATAATTACATTTTCAATCTTAGAGGCCACTCCTCTAAACACTCTTCCACTCATACTCATTACAACCACCATCCAGTCATAAGTTCCTTTCCGAACTCCTTAGCTTATCAGTTTCTCAATTCGCTATCAGTACTCGCCATGTTCACTACTCTTCCTTTTCTCTCAACCAAACTCATCCCCAATACACCGGAAACCTAGACCTCTGTTTGCTAACTTTTCATAATAAACATCAACTAAAGCCCTTATCTTATTTCCCATATTCCCATACTCAAAATTTTGCCAAAAAGCCTTAAAATGGTGTTATAGAAGCTTACAACCTTGTTGGAAAGGTGAAATAGTTAAAAACAAAGTTTAAATTTGTGAAACAGGGCGTGTGCGTCCGCACAGGAGTGTACGTACGCACGCCCAGGAAGATTTTAAAAGGGTGCGTACGCACAAGTACTAAAATTTATAAAGTCTGTTCACTTGCACAAGCTGTGTGAGCGCCCCCAACAGGCAACCCTTCCTGACTTGTGCGTGCGCACAGGGCAGTGCGTCCGTACAGGTCGTAATTCTTCATTGATGTGCACGCGCACAAGCCGTGCCAGCGCTCAAAACAGTAAGGCTTCCCTTGCGTGTGCGTATGCACAGGTCTGTGCATCCGCACAGGTCTAACTTTTCGCAGGGTTGTGCGTGCGCACAAGGCTGTGCGTTCGCACATATTAGAAAATCTTGAAATTCTGCAACTTTGCAGAATTTCAGATTTTTAACACCAACTTTAAATGATCATAACTTCCTCTATAAAATTCTAATTTTTAAAGACTTCATATCGATATACAGAGTTTTCAAAGATCTCTAATTCTAGACAAGTTTCATCAGATTTTGAAAACCGAGGTAGAAGTTATGATCAGACAAAGTTCACCAAAAATCCATTTTTACCAAAGGCCTCAAAACTCCAATTTTTTCAAAACACACAATTCAAAACCAAACCAACCACAACCCAAACATTACCAAAACAACATAAAAGTGCATACCCTTCCTTTTCCAACTCAACCATCCATAATTCCAATTACACTACTCAATACTGATGAGCGGATATTTTATACGCTTTTTGGGGATAATTTCATGTAGACTTTAGTATGTTTTAGTTAGTTTTTAGTATATTTTTATTAGTTTTTAGGCAAAATTCATATTTATGGACATTACTATGAGTTTGTTTGTTTTTTGTGATTTCAGGTATTTTCTGGCTGAAATTGAGGGAGCTGAGCAAAAATCTGATTCAGGCTGAAAAAGGACTGCTGATGTTGTTGGATTCTGACCTCCCTGTACTCGGAATGGCTTTTTTGGAGCTATAGGAGTCCATGTGGCACGCTCTCAATTGAGTTAGAAAGTAGACATCCAGGGCTTTCCAGCAATATATAATAGTCCATACTTTTCTCGAAGATAAACGATGTAAACTGGCGTTTAACGCCAGTTTTATGTTGCATTCTGGCGTTGAACGCCAGAAACAGGTTGCAAGTTGGAGTTAAATGCCAGAAACAGGTTACAACCTGACGTTTAACTCTAGAAACAGCCCAGGCACGTGAGAAGCTCAAGTCTCAGCCCCAGCACACACCAAGTGGGCCCCAAAAGTGGATTTTTGCATTATCCATCTTAGTTTACTCATTTCCTGTAAACCTAGGTTACTAGTTTAGTATTTAAACTAATTTTAGAGACTTATTTTGTATCTCATGACATTTTAGATCTAAACTTTGTACTCTTTGATAGCATGAGTCTCTAAACTCTATTGTTGGGGGTGAGGAACTCTGCAGCGTCTCGATGAATTAATGCAATTATTTTTGTTTTCTATTCAAACACGCTTGTTTCTATATAAGATATTCATTTGCACTTCAATATGAAGAAGGTGATGATCCGTGACACTCATCACCATTCTCAACCTATGAACGCGTGCCTGACAACCACCTCCATTCTACATTAGATTGAATGAGTATCTCTTGGATTCCTTAATCAGAGTCTTCGTGGTATAAGCTAGAATCCATTGGCAGCATCCTTGAGAATCCAGAAAGTCTAAACCTTGTCTGTGGTGTTCCGTGTAGGATTCAGGGATTGGATGACTTTGACGAGCTTTAAACACGCGAGTGTTGGGCGTAGTGACAGATGCAAAAGGATCAATGGATCCTATTCCAGCATGAGTGAGAACCGACAGATGATTAGTCATGCGGTGACAGCGCACCTGGACCTTTTTCATTGAGAGGACGGATGGTAGCCATTGACAACGGTGATCCACCAACACACAGCTTGCCATAGAAGGAACCTTGCGTGTGTGAAGAAGATGACAGTAGGAAAGCAGAGATTCAGAAGACAAAGCATCTCCAAAACTCCAACACATTCTCCATTACTGCATAACAATTACTAATTTCAAGCTCTTTTACTTCTTGCAATTGAAACTAAAGAACCCAATTGGTATCCTGACTAAGAATAATAGGATAACCATAGCTTGCTTCAAGCCAACAATCTCCGTGGGATCGACCTTTACTCACGTAAAGTATTACTTGGACGACCCAGTGCACTTGCTGGTTAGTTGTGCAGAATTACATAGTGAGTGTGATTTTCTTGCACCAAGTTTTTGGCGCCGTTGCCGGGGATTGTTTGAGTTTGAACAACTGACGGTGAATCTTGTTGCTTAGATTAGGAAAAATTTGTCTTTTGGGTTTAGAGTGACTAGAATTGCATCTTTTATTATTCCTTTTAAAAATTTTTTCTTCAAAAATATTATTTTTCTTTATTAATTGTTAGTTTTTCATTGAGTCTAGTTGCATGTTTTAAGTTTGGTGTCCTTTGTGTTTTTGTCATAAAAAAAGTTTTTATCTATTCAATCATTGCCTTTGTTAAATGTGTCTATTTTCTTGGGAATAGTTGCCCCTTTGAGTTTTCCTTTTTAAAATCTTTTTAAAAAATAATTTTTCTTTGATTAAATCTTGTGCCAAACTTTAAGTTTGGTGTTCCCTTGTTAATTTTCTTTAGTTTTCGAAAATTTTAATTTGGTTTTCTAAAAAATTTTAAGTTTGGTGTTCTTTCTTTTGTTCTTGGTATTCTTGTGAGTCTTTAAGGTGTTCTTGAGTCTTCTTTGTGTTTTGATCTTAAAATTTTTAAGTTTGGTGTGCCTTGGTATTTTCCCTCCAAAATTTTTGAAAACAAGGAGGATTGGATTTACAAATTTTCAGTCTTGTCTCTTTTGTGTGTTTTTCTCTTTCATAATAAAATTCAAAAATAAAAAAAATATTTTTTCTAACTATTTTTAAACAATTTTTTTCGAAACTTTTCATAAAAATTCAGATTTCAATTTCAAAATTTTTCAAATCTTATCCTTTTAATTTTTTTAAAAAAAATCATATCTTTTTCAAAAATATCCTAACCACTTCCTCTCTCCTCACTTTTCGAAAATTTTTAAAATATTTTTTCTAAATTTTATTTTTATTTTTTATTTTATTTTATTTTATTATTTCAAAAATTATTTTTTTATATAATAAAATAAATCCACATCGTCTTCCTTTCTCCATCACAGACCTAAGTGAAAATGAATAGTCCAGAAGGACTCTGGGGTCATATGCTAACCACACTACTGCTTCATATGGGAGTAGTATATGTATACCCTCCATCGGAGTTAGTAGTTTGAGTTGAATCCTCAGCTCATTATCATGGTGCAGCAAAGTTGCCGGTATTCCGGTCTTCCACAGGAAGAACCTACAAAGTTTCTGGCACAATTTTTACAAATTGCTGACACAGTACATGATAAAGAAGTAGATCAAAATGTGTATAGATTATTACTATTTCCATTTGCTGTAAAAGAACAAGCTAAGAAGTGGTTAAATAACCAACCTAAGGCTAGCATAAGGACATGAAAACAACTGTCAAAAAAATTTCTGAATCAATACTTCCCTCCAAAACGGATGACACAGCTAAGGCTGAACATCCAAGGCTTTAAACAAGGAGATAATGAATCTCTTTATGATGCCTGGGAGAGATACAGAGAGATGCTAAGAAAATGCCCCTTTGAAATGTTTTCAGAGTGGGTGCAGTTAGACATCTTCTATTATGGGCTTACAGAGAAAGCTCAGATGTCTTTCGACCACTCAGCTGGTAGATCTATACACATGAGAAAGACAATTGAAGAAGCTCAAGAGCTCATTGATACAGTTGCCAAAAATCAGCATCTGTACCTAAGTAGTGAACCTTCCATGAAAGAAGAGGCTAAAATAGTAACTGCTGAACTCAGTCCTGCAGAACAAGTTACTGAATTCAATCAGCAATTAGATTTTCTAACAAAATAGTTAGCCGAATTCAAGGAGATATTGCAAGACACAAGACTGGCTAATATGAATATGGAAGTGCAGTTGAAGCAAACAGAACAACATTTATCAAAATAAATAACAGAAGAATGCCAAGCAGTTCAATTAAGAAGTAGGAAGACATTAAATACCTCACTTCAAGGCAGCAGGAAGCCAAGAAATGAACAAACTGCTACCCAAATCCCTCTGAGGACAGTAAGAGCCCAGAGAGGAATAATTCTGGCGCTCAAACGCCAAAAAAGGGTGGAAAATTGGCATTAGGCGCCCAACCCATGCTCAGTTCTGGCGTTCAAACACCAGAAACAGGCAAGGAGTTGGCGTTGAACGCCCAAAGGAAGTTCAGTTCTGGCGTTCAGACGCCAGAAACAGGTAAGGAGTTGGTGTCAAATGCCACTCCAGCTTCCACCCCTGGCATTCAAACGCCAGTGGGGGATCAGACACATACAAGTGCTGATAGCAACCCCTCTAAAAAGGCTTATCAACCCACATCTGTAGGCAATAAACCTGCAGCAACTAAGGTTAAGGAATACAAAGCCAAAATGCCTTATCCTCATAAACTCCGCCAAGCGAAACAGGATAAGAAATTTTCCTGCTTTGCAGACTATCTCAGGACTCTTGAAATCAAGATTCTGTTTGTAGAGGCACTTGAGCAAATACCCTCTTATGCTAAGGTCATGAAAGAGATCTTAAGTCATAAGAAGGATTAGAGAGAAACTAAAAAAGTTTACCTCACTGAAGAATGCAGTGCAATCATTCTGAAAAGCTTACTAGAAAAGCTTAAAGATCCCAGAAGCTTTATGATACCATGCACATTAGAGGGTACTTGTACCAAGCAAGCTCTATGTGATCTTGGGGCAAGTATCAACCTAATACCTGCATCTACTATCAGAACGCTTGGTTTGAATGAAGAAGTCAAACCAACTCGGATATGTCTCCAACTTGCTGATGGCTCCATTAAATACCCATCAGGCGTGATTGAAGACATGATTGTTAAGGTTGGGCAATTTGTCTTTCCCACTAACTTTGTGGTGCTGGAAACGGAGGAGCACAAGAGTGCAACTCTCATTCTAGGAAGACCTTTTCTAGCAACAGGACTAACCCTCATTGACGTTCAAAATGGGGAAGTAACCCTGAGAGTCAATGAGGATGAGTTTAAGTTGAATGTTGTCAAAGCTATGCAGCATCCAGACACCCCAAAACGACTGCATGAGCATTAATATTATTGACTTTCTGGTAAAAGAGGTAAATATGACTGAGAGTCTCGAATCAGAGCTAGAGGATATCTTTAAAACTGCTCAGCCTAATCTGGAGGAACCAAAGAGAATAATAGAACCTCTGAAAATCCCTCAGGAAGAGGAGAAACCTCCCAAACCCGAGCTCAAACGATTACCACCATCCCTGAAATATGCATTTCTGGGAGAAGGTGATACCTTTCCTGTAATCATAAGCTCTACCTTAGAGCCATAGGAAGAGGAAGCACTAATTCAAGTGCTAAGGACACACAAGACAGCTCTTGGGTGGTCCATCAGTGATCTTAAGGGCATTAGCCCAGCTAGATGCATGCACAAGATCCTATTGGAGGGTGATGCTAAGCCAGTGGTTCAACCACAGAGGCGGCTGAATCCAGCCATGAAGGAGGTGGTGCAGAAGGAGGTCACTAAATTACTAGAGGTTGGGATTATTTATCCTATTTCTGATAGCCCCTGGGTAAGCCATGTCCAAGTCGTCCCTAAGAAGGGTGGCATGATAGTGGGTCATAATGAGAAAAATGAACTGGTTCCTACAAAAACAGTTACAGGGTGGCGTATGTGTATTGATTACAGAAAGCTCAATACAGCTACCATAAAGGATCATTTTCCTTTACCATTCATAGACCAGATGCTAGAAAGACTAGTAGGTCATGAATACTACTGCTTCCTGGATGGATATTCAAGTTATAATCAAATTGCAGTAGATCCCCAGGATCAAGAGAAAACAGCATTCACATGTCTATCCGGAGTATTTGCATACAGAAGGATGCCATTTAGTCTGTGCAATGCACCTGCAACCTTTCAAAGGTGCATGCTCTCTATTTTCTCTGATATAGTGAAAAATTTTCTAGAAGTCTTCATGGATGACTTTTCAGTATTTGGAGACTCATTCAGCTCCTGTCTTGACCATCTAGCACTTGTTTTAAAGAGGTGCCAAGAGACTAACCTAGTTTTAAACTGGGAGAAATGTCACTTTATGGTGACTGAAGGAATTGTCCTTGGGCACAAAATTTCGAACAAGGGAATAGANNNCCATCCGGAGTATTTGCATACAGAAGGATGCCATTTGGCCTGTGCAGTGCACCTGCAACCTTTCAAAGGTGCATGCTCTCTATTTTCTCTGATATGGTGGAAAATTTTCTGGAAGTCTTCATGGATGACTTTTCAGTATTTGGAGACTCATTCAGCTCCTGTCTTGACCATCTAGCACTTATTCTAAAGAGGTGCCAAGAGACTAACCTAGTTTTAAACTGGGAGAAATGTCACTTTATGGTGACTGAAGGAATTGTCCTTGGGCATAAAATTTCAAACAAGGGAATAGAGGTGGATCAAGCTAAGGTAGAGGTAATTGAAAAATTACCACCACCTGCCAATGTTAAGGCAATCAGAAGCTTTCTGGGGCATGCAAGATTCTATAGGAGGTTTATAAAAGATTTTTCAAAAATCGCCAAACCTCTAAGTAATCTGCTAGCTGCTGACATGCCATTTATCTTTGATAAGGAGTGTCTGCAAGCATTTGAGACTCTGAAAGCTAAGCTGGTCACAGCACCAGTCATCTCTACACCAGACTGGACATTACCATTTAAACTAATGTGTGATGCCAATGACCATGCCATTGGTGCAGTGTTGGGACAAAGGCATGACAAGCTTCTGCACGTCATTTATTATGCCAGTCATGTTTTAAATGACGCACAAAAAAACTACACAACCACAGAAAAAGAGTTACTTGCAGTGGTTTATGCCATTGACAAGTTCAGATCTTATTTAGTAGGATCAAAAGTGATTGTGTACACAGGGACGGACATAAGGGGGGCGAGTGGCGGCCTCGGCCCCCCCAACTTTTTTTAATAGTAATAAGTTATTATGTATAATTTAATTTTTTTTAAAAATTATTTAGTATTTAGTCTAGTATAAATAAAAGTCTAATCTAATTTAAATATTAATAATTTTTAATATCTAAAAAGTAAGTAACAATATTAAAAAAATCTGAAAAAATATTATTACTAATATTTTTTAATTAAATAAAATTTTTCAAATCTCATAAAGTGAATTTTTTTTATTCATTTTATTTGGTATTAATTTTCTCTGTTTCAACTACTACAACTGAGAGTTCTTTTTCAGCTATGAATATTGTGAAGAATAATTTAAAAACAAAACAAAAGATGAATTTCTTGTTAATTGTCTTTTAATTATATTGAGAAAAAAATACTGAAAAATTTGACACAAATTCTATTATTGGTGAATTTTATGATATGAAGAATCGACCACTTAGTTAGTAAAAAGTATACACATATTTTTTTTACTTTAAAATATATTTTCTATTGGTATATTTTTATAATACATCTTATATTATATAATTTTTTTACATAATTTTTAATATTATATGTGTTATTGGCCCCGCCATAATATCATTTCTGGATCCGTCCCTGGTGATGAGTGTCACGGATCAACACCTTCTCCATAACTAAGCGCGAATGAACATCTTAGATAGGAACACGCATATGTGAATGGAAAAATATAAGTAATTGCATTAATTCATCGAGACACTACAGAGCTCCTTACCCCCCAACAATGGATTTTAGAGACTCATGCCGTCAATGAATATGTAGTTCAGATCTGAAAATGTCATGAGGTACAAAATAAGTCTCTAAAAATTGTTTAAATAGTAAACTTGTAACTTAGGTTTACAGAAAATGAGTAAACTAAGATAATTGATGCAGAAATCCACTTCTGGGGCCCACTTGGTGTGTGCTGGGGCTGAGACTTAAGCCTCTCACGTGCTTGGGCTGTTTCTGGAGTTGAACGCCAGGTTGTAACGTGTTTTGGGCGTTGAACTCCAACTTGTAACCTGTTTCTGGTGCTGGACGCCAGACTGCAACATGGAACTGGGGTTGAACGCCAGTTTACGTCGTCTATCTTTGCGGAAAGTATGGACTATTTATATTGCTGGAAAGCCCTTGATGTCTACTTTCCAACTCAATTGAGAGCGCGTCAATTGGACTTCTGTAGCTCCAAAAAATCCATTCCGAGTGCAGGGAGGTCAGGATCTAACAGCATCAGCAGTCCTTTTTCGGCCTAACTCAGATTTTTGCTCAGCTCCCTCAATTTCAGCCAGAAAATACCTGAAATCGTAGAAAAATACACAAACTCATAGTAAAGTCCAGAAATAAGATTTTTTCCTAAAAACTAATAAAATTCTATTAAAAACTAATTAAAACATACTAAAATCTACATGAAATTACCCCCAAAAAGCGTATAAAATATCCGCTCATCAGCCCTCCTATCCATTGATGCTCAAAGCCTTAGATCCTTTTCACCCTTGCCTTTTGGTTTAAAGGGCTATTGGCTTTTTCTACCTCCTTTGCTTTTTTTCACTGCTTTTTCTTGCTTCCAGAATCAATTTCATGATTTTTCAGATCAGCAATAATATTTCTCTTGTTCATCATTCTTTCAGGAGCCAACAATTTTAACATTCATAAAATTCAATATAAAAAATATGCACTGTTCAAGCATTCATTCAGAAGACAAAAACTATTGCCACCGCATATAAATAATTAGAATTTTCCTTATTAAGAACTCGAAAAAATATTGCCTCTTTATTCTAAAAATCTTACTATTTTATTCATGTTTGGTGATGATGAGGAAATAAATTATAGCTTACTTGGAGATAAAATCAAAATAGATATACTAATTACTACTACTCATATATAACTTCTAAGCTAAATTCCTATAAGAACAACTATCACAGAGTTAAGACTAAGATTAGGACTCAACAACCTTTATTTTGGGAGGTGGATGCTCCTTTGGTCTGTGGGGTGCTTGGTCCTTCAAAAGACAGCTTCTGGTGCTTCAGCTCCTGTATCTCTGGATATTTGTCTTCTTTCAGATTGAATTTAACTTCCGGGATCACTGATCTCAGACCCATTATTTTGTGGTATTGGTCTGCATGTTCTTTGGTTAAGAACTTCTCTTGATTCCAAAGTGGTTTTGGAATATTCTCTTTCTTGCCTCTTGAAGTGGTTTGTTTTCCCTTAGGTGCCATGATAAAGTGGTTTGTTTTCCCTTAGGTGCCATGATCTTGATGAGTTTTAGCTCAGTAATCACGAAAAAATACACCAAACTTAGAGGTTTGCTTGTCCTCAAGCAAAAGAAAGGAAAGGAGAGGAATAGAAGGAGAGGCAATTTCGAAAATTTAAAAGATATGATGAGATTTTGAAAAATATAACTTTGAATTTAAAAAAGATAATATGATGAGTTTGAAAAAGATTTGAGAAGAAATTAAAAAAAAAATTTGACAAGAATTCAAAAAGATAGATGAGTTTTGAAAAAGATTTGAAAAGAGATTGAAGAAGAATGAAGAAATAATTTTAGGATTAAGAATTTTTTTGCATTTTGAAATTGAAAGTTGAGAATTTGTAACATGTTTATGCAAGAAATCATGAATTGAAACATGAAAAATGGAAAAAAAAATTTGAGTTGAAAACGAATCACCTCCTCCCCATAATCCTGGCATTAAACGCCCAAAAGATGCATGTTTTGGATGTTTAACGCCCATCTGTAGCTTCTCCTAGGCGTTTAACGCCCAGCTGTAGCATCTGGCTGGCGTTAAATGCTAGGAACTCCTTTGTCACTGGGCGTTTTTCTGAACGCCCATGACGCTGTAAATCTGGCGTTAAACGCCCAGAAGATGCTTCTTTCTGGCGTTTAACGCCCAAATGGCTATCTCTACTGGTATTGAACGCCCAGTAGATGCTTTTTTTGGGCGTTCAACGTCCAAAACAGCTCTTACTGGCTTTTTCGCACCAGGGAGCTTTTTTTGCTGTTTTATCCTCTGAAGCCTTCTGTAACTCTGTATCATTCACTAAAATGTATTATCTAATTTTTAAAATTAAAATTACAAATAAAATAAACTCATGACTGGGTTGCCTCCCAGCAAGCGCTTCTTTGTTATCTTTAGCTGGACTATTACTGAGCTTTAGTCAAGTCTCAATTTTGAGCATTCTTGCTCAAAATTGCTTTTAAGACAATGTTTGACTCTCTGTCCATTAACAATGAACTTTTTGTTAGAATCATTATCCTGAAGCTCTACATATCCATATGGTGACACACTTGTAATCACATATGGACCTCTCCACCGAGATTTCAATTTCACGGAGAATAATCTGAGCCTAGAATTAAACAGTAGAACTTTCTGCCCTGGCTCAAAGACTCTGGATGACAGCTTCTTGTCATGCCATCTTTTTGCTTTCTCTTTGTAAATTTTTGCATTTTCGAAAGTATTGAGTCTGAATTCCTCTGGCTCATTTAACTGGAGCAATCATTTTTCTCCAGCTAACTTGGCATCAAGGTTTAGGAATCTGGTTGCCCAATAGGCCTTATGCTCTAGTTCCACTGGCAAGTGACAAATTTTTCCATACACAAGCTGGTATGGAGAAGTTCCTATAGGAGTCTTGAATGCTGTCCTGTATGCCCACAGAGTATCATCCAAGCTTCTTGCCCAATCCCTTCTATGGTTAATCACAGTCCGTTCCAGGATTCTTTTAAGTTCTTTATTAGAGACTTCAACTTGCCCATTTGTCTGTGGATGATACGGAGTAGCTACCCTGTGGCTAACTCCATATCGAACCAAAGCAGAGTAAAGCTGTTTATTGTAGAAATGAGTGCCCCATCACTGATTAGTACTCTAGGGATACCAAATCTGCTGAAGATGTGTTTTTGGAGGAATTTCAGCACTGTCTTAGTGTCATTAGTGGGTGTTGCAATAGCTTCAACCCATTTGGATACATAATCCACTGCCACTAGAATATAAGTGTTTGAGTATGATGGTGGGAAAGGCCCCCATAAAGTCAATACCCCATACATCAAACAACTCAATCTCCAAGATCCCTTGTTGAGACATGGCATAACTGTGAGGCAGATTGCCAGATCTTTGGCAACTGTCACAATTAAGTACAAACACTCGGGAGTCTTTATAGAGAGTAGGCCAGTAGAAGCCACATTGGAGGACTCTTGTGGCTGTTCGCTCACTTCCAAAATGTCCTCCACACTGTGATCCATGGCAGTGCCAGAGAATCTTTTGTGCTTCTTTCTTAGGCACACATCTATAGATTACTCCGTCTGCACATCTCTTGAAGAGATATGGTTCATCCCAAAGATAGTACTTTGCATTCGTGATCAATTTTTTTGATTGCTGCCTACTGTACTCTTTGGGTATGAATCTCACTGCCTTGTAGTTTGCAATGTCTGCAAACCATGGTACTTCGTGGATGGCAAAGAGTTGCTCATACGAAAAGTTTTCAAAGATCTCAGTAAGAGGGAGGGACGCCCCTTCTACTTGTTCTATTCGGGACAGGTGATCTGCTACTTGGTTCTCTGTCCCTTTTCTGTCTCTTATTTCTATATCAAACTCTTGCAGAAGCAACACCCATCTGATGAGTCTGGGTTTTGAATCCTGCTTTGTGAGTAGATATTTAAGAGCAGCATGGTCAGTGTACACAATCACTTTTGATCCTACTAAATAAGATCTGAACTTGTCAATGGCGTAAACCACTGTAAGTAACTCTTTTTCTGTGGTTGTGTAGTTCTTCTGTGCGTCATTTAAAACACGACTGGCATAGTAAATGACGTGCAGAAGCTTGTCATGCCTTTGTCCCAACACTGCACTAATGGCATGGTCACTGGCATCACACATCAGTTCAAATGGTAGTGTCCAGTCTGGTGCAGAGATGACTGGTGCTGTGACCAACTTAGCTTTCAGAGTCTCAAACGCCTGCAGACACTCCTTATCAAAGATAAATGGCGTGTCAGCAGCTAGCAAATTACTCAGAAGTTTGGCAATTTTTGAAAAATCTTTTATAAACCTCCTGTAGAATCCTGCATGCCCTAGAAAGCTTCTGATTGCCTTAACATTGGCAGGTGGTGGTAATTTTTCAATTACCTCTACCTTAGCTTGATCCACCTCTATTCCCTTGTTCGAAAATTTGTGCCCAAGGATAATTCCTTCAGTCACCATAAAGTGACATTTTT
>NC_029780.3:87897301-87905055 GCF_000817695.3 Arachis duranensis
ACCATATCAGAGAAAATAGAGAGCATGCACCTTTGAAAGGTTGCAGGTGCATTGCACAAACCAAATAGCATCCTTCTGTATGCAAATACTCCGGATGGACATGTGAATGCTATTTTCTCTTGATCCTGGGGATCTACTGCAAGTTGATTATAACCTGAATATCCATCCAGGAAGCAGTAGTATTCATGACCTACTAGTCTTTCTAGCATTTGGTCTATGAATGGTAAAGGAAAATGATCATTTCTGGTGGCTGTATTAAGTCTTTTATAATCAATACACATACGCCACCCTGTAACTGTTCTTGTAGGAACCAGTTCATTTTTTCATTATGAACCACTGTCATACCACCCTTCTTAGGGACGACTTGGACAGGGCTTACCCAGGGGCTATCAGAAATGGGATAAATAATTCCAGCCTCTAGTAATTTAGTGACCTCCTTCTGCACCACCTCCTTCATGGCTGGATTTAGCCACCTCTGTGGTTGAACCACTGGCTTAGCGTCACCTTCCAATAGCATCTTGTGCATGCATCTAGCTGGGATAATGCCCTTAAGATCACTGATGGACCACCCAAGAGCTGTCTTGTGTGTCCGTAGCACTTGGATTAGTGCTTCCTCTTCCTGTGGCTCTAAGGTAGAGCTTATGATTACAGAAAAGGTATCACCTTCTCCCAAAAATACATATTTCAAGGATGGTGGTAATGGTTTGAGCTTGGGTTTAGGAGGTTTCTCCTCTTCCTGAGGGATTTTCAGAGGTTCTATTGTTCTCTCTGTTTCCTCCAGATCAGGATGAGCATCTTTAAAGATATCCTCTAGCTCTGATTCGAGACTCTCAGTCATATTGACCTCTTTTACCAGAGAGTCAATAATATCAATGCTCATGCAGTCATTTGGGGTGTCTGGATGCTGCATAGCTTTGACAACATTCAACTTAAACTCATCCTCATTGACTCTCAAGGTTACTTCCCCTTTTTGGACGTCAATGAGGGTTCGTCCAGTTGCTAGGAAAGGTCTTCCTAGAATGAAAGTTGCACTCTTGTGCTCCTCTATTTCCAGCACCACAAAGTCAGTGGAAAAGGCAAATGGCCCAACCTTGACAATCATGTCTTCAATCACGCCTGATGGGTATTTAATGGAGCCATTAGCAAGTTGGAGACATATCCGGGTTGGTTTGACTTCTTCAGTTAAACCAAGCTTTCTGATAGTAGATGCAGGTATTAGGTTGATACTTGCCCCAAGATCACATAGAGCTTGCTTGGTACAAGTACCTTCTAATGTGCATGGTATCATAAAGCTTCCGAGATCTTTAAGCTTCTCAGGTAAGCTTTTCAGAATGACTGTACTGCATTCTTCAGTGAGGTAAACTCTTTCAGTTTCCCTTCAATCCTTCTTATGACTTAAGATCTCTTTCATGAACTTAGCATAAGAGGGTATTTCCTCAAATGCCTCTGCAAACGGAATCTTTATTTCAAGAGTCCTAAGATAGTCTGCAAAGCGGGCAAATTGCTTATCCTGTTCCGCTTGGCGGAGTTTCTGAAGATAAGGCATTTTGGCTTTGTATTCCTCAACCTTAGTTGCTGTAGGTTTATTGCCTACAGATGTGGGTTGAGAAGCCTTTTTAGAGGGGTTGCTATTAGCACTTGTATGTGTCTGATCTCCCACTGGCATTTGAATGCCAGGGGTGGAAGCTGGAGTGGCGTTAGACGCCAACTCCTTACCTGTTTCTGGCGTCTGAACGCCAAAACTGTGCTTCCTTTGGCGTTCAACGCCAATTCCTTGCCTGCTTCTGGCATTGAACGCCAGGACTGAGCATGGGTTGGACGTTCAACGCCAGCTCTCCACCCCTTTTCTGGCGTTTGAGTGCCAGAATTATTCCTCTCTGGGCTCTGATTGTCCTCAGAGGGATTTTGGGTAGCAGTTTGTTCATTTCTTGGCTTCCTGCTGCCTTAAAGTGAGGTATTTAATGTTTTTCTACTTCTTAATTCAACTGCTTGGCACTCTTCTGTTATTTGTTTTGATAACTGCTGTTCTGTTTGCTTCAACTAGACTTCCATATTCATATTAGCCATTCTTGTTTCTTGTAATATCTCCTTGAATTCAGCTAGCTGTTTTGTTAGAAAATCTAATTGTTGATTGAATTCTGTAACTTGTTCTATATGACTGAGTTCAGCAGTTACTATTTTAGCCTCTTCTTTCATGGGAGGTTCACTGCTTAGGTACAGATGCTGATTTATGGCAACTGTATCAATGAGCTCTTGAGCTTCTTCAATTGTCTTTCTCATGTGTATAGATCCACCAGCTAAGTGGTCTAGAGAAATCTGAGCTTTCTCTGTAAGCCCATAATAGAAGATGTCTAACTGCACCCACTCTGAAAACATTTTAGAGGGGCATTTTCTTAACATCTCTCTGTATCTCTCCCAAGCATCATAAAGGGATTCATTATCTCTTTGTTTGAAGCCTTGGATGCTCAGCCTTAGCTGTGTCATCCATTTTGGAGGGAAATATTGATTCAAAAATTTTTCTGACAGTTGTTTCTATGTCCTTATGCTAGCCTTAGGTTGGTTATTTAACCACCTCTTAGCTTGGTCTTTTAGAGCAAATGAAAACATTAATAATCTGTAGACATCCTGGTCTATTTTTTTATCATGTACTGTGTCAGCAATTTGTAAAAACTGTGCCAGAAATTCTGTAGGTTCTTCCTGTGGAAGACCAGAATACTGACAACTTTGTTGCACCATGATAATGAGCTGAGGATTCAACTCAAAGCTACTAACTCCGATGGAGGGTATACAGATACTACTCCCATATGAAGCAGTAGTGGGGTTGGCATATGACCCCAGAGTCCTTCTGGACTGTTCATTTCCACTTAGGTCCATGATGGAGAAAGGAAGATGGTGTGGAAGAAGATAATTTTTTTTTGAATTTTATGATGAAAGAGAAAAACACACAAGAGACACAAGACTTAAAATTTTTTAGATCTAATGTTCCTTGCTTTCGAAAATTTTTGAGGGAAAACACCAAGGAACACCAAACTTAAAAATTTTAAGATCAAAATACAAAGAAGACTCAAGAATACTTTGAAAACTCACAAGAATACGAAGAACAAAAGAAAGAATACCAAACTTAAAATTTTTAGAAACCCACAATAAATTTTCGAAAACTAAAGAAAAATTTACAAGAAAACACCAAACTTAAAGTTTGGCACAAGATTTAATCAAAGAAAAATTATTTTTGAAAAAGTTTTAAAAAGAAGATACCCAATTATCAAGAACACAAACCAACGCTCTAGCCAATTGAGCTATAAATGTAACGTATTTTAAAGAGGTATTTTTAATAAATAAAAATATTTTTTGAAAAATAATATTTTGAAAAAGCACAAGAAAAACAAGAAAAGACAGAAAACAAGACAAACCAAAGATCAAACAAGAAAAATTTACAAGAACAATTTGAAGATCATGAAGAACACATGCATGAATTTTCGAAAAAAATGCATAAATTAAAAAAAACATGCAATTGACACCAAACTTAAAACATGACACTAAACCCACAGAAAAACTAAAAATAAATAAAATAATATTTTTGAAATTTTTTTTAAAAGGGATAATAAAAGATGCAATTCTAGTGACTCTAAACTAAAAAGACTAATTTTTCCTAATCTAAGTAACAAGATAAACCGCCAGTTGTTCAAACTCGAACAATCCCCGGCAACGGCGCCAAAAACTTGGTGCACGAAAATTGCTTTCACAATATGTAATTCCGCACAACTAACAAGCAAGTGCACTAGCTCGTCCAAGTAATACCTTACGTGAGTAAGGGTCGAATCCCATGGAGATTGTTGGCTTGAAGCAAGCTATGATTATCTTATTAATTTTAGTCAGGATACTAATAGGGTTCTTTAGTTTCAATTGTAAAAAGTGAAAGTGCATAAAATAAGTAATTATTACGCAGTAATGGAGAATATGTTGGGATTTTGGAGATGCTTTGTCTTCTGAATCCCAGTAACATAATGCTTTCTCACTTTCAAACATGCAAGGCTCCTTCCATGGCAAGCTGCATGTAGGGCGTCACTGTTGTCAATGGCTACTTCCCATCCTCTCAGTGAAAATGGTCCAAATGCTCTGTCACAGCACGGCTAATCATCTGTTGGTTCTCGATCATGTCGGAATAGGATCCGTTGATCCTTTTGCGTCTGTCACTACGCCCAACACTCGCGAGTTTGAAGCTCGTTACAGTCATCCAATCCCTGAATCCTACTCGGAATACCACAGACAAGGTTTAGACTTTCTGGATTCTCAAGGATGCTGCCAATGGATTCTAGCTTATACCACAAAGATTCTGATTAAGGAATCTAAGAGATACTCATTCAATCTTTTGTAGAACGGAGGTGTTTGTCAGGCACACGTTCATAGGTTGAGAATGATGATGAGTGTCACGGATCATCACATCCATCACAGTTAAGTACGAATCAGCATCTTAGATAGAAACAAGCGTGTTTGAATGGAAAACAGAAATCATTGCATTAATTCATCAAGACGTTGCAGAGCTCCTCACCCCCAACAATGGAGTTTAGAGACTCATGCCGGCAAAAGGTACAAAGTTCAGATCTAAAATGTCATGAGATACAAAATAAGTCTTTAAAAGTTGTTTAAATACTAAACTGGTAACCTAGGTTTACAGAAAATGAGTAAACTAAGATAGATGGTGCAGAAATCCACTTCTGGGGCCCACTTGGTGTGTGCTGGGCTGAGACTTGAGCTTCTCACTTGCCTAGGCTGTTTCTGGAGTTAAACGCCAGGTTGTAACCTGTTTCTGGCGTTTAACTCCAACTTGCAACCTGTTTCTGGCGCTGAACGCCAGAATGCAACATGGAACTGGCGTTAAATGCCAATTTACGTCATTTATCTTTGCGCAAAGTATGAACTATTATATATTGCTGAAAAACCTTAGATATCTACTTTCCAACCCAATTGATAGCGTGCCAATTGGACTCCTGTAGCTCCAAAAAATCCATTCCGAGTGCAGGGAGGTCAGAATCCAACAGCATCAGTAGTCCTTTTTCAGCCTAAATCAGATTTTTGCTCATCTTCCTCAATTTCAGCCAGAAAATATTTGAAATCACAGAAAAATACACAAACTCATACTAAAGTCCAGAAATATGAATTTTGCCTAAAAACTAATAGAAATATACTAAAAACTAACTAAAATATACTAAAAACTATATGAAATTACCCCCAAAAAGCGTATAAAATATTCGCTCATCAGTCCACCTGAGTTTTGTGGAGCCCTCGACCCTGATATAGCAGAAGAATGGCTGGCAGAAATGGAGAAGGTATTCAAAATTTTTCCATGCACTAAGGAGCAGCAAGTGAGCTACGCTACCTTCATGCTGAAAGCTGATGCCGAGTTCTGGTGGGATGGAGCAAGACGGTTGTTGGAAGATGCTGGAATAGATATCAGTTTGGCCACCTTCAAGGAAGCTTTCTACAAGAAGTAGTTTCCCTTTCTGATTGAGAGTCCAAGCAGATGGAGTTTCTTCAGCTGAGGTAAGATAGGATGAGTATTGCAGAAAACACAGAGAAGTTCAAGAGACTCTGCAAATTTTCCACCATGTTTAAGGCTAATCCAGATGAAAAGTGGAAGTGTATGAAGTATCAAGGAGGGCTCAGGGCAGAAGTCCTAACCGCAATAGCCCCACTAGAAATCTGGGAGTTCTCCTCCCTCGTTAGCAAGTGCTCGGTGATCGAAGAATGCACCAAAAAACTAGCGTCAAAAAGAAGCGAGGCTTTCAAGAAAAGGCAACTGAATCAAGAATCATCTCAGCAGCCACCACAGAAGAAGGCCTTTCTTGGAAAACCTACAGGAAGGCAATCTCAACAGGGCACGGATTGCTAGGAACCTCCCACTAATGCCTCACCAAATACCACTGAACTCAAGGAGTGTGCTCCATGTGGGAAGCAACATAGGGGTAGGTGCCTTGCCGGGCAAAATGTCTACTTCCAGTGTTTTCAGCCGGGGCATATCGCCAATGAATGCCCAGTAGTTCTTCCACCCCCTGCCAATCCACCACAGCGTCAGGGGCGAGTCTCTGCCCTCAGTAGTGAGGAAGCCCACGAGTCAGAAGATCGAATCGAGGGTAAATGCACAATTAATGGAATCCTTTAACTACTCTAGATGATACTGGTGCTTCTCCTTCGTTCATATCTCTCTCCGCTACTAGTAAGATTAGCTTGCCCATGTCCAAATCACTATGCATCTTACTAAATGACCTTTATTGACCAAATTAGGATGTAGAATTTGGGGACAAATTCTTTTTTTATGGGGGTGGTAATGTAACAACCTTCCTTCACCCCTTCTAGAAACAAAATCAAATTCGAATTTTGAAATTTAGTTAGGAGATGGGTTTAGAATTTTGAATTATGGATAGGAATCTAATAACCGCCCTTCTTTTGAATTTAAAATTATCCCAACCACCTTACCACTGAAAGTATATAAATAGGGGTACATCCATAGGTAGAAGATCACTCCTCTCAAACACTAATCCTTCCCCTTCTCCCTCTACGCAAATATTACGTGTGCAAACACAAGAGGCAAGCTCATAGGCAATAAAAGAGGCGTTAGAAAAAGAGTAGGAAATTATGCTTTTCTTACTTTTAGGTTGGCATGTAGTATGCTCTAATTTATTTCCTTTCCATCCATGCATGGCTACCATCTTTCATGTGTCTTATGGCTTTAATGATCCCTTACTTATCTTTCATCCACATTAATCATGATTATCTATTATATCACTCACGCCCTCTTGATTTATATCCCATATTTTCTATGTGCATTTACATGACCTTTTATACCATCATACTATTATTCCTTTAATGTTGAGAGTACATACAATTTTATAATGTTTTATTTAATTACCCTAACTTTTACTATGTGTATTTACATGACATTTTTTCCATTATATTATTATTATTCCTTTAATGTTAAGAGTACATTTTTTTCTATATCTTGTTTAGTGTACTCTATTCTATTATGTGCAACTAAATGACCTCTTATATCATTATGTTATTATTACTCCTTAAAATTTAAAGAAAAAGGTATATGCTTCCTTGGTGCACGAAATTGCAATCACACTTTTGCAATCCCGCACAACTAACCAGCAAGTGCATTGGGTCGTCCAAGTAATACCTTACGTGAGTAAGGGTCGATCCCACGGAGATTGTCGGCTTGAAGCAAGCTATGGTTATCTTGTAAATCTTAGTCAGGATATCAAAGATTATCAGGATTGATTGTAAAAAGCAAAAGAACATAAAACAGGTACTTGAATTGCAGTGATGGGGAATAGGTTGAGGTTTTGGAGATGCTCTGTCTTCTGAATCTCTGCTTTCCTACTGTCTTCTTCTTCAAACACGCAAGGCTCCTTCCATGGCAAGCTGTATGCAAGGGTTTCACCGTTGTCAGTGGCTACCTCCCATCCTCTCAGTGGAAATGTTCAATGCACCCTGTCACGGCACGGCTATCCATCTGTCGGTTCTCAATCAGGCCGGAATAGAATCCAGTGATTCTTTTGCGTCTGTCACTAACGCCCCGCCTTCAGGAGTTTGAAGCTCGTCACAGTCATTCAATCATTGAATCCTACTCAGAATACCACAGACAAGGTTTAGACCTTCCGGATTCTCTTGAATGCCGCCATCAGTTCTAGCTTATACCACGAAGATTCCGGTCAAAGAATCCAAGAGATATCTACTTAATCTAAGATAGAACG
>NC_029780.3:87908237-87909187 GCF_000817695.3 Arachis duranensis
CTCTCACCATTCTCCTATTAAAGGATTCAGGATCATCTTGCAGTTGAGGTAGTTTGAAGATTTCTCTTATTTTGTCCAGATGGAAGTACATAACTTGCCCTCTGACCATGGTTCTGTAGGTATGGTAAGTAGTTCCATTCATTCTCTGCTTATCTGTTAACCACAGATTTGAGTAG
Source organism: Arachis duranensis (assembly GCF_000817695.3). Taxonomy (NCBI): domain Eukaryota; kingdom Viridiplantae; phylum Streptophyta; class Magnoliopsida; order Fabales; family Fabaceae; genus Arachis; species Arachis duranensis. Next base: position 87,908,414 of record NC_029780.3, read on the forward strand.
AATTCCTGAACCATGTTCCTTCCAACCTTTATTTCAAGATTGGTTAGAACTTCCCATCCTCTGTTTCGAATTTGCTCTTGGATCCCCAGATATTCATCTTCTTTCAGATCAAATTTAACTTCCGGGATCACTGACCTCAGACCCATTATTTTGTGATAATGGTCTTCATGTTCTTTGGTTAAGAACTTCTCTTGATTCCAAAGATTCTTTGGATTATTCTCTTTCTTTCCTCTTAAATTGGTTTGTTTTCCCTTAGGAGCCATGATCTTGATGAATCTTGGCTTAGTGATCACGGAAAAGCACACCAAACTTAGAGGTTTGCTTGTCCTCAAGCAAAAGAAAGGAAAGAAGAGAGAGAGAGGAAGAGCAAATTCGAATGGTGTGGGGAATGAGGGGGGCCAAACGTGTATTTATAAAGTGGGGAGGAGAGATTTCGAAAAAAAAGAAAATTTTGAAAGGAGATTTGAGAAGATATGGAAAGAAATTGAGAGAAGGGTGAGTTTTTGAACAAAATTTGGGAATGATTTGAGAGATTTGAAGAGTGATTTTAGATTTTTGAAAATTTGAAAGTGAATGATGAGAAATTGAAATGTATTTTTGTAGAAAAAATATGGGTAAGAAAAGGAAAGTTTGAAAAAATTTGATTTGAGAAACAAAATTTGATTCCCCCCACCTTTCTGGCGTTAAACGCCCAGAATGGCACCCATTCTGGCGTTTAACGCCCATTTGTTGCCCCTTTTGGGCGTTTAACGCCCAGCCAGGTGCCCTGGCTGG
>NC_029780.3:87912014-87913151 GCF_000817695.3 Arachis duranensis
TTTTACAGCATTCAACTTGAACTCATCCTCATTGACTCTCAGGGTTACTTCCCCTCTCTGTACATCAATGAGAGTTCGTCCAATTACTAGGAAAGGTCTTCCTAGAATGAGAGTTGCACTCTTGTGCTCCTCCATTTCCAGCACCACAAAGTCAGTTGGAAAGGCGAATGGCCCAACCTTGACAATCATATCCTCTATTATGCCTGATGGATATTTAGTAGAGCCATCAGCAAGTTGGAGGCATATCCGGGTTGGTTTGACTTCTCCAGTCAACCCAAGCTTTCTGATAGTGGATGCAGGTATTAGATTGATGCTTGCTCCAAGATCACATAAGGCTGTCTTGGTGCAAGCACCTTCTAATGTGCATGGTATCATAAAGCTTCCTGGATCTTGAAGCTTTTCTGGCAAGCTTTTCAGAATGACTGTACTGCATTCTTCAGTGAGAAACACTTTTTCAGTTTCTCTCCAATCCTTCTTATGACTTAAGATTTCTTTCATGAACTTAGCATAAGAAGGTATTTGCTCAAGTGCCTCTGCAAACGGAATCTTTATTTCAAGAGTCCTTAGATAGTCTGCAAAGCGGGCAAATTGCTTATCCTGTTCCGCTTGGCGGAGTTTTTGAGGATAAGGCATCTTGGCTATATAGTCTTTAACCTTAGATGCTGCAGGTTTATTCCTTACAGAAGTGGTTGAAGAAGCCTTGTTAGGGGGATTACTGTCAGCACTCTCAGGTGTCTGATCTTCCCTTGGCGTCTGAACGCCAGGATTGGGTGGAAATTGGGCGTTTAACGCCAACTTTTCCCCCTTTTCTGGCGTATGAACGCCAGAACTGGGCAAGGAATGGGCGTTTAACGCCAACTTTCCTTCCCTCTCTGGCATTTGAACGCCAAAAGTATTCCTCTCTGGGCTCTTACTGTCCTCAGAGGGATTTCGAACAGTGGGTTGGTTATCCTCTGTCAATTGTTCCTTATTTGGCCTTTTGCTCTTTTGAGCAGTGTTATTCAGTGTCTTCCCACTCCTCAGTTGAACTGCTTGACATTCATCTGTTATCTGTTTAGATATTTGCTGTTTTGCTTGATTCAACTGCAGTTCTATGTTTTTGTTAGCAACTTTAGTTTCATGGAGCATCTCTTTAAA
>NC_029780.3:87913399-87913561 GCF_000817695.3 Arachis duranensis
AAAAACATCTGAGCTTTTTCTGTGAGCCCGTAGTAGAAGATGTCTAACTGTACCCACTCTGAAAACATTTCAGAGGGGCATTTTCTTAGCATACCTCTATACCTCTCCCAGGCATTATAAAGGGATTCATTATCCTCTTGTTTAAAGCCTTGGATGTCCAGC
>NC_029780.3:87914484-87914977 GCF_000817695.3 Arachis duranensis
GAATAGAATCCAGTGATTCTTTTGCGTCTGTCACTAACGCCCCACCTTCAGGAGTTTGAAGCTCTTCACAGTCATTCAATCATTGAATCCTACTCAGAATACCACAGACAAGGTTTAGACCTTCCGGATTCTCTTGAATGCCGCCATCAGTTCTAGCTTATACCACGAAGATTCCAATTAAAGAATCCAAGAGATATCTACTTAATCTAAGGTAGAACGAAGGTGGTTGTCAGGCACACGTTCATAGTTGAGAATGATGATGATTGTCACGGATCACCACATTCACCCGGTTTAAGAACAAGTAATATCTTAGAATGGAAGCAAGCATGATTGAATGAAAAACAGTAGTAATTGCATTAATCCATCAAGACACAGCAGAGCTCCTCACTCCTAACCATGGGGTTTAGAGACTCATGCTGTGGAAGGTACACAAAGAAACGTGTAAAGTGTCATCAGGTACAGATACAATGTCAAAAGATCCTATTAATAGTGA
>NC_029780.3:87915235-87926316 GCF_000817695.3 Arachis duranensis
GCCAAGTTACGTCGTCATTCTTCGAATAAAGTATGGACTATTATATATTGCTAGAAAGCCCAGGATGTCTACTTTCCAACGCCGTTGAGATCACGCCAATTGGGCTTCTATAGCTCCAGAAAATCCTCTTCGAGTGCAGGGAGGTCAGAATCCAACAGCATCTGTAGTCCTTTTCAGTCTCTGAATCAGATTTTTGCTCAGAACCCTCTTTAATCACCTAAATTTTTACTATGTGCATTGACATGACCTTTTATTCCATTATATTTTTATTATTCCTTTAATGTTAAGAGTACATGTTTTTCTATATCTTGTTTAGTGTAATCTATTCTATTATGTGCAACTAAATGACCTCTTATATCATTATGTTATTATTACTCCTTAAAATTTAAAGAAAAAGGTATATGCTTCCCTTATAATATTTTATTCACTATTTAACATACCCCATTCTTACTATGTGCACGTAGATTGTATTTTATACATTATATTACTAATATCTTCTAAGGGTCAAGAGTACATGTTTCCTTATAATTGTTTTATTCAACTAATTTATATAACCTATTTTATTACATGGAATTATATTAACTTTTAAACCATTTGATGAATAATATTTGTTTGAGTTAAGAGTACATGCCCCCTTATAACTATTCAACTATTTAAAATATCCTATTTTTTATAAATGAATACTTATGTGATATTTTATACACTATATTATTAATATCCCTCTAGGGCCGAGAGTACCTACTTTCTTATAATATCATTATTCAACATGCTCATTTTATTATGGTATATGTCTCACCTCTTGCATGATATATTTTTGCATGATCTATTCTCGCACGAATCTCTTCTTGTGTATACCTAAACAACCCTAATTGTAAATTAAACTGAGGGAATAATCATTCAGTAAGGGAATGTGACCCCCAAAGACAAGATAATCGAGATGATCCTTTGGTAAGGGAAGGTGATTGAATCGAGATGATCCTTCGGTAAGGGAAGGTGATCGGTAAACTTTTGGAACCTTCGTTAAGGGAAGGGGACTCCCATCAATTTTTTATAATAAGATATCTTTTTTGATATAACTCTTTTCTTGTGTATGTCTAAATAACCTTGATTGTAAATTGAACTGAGGGAATGATCCTTCGGTAAGGAAAGGTGATCCCCAAAGACAAGATATCGAGATGATCTCTCGGTAAGGGAGGGTGATTGATCGAGATGATCTTTCGGTAAGGGAAGGTGATCGCCAAGACATTTGAGATAAGAACCTTTGGTAAGGGAAGGGGACTCTCATTTATACCGGTTTGAACTCAATACCTTTCATAAAAGTTATAAGTTAAGAAAAAGAGAAAGTATAAGGCAAAGTTTGATCATGATGATGTTTTTTTCTAAAGATTTATTTATGAACATGTTGACGTTTCATATGTTACTATTCTTCTATTTTTCCTATGTGCTTTCCTTTTTACCTATGTGCTTTACATGAAAGATTCATATTACATGCCATATCGTACGACTTCTTTTAAAATCCCGCACTTGAGTTGGAGATAAGCATGGAGGTGTTGCATAGCACTCCTACTAAGACCTTAGGTTCTCATCCCTTTTCTTTTCCCATACTGTCTCCAGAGGAACATGGCACGGCGGATAGAGACGACGCAGTGCTCCCGACGGTAACTTCTGAGTACGACCCCTCGAAGCACGCGTGGGTAGTTACGACCACTACTACCGTATTCCAAACTGTCTACTTAGGTCGATAGTTCGTGGAGAAAGAATCCTAGCTGCCCGTCGTAACCTTCCTAGATAAGAACGCTTCAGCATTCAAGAAATGGTCATCCGAAGTGGTGCATCTCGAATAAGATTCCGAGACGGAGGAAGAAGAATCTGACAACCCTGACCAGGAGAAAGACACCATGGAGGAGGATCCAGAGGAGGAGTCAAATCCTTGCAAAAGTCCAAAGGTGGAATACGTACTCTATTCACCCACCTCGGCACCCTGTCGAGTCTTAGTTCATCCCACATAATGGAACTGAATCTTCACTGCGCGTAAAGGTATTGGAGGAAGACCACTGGTACCCCGATTCGTGAATAACTGAAGGGTCCCGATCAAGGGTAGAATGGAACACAAGTATGGGAGCCTCTTCGACGAAATTAGTTAGGACGTATTAGTTTCTTTGTTATAATTACATCTAAGCATTTTATTTTGAACCATACTCATGGATAAGTTATTATTTCATATTTATTATATTCACTTCCATCATTTTAGTGCTACTCGTTTTCCCCTTCACGTGCACTTCCTCCTCCCTTGCATAACGATTAAGTTCATTTTCTATCTCTATTAAGTGTGGCACCTTATTTAAAGACCTTCATGGATAGGATTTAACTTAGGGTGTTACATTAATGGTATCAGAACAAAGTCGAACCTAGGGATCCTATCTTAGGAGGTACAACTAATAAAACTTCTCCCTATGGTTATCCTTGAACAGGAAACCTATGGCAAGCCGTGGACGCCCACGTGGCTCGAGCTCGAGCTCTGCAAATCTAGCAAAGCACATGAAGGAGATGGCCAAGACAATGAAGTAGCAGGCCCAAGCCACCACTCTGATGGCCCAACAACTATCCACTGGGGACAGGGATTCCAATATTCTCAGGCTGGAGGCGGGACAGACCCGTACAACTTTTGCTAACTTCAAGAAGATTGGTCAACCTGAGTTTCGTGGAGCCCTCGACCCTAATATTGCAAAAGAATGGCTGGTAGAAATGGAGAAGGTATTCACAATTTTTCCATGAACTAGGGAGTAGCAAGTGAGCTACGCTACCATCATGCTAAAAGCTGATGCCGAGTTCTGGTGGGATGGAGCAAGACGGTTGTTGGAAGATGCTGGAACAGATATCAATTGGGCCACCTTCAAGGAAGCTTTCTACAAGTAGTTTCCCCTTTCTGATTGAGAGTCCAAGGAGATGGAGTTTCTTCAGCTGATGCAAGATAGGATGAGTATTGTAGAGAACACAGAGAAGTTCAAGAGACTCTGCAAATTTTCCCCCATGTTTAAGGCTAATCCAGATGAAAAGTGGAAGTGTATGAAGTATCAAGGAGGGCTCAGGGCAGAAGTCCTAACTGCAATAGCCCCACTAGAAATCCGGGAGTTCTCCTCCTCCGTTAGCAAGTGCCCGGTGATCGAAGAATGCACCAAAAAACTAGCGTCAGAAAGAAGCGAGGCTTTCAAGAAAAGGCAATTGAATCAAGAATCATCTCAGCAGCCACCGCAGAAGAAGGCCTTTCTTGGAAAACCTACAGGAAGGCAATCTCAACAGGGCACGGATTGCTAGGAACCTCCCACTAATGCCTCACTAAAGACCACCAAACTCAAAGAGTGTGCTCCATGTGGGAAGCAACATAGGGGTAGGTGCCTTGCCGGGCAAAATGTCTACTTCCAGTGTTTTCAGCCGGGGCATATCGCCAATGAATGCCCAGTAGTTCTCCCACCCCCTGCCAATCCACCACAGCATCAGGGGCGAGTCTTTGCCCTCAGCAGTGAGGAAGCCCACGAGTCAGAAGATCGAATCGAGGGTAAATGCACAATTAATGGAATCCTTTAACTACTCTAGATGATACTGGTGCTTCTCCTTCGTTCATATCTCTCTCTGCTACTAGTAAGATTAGCTTGCCCATGTTTAAATCACTATGCATTTTACTAATGACCTTTATTGACCAAATTAGGTTGTAGAATTTGGGGACAAATTCTTTTTTTTATGGGGGTGGTAATGTAACAACCTCCCTTCACCCCTTCTAGAAACAAAATCAAATTCGAATTTTGAAATTCAGTTAGGAGATGGGTTTAGAATTTTGAATTATGGATAGGAATCTAATAACCGCCCTTCTTTTGAATTTAAAATTATCCCAACCACCTTACCACTGAAAGTGTATAAATAGGGGTACATCCATAGGTAGAAGATCACTCCTCTCAAACACTAATCCTTCCCCTTCTCCCTCTACGCAAATATTACGTGTGCAAACACAAGAGGCAAGCTCATAGGCAATAAAAGAGGCGTTAGAAAAAGAGTAGGGAATTATGCTTTTCTTACTTTTAGGTTGGCATGTAGTATGCTCTAATTTATTTCCTTTCCATCCACGCATGGCTACCATCTTTCATGTGTCTTATGGCTTTAATGATCCCTTACTTATCTTTCATCCACATTAATCATGATTATCTATTATATCACTCACGCCCTCTTGATTTATATCCCATATTTTCTATGTGCATTTACATGACCTTTTATACCATCATACTATTATTCCTTTAACGTTGAGAGTACATACCCCTTTATAATGTTTTATTTAATCACCTAAATTTTTACTATGTGCATTGACATGACCTTTTATTCCATTATATTTTTATTATTCCTTTAATGTTAAGAGTACATGTTTTTCTATATCTTGTTTAGTGTAATCTATTCTATTATGTGCAACTAAATGACCTCTTATATCATTATGTTATTATTACTCCTTAAAATTTAAAGAAAAAGGTATATGCTTCCTTGGTGCACGAAATTGCAATCACACTTTTGCAATCCCGCACAACTAAAATAATATTTGTTTGAGTTAAGAGTACATGCCCCCTTATAACTATTCAACTATTTAAAATATCATATTTTTTTATAAATGAATACTTATGTGATATTTTATACACTATATTATTAATATCCCTCTAGGGCCGAGAGTACCTACTTTCTTATAATATCATTATTCAATATGCTCATTTTATTATGGTAAATGTCTCACCTCTTGCATGATATATTTTTGCATGATCTATTCTCGTACGAATCTCTTCTTGTGTATACCTAAACAACCCTAATTGTAAATTAAACTGAGGGAATAATCATTCAGTAAGGGAATGTGACCCCCAAAGACAAGATAATCGAGATGATCCTTTGGTAAGGGAAGGTGATTGAATCGAGATGATCCTTCGGTAAGGGAAGGTGATCGTTAAACTTTTGGAACCTTCGTTAAGGGAAGGGGACTCCCATCAATTTTATATAATAAGATATCTTTTTTGATATAACTCTTTTCTTGTATATGTCTAAATAACCTTGATTGTAAATTGAACTGAGGGAATGATCCTTCGGTAAGGAAAGGTGATCCCCAAAGACAAGATATCGAGATGATCTCTCGGTAAGGGAGGGTGATCGATCGAGATGATCTTTCGGTAAGGGAAGGTGATCGCCAAGACATTTGAGATAAGAACCTTCAGTAATGGAAGGGGACTCTCATTTATACCGGTTTGAACTCAATACCTTTCATAAAAGTTATAAGTTAAGAAAAAGAGAAAGTATAAGGCAAAGTTTGATCAAGATGATGTTTTTTTCTAAAGATTTATTTATGAACATGTTGACGTTTCATATGTTACTATTCTTCTATTTTTCCTATGTGCTTTCCTTTTTACCTATGTGCTTTACATGAAAGAATCATATTACATGCCATATCGTACGACTTCTTTTAAAATCCCGCACTTGAGTTGGAGATAAGCATGGAGGTGTTGCATAGCACTCCTACTAAGACCTTAGGTTCTCATCCCTTTTCTTTTCCCATACTGTCTCCAGAGGAACATGGGACGGCGGATAGAGATGACACAGTGCCCCCGACGGTAACTTCTGAGTACGACCCCTCGAAGCACGCGTGGGTAGTTACGACCACTACTACCGTGCTCCAAACTGTCTACTTAGGTCGAGAGTTCGTGGAGAAAGACTCCTAGCTGCCCGTCGTAACCTTCCTAGATAAGAATACTTCAGCATTCAAGAAATGGTCATCCGAAGTGGTGCATCTCGAATAAGATTCCGAGACGGAGGAAGAAGAATCTGACAACCCTGACCAAGAGAAAGACACCATGGAGGAGGATCCAGAGGAGGAGTCTAATCCTTGCAAAAGTCCAAAGGTGGAATACGTGCTCTATTCACCCACCTCGGCACCCCGTCGAGTCTTAGTTCATCCCACATAATGGAACTGAATCTTCACTACGCGTAAAGGTGTTGGAGGAAGACCACTGGTACCCCGATTCGTGAATAACCGAAGGGTCACGATCAAGGATAGAATGGGACACAAGTGTGGGAGCCTCTTCGACGAAATTAGTTAGGACGTATTAGTTTCTTTGTTATAATTACCTCTAAGCATTTTATTTTGAACCATACTCATGGATAAGTTATTATTTCATATTTATTATATTCACTTCCATCATTTTAGTGGTACTCGTTTTCCCCTTCACGTGCACTTCCTCCTCCCTTGCATAACGATTAAGTTCATTTTCTATCTCTATTAAGTGTGGCACGTTATTTAAAGACCTTCATGGATAGGATTTAACTTAGGGTGTTACATTAATGGTATCAGAACAAAGTCGATCCTAGGGATCTTATCTTAGGAGGTACAACTAATAAAACTTCTCCCTATGGTTATCCTTGAATAGGAAACCTATGGCAAGCCGTGGACGCCCACGTGGCTCGAGCTCGAGCTCTGCAAATCTAGCAAAGCACATGAAGGAGATGGCCAAGACAATGAAGTAGCAGGCCCAAGCCACCACTCTGATGGCCCAACAACTGTCCACTGGGGACAGGGATTCCAATATTCCCAGGCTGGAGGCGGGACAGACCCGTACAACTTTTGCTAACTTCAAGAAGATTGTTCAACCTGAGTTTCGTGGAGCCCTCGACCCTGATATAGCAAAAGAATGGCTGGTTGAAATGGAGAAGGTATTCACAATTTTTCCATGAACTAGGGAGCAGCAAGTGAGCTACGCTACCTTCATGCTGAAAGCTGATGCTGAGTTCAAGTGGGATGGAGCAAGACGGTTGTTGGAGGATGCTGGAATAGATATCAGTTAGGTCACCTTCAAGGAAGCTTTCTACAAGAAGTACTTTCCCCTTTCTGTTCGAGAGTCCAAGGAGATGGAGTTTCTTCAGCTGAGGCAAGATAGGATGAGTATTGCAGAGTACACAGAGAAGTTCAAAAGACTCTGCAAATTTTCCGCCATGTATAAGGCTAATCCAGATGAAAAGTGGAAGTGTATGATGTATCAAGAAGGGCTCGGGACAGAAGTCTTAACCGCAATAGCCCCACTAGAAATCCGGGAGTTCTCCTCCCTCGTTAGCAAGTGCCCGGTGATCGAAGAATGCACCAAAAAACTAGCGTCAGAAAGAAGCGAGGCTTTCAAGAAAAGGCAACTGAATCAAGAATCATCTCAGCAGCCACCGCAGAAGAAGACCTTTCTTAGAAAACCTACAAGAAGGCAACCTCAACAGGGCATGGATTTCCAGGAACCTCCCACTAATGCCTCACCAAAGACCACCGAACTCAAGGAGTGTGCTTCGTGTGGGAAGAAACGTAGGGGTAGGTGCCTTGCCGGGCAAAATGTCTACTTCCGGTGTTTTCAGCCGGGGCATATCGCCAATGGATGCCCAGTAGTTCTCCCACCCCCTGCCAGTCCACCACAGCGTCAGGGGCGAGTCTTTGCCCTCAGCAGTGAGGAAGCCCACGAGTCAGAAGATCAAATCGAGGGTAAATACACAATTAATGGAATCCTTTAACTACTCTAGATGATACTGGTGCTTCTCGTTCATTCATATCTCTCTCCGCTACTAGTAAGATTAGCTTGCCCATGTCCAAATCACTATGTATCTTACTAATGACCTTTATTGACCAAATTAGGATGTAGAATTTGGGGACAAATTCTTTTTTTTTTATGGAGGTGGTAATGTAACAACCTCCCTTCACCCCTTGTAGAAACAAAATCAAATTCAAATTTTGAAAGTCAGTTAGGAGATGTGTTTAGAATTTTGAATTATGGATAGGAATCTAATAACCGCCCTTCTTTTGAATTTAAAATTATCCCAACCACCTTACCACTGAAAGTATATAAATAGGGGTACACCCATAGGTAGAAGATCACTCCTCTCAAACACTAATCCTTTCCATTTCTCCCTCTACGCAAATATTCCGTGTGTAAACACAAGAGACAAGCTCATAGGCAATAAAAGAGGCGTTAGAAAAAGAGTAGGGAATTATGTTTTTCTTACTTTTATGTTGGCATGTAGTATGCTCTAATTTATTTCCTTTCTATCCATGCATGGCTACCATCTTTCATGTGTCTTATGGCTTTAATGATCCCTTACTTATCTTTCATCCACATTAATCATGATTATCTATTATATCACTCATGCCCTCTTGATTTATATCCCATATTTTCTATGTGTATTTACATGACCTTTTATACCATCATACTATTATTCCTTTAACGTTGAGAGTACATGCCCCTTTATAATGTTTTATTTAATCACCTAAATTTTTACTATGTGCATTTACATGACCTTTTATTCCATTATATTTTTATTATTCCTTTAATGTTAAGAGTACATGTTTTTCTATATCTTGTTTAGTGTAATCTATTCTATTATGTGCAACTAAATGACCTCTTATATCATTATGTTATTATTACTCCTTAAAATTTAAAGAAAAAGGTATATGCTTCCTTGGTGCACGAAATTGCAATCACACTTTTGCAATCCCGCACAACTAACCAGATAATATTTCTTTGAGTTAAGAGTACATGCCCCCTTATAACTATTCAACTATTTAAAATATCATATTTTTTTATAAATGAACACTTATGTGATTATTTATACACTATATTATTAATATCCCTCTAGGGTCGAGAGTACCTACTTTCTTATAATATCATTATTCAACATGCTCATTTTATTATGGTATATGTCCTACCTCTTGCATGATCTATTTTTGCATGATCTATTCTCGCATGAATCTCTTCTTGTGTATTCCTAAACAACCCTAATTGTAAATTAAACAGAGAGAATGATCCTTCGATAAGGAAAGGTGACCCCCAAAGACAAGATAATCGAGATGATCCTTCGGTAAAGAAAGGTGATCGAATCGAGATGATCCTTCGGTTAGGGAATGTGATCGACAAACTTTTGGAAACCTTCGGTAAGGGAATGGAACTCCCATCAATTTTATATAATAAGATATCCTTGTTGATATAACTCTTTTCTTGTGTATGTCTAAATAACCTTGATTGTAAATTGAACTGAGGGAATGATCATTCAGTAAGGGAAGGTGACCCCCAAAGACAAGATATCGAGATGATCTCTTGGTAAGGGAGGGTGATCGATCGAGATGATCCTTCGGTAAGGGAAGGTGATCGCCAAGACATTCGAGATAAGAACCTTCGGTAAGGGAAGGGGACTCTCATTTATACCGGTTTGAGCTCAATACCTTTCATAAAAGTTATAAGTTAAAGAAAAGAGAAAGTATAAGGCAAAGTTTGATCATGATGATGTTTTTTTCTAAAGATTTATTTATGAACATGTTTACGTTTCATATGTTACTATTCTTCTATTTTTCCTATGTGCTTTCCTTTTTACTTATGTGCTTTACAAGAAAGAATCATATTACATGCCACATCATACAACTTTTTTAAAATCCCACATGTGGGCTAGAGATAGGCATGGAGGTGTTGCATAGCACTCCTACTGAGACCTTAGGATCTCATCCCTTTTCTTTTCCCATACTGTCTCCAGAGGAACATGGCACGGCGGATAGAGATGACGCAGTGCCCTCCGTAGGTAACTTCTGAGTACGACCCCTCGAAGCACACGTGGGTAGTTACGACCACTACTACCGTGCTCCAAACTGTCTACTTAGGTCGAGAGTTCGTGGAGAAAGAATCCCAGCTGCCCGTCATAACCTTCCTAGATAAGAACGCTTCAACATTCAAGAAACGGTCATCCAAAGTGGTGCATCTCGAATCAGATTCCGAGACGGAGGTAGAAGAATTCGACAACCCTGACCATGAGAAAGACACCATGGAGGTGGATTCAGAGGAGGAGTTGAATTATTGCGAAAGTCCAAAGGTGGAATACGTACCCTATTCACCCACCTCGGCACCCCGTCGAGTCTTAGTTCATCCTACATAACGAAACCGGATCTTCACTGCGTGGAAAGGTGTTGGAGGAAGACCACTGGTATCTCGATTCGTGAATAACTGAAGGGTCCCGATCAAGGATAGGATGGGACACAAGTATGGGAGCCTCTTCGATGAAATTAGTTAAGACGTATTAGTTTCTTTATTATAATTACCTCTAAGCATTTTATTTTGAACCATACTCATGGATAAGTTATTATTTCATATTTATTATATTCACTTCCATCATTTTAGTACTACTCGTTTTCCCCTTCACGCGCACTTCCTCCTCCCTTGCATAACGATTAAGTTCATTTTCTATCTCTATCAAGTGTGGCACCTTATTTAAAGACCTTCATGGATAGGATTTAACTTAGGGTGTTACATTCGACACCATTGAGAACCTGTCAATTGGACATCTGTAGCTCCAGAAATGCGCATTTGAACGCATGGAGGTCAGGATTTGACAGCATTTACACTCCTTTCTTTACCTCTGAATCAGATTTTGCCAAAACTTGCCAAATTCACCCAAACTTCACCTAAAATCATTGGAAAAACACAAAAATTCAAAGTAGCATCCAAAAAGTAAATTTTGTACTAAAACCTACTAAAACATAATAAAACTTAACAAAATATACTAAAAACACTAAGAAAATAGCATAAAAAAGGGTATAAAATTAAATATCCGCTCATCAGAACACCAAACTTAAACTGTTGCTTGTCCTCAAGCAATCAAAAGCAAAATCGGACTAAAAAGAAGATAAAGATAGAAAAAGTCTCAAAGTTGTTAATGAAGTTCAGCTTCAAATAATTGAATGGGGCTATTAGCTCTTTACTTCTGAACAGTTTTGGCATCTCACTTTCCTTTGAAGTTCAGCAGTATTGGCATCCCTTTGAACTAGAATCCAGATGATATTATTGATTCTCTTCTTTTAGATTTTCTTGATTCTTGAACACAGCTTCTTTTGATGCATTGCACCCTTTTGAGTCTAGCCGTGACTCTAAGCATTTTATTTTTTCATATTACCACTGGATACATAAACGCCACAAACACTTAACTGGGAGAACCTTTTGGGTTCAAATTTATCTTTGCTTAAATTCCTAGACAATGATGTCTAGAGTTCTTAGGCG
>NC_029780.3:87926416-87926590 GCF_000817695.3 Arachis duranensis
TGCTGTGTCTTTTACTTCAAGAATAAATAATTTAAATTTTTTAGAGAACCAATAGTACTTCTCTAATTTCACTATTCCTTCAAGGGCTAACACCCTCAACCTTAAGACAATTATGCACAGTTAATTCATGCATTCAGAAAATAAATGTAAAGCTAGGGGTGGCAACAGGGCAGG
>NC_029780.3:87926714-87929456 GCF_000817695.3 Arachis duranensis
GGTTCAACCTAAACCCGACCCCGCCCCGCCCAAGAACCCGCCCCGGTGCGGGGGCGGGTAATTACCCGCCCCGAGCGGGTAGGGACGGGGTGGGTACCCGCGGGTTCGGATAGTGTTGCCACCCTTATGCAAAGCCACCACTTTTTTGAATTAGAAGGAACGCATTATAATCAACTAAAAAATTCTTGTATTTTACTGCTTCTTAAAATAAAACGAAATTTTATTTAGGTTTTAATGGAATGATGAGTGGAATATCTTATACTTAATTGACAAAGATAAAAATTATAGTAGAAAAATAAAAAGATAATCCTACTAGTGATGATACAATCTTAAATATGAAAAACAGGAATTAGAATACTGAAATAGGAACTGGATAGGGGGTGAAACTCAACCACCTTAAACATAGTGGTCACTGCTCTCTTTAGAGGCTACTTTCTGATGCTTCTGCTCTTCTAATGCTCGCCCCTACTTCTCATATTCTTCAACCAACTTCTGTAGTATGCAAGATTGGTTCTTTTGCTCCTCTCTCAATCGGTCCATAGTGTATTGCAACTGTTCAACAGATGCTGCCAATTGAGTCCAATATTCAATTGGAATGATACTCTATTCTTGAGGCCGTTTAGGTATTTTCTTTTTAGGATGATCATCTAGCTGTTGAATCTTGTCCAGAGCTGGTCCCCTGGTGTACTCCACGCTCTCTTTAGTGATTGGACTGTCCACTATGATGCATGTGTCTCCGTCAATCAGGACTCCTTCCTCACCACACAAGCGATAGATAAGGTGTAAAAAAGCCAAAGGATTACATATTATCGTTTTCGTTTTTATTCTTAATATTCAAATAAAAGATAATTCATAATTATATAATAAATCTTCTAAAACTTCTTTTAGTTATTTTAAACCCGTCTAAACTTTTTCTTAAAAGCTTCTCCTTTATTTTCTTCACGATGATCAAAATAAAATTAGTAATAAATGTTACACAATGAATAAAATTTACATTTTTTAATTAATATTTATCTAATTTTAAATATTAAAAATTAAATTTTTAATTTTAAAATTTAAAATTTAAATTCTAATATTATAAAAATAACACATTAACTTAATGTTAGTTAATATTAATAAAAGAAATATCGGCTCTTAACAGTTCTAGAAAAAAAAAAGTCCTTACCAAATCTGAGATCAGATTAAAGCCGTATGGTAGCTCGATCAGATAGGGGCAGAATCCTGGCCTTTGTTAGTTGCTGCAGAATAATTGAGTTGGCTTAAATTACTCTTATCCTAAATGGGCATCCACTGGGAGTGCTGTCATAAGAACGAGCAACGTGGATGCCCATTCCCATGTAAAACTCATATTTTCAAAAAGAGAATGAATATTTAAAGACCCCATGCATGTATAAATAGGGGTATGGTACGAGACCTTTTTACACAACAATAATAAACAAATACTCTCTCCTTTCTTTCTTACACTACAAAGCAATATAAAATGTTCTCTTTCTTTCTCTTATTATAAACAAATGCAATTCTCTCTCTTTTTACTTTTAATACTTCTTTCTATCTTTATATATATATATATATTTATGCAATTACCATCCGTGTCTTTTTCATTAATATTGACCAGACTTCAGTAAAATCAAATATTTTGTTAGTTAGAATCAAATGTTTTCATTTCCAGTGTGTGACTCAACATACTTCGTTAATACGTGTATATGTGAGATTCACTTCCTTATGACTATTGTTTTCCACACAACCTAACATTTTAGAAGGAAAGAATGTATGTTAGCCATTTGGGAAGAAACACTCGTGTCCATTAAAACTGCATGACTAAGCACAAATAACACACCATATCAAACAACCCAATTATATATATGGAGCGTGTCACTGTCAAATAATACAAATAATATTTTATAGAAAAGAAAACAGTGGTAATAATAATAACAATGTTCTCCTCTCCTGCTACTAAAACAATATAATAGCCTGTTATTTCTAATTAATAATTATTATTATTCTACTTTATTGGATTCTGTAATCTTAATTTGGATTAAAGTAGCTTGACTCATTGTCGATCAATTTTTTTAATACAAAAATATTAAGAGAATAAAATTTTTTATTAATATTAGCTACATTTTGAATTAAAATTTATTTTTATATTATTATGAGTTAAAATTTATAGTTTAGAATTTAAGATTTAGTATAAAAATATTTTTATTGATTAAATATTAATTAAAATTAATATATTTTATTAGTTACATAACTTCATCTTTTCTTCTTTTTCCGTATTAATATTCACTCAGCAAGTAAACTATCATAAGGGGCTCCATAGGGATACAAATGGCTAGCTAGAAATTAAATTAATAATAAAAACACTAACGAGATTAAATTAATACAATGGATTATGTATATAAATGGAACATCACTGTCATTTTTCTTGTATAAAATAACCTAGATATAGTTCGCCATTAATATAATATAAATTCCCAGCATGGAGCCCAAAAAACATGATTAGTCTACATATCTGATTAAGACGTTTCGCTTCGTTATCACCGTTGGTATTCATTAATTAACATAAGACAATTATGACTTTATTATTTGATTTGTATTTATTTAAGAAATAACGTTACTCGCACAGAGAGTTTATATATTCTGAAATGAACAAAACTTACGGCTGTGTTGAGGTCAAATATAAATCAATGAAATATTGAAATATGCAAAATCACACATGATTTCATATTGATCTTGCATGTAGAG
>NC_029780.3:87931740-87949306 GCF_000817695.3 Arachis duranensis
AATAATCTTAGGTTTAATTACTCTGTTGGTCCCTATAGTTTCGCAAAATTTTCAATTAGGTTCCTATACTTTTTTTCCTTTTAATTGAGTCATTGCACCAATTTTTTTAATTGGGTCCCTACACTGTTTTTTCCTTTTATTTAGGTTCCTATACCAATTCTTTTTTTTTAGTTGGGTCCCTATAAAATTAAGCCAATTACTACTAAGAGGGACTTAATTGAAAAAAAATTAGTGTAGGGACCCAATTAAAAAAAAGTATAGGAATCTAATTGAAAATTTTACGAAACTATAGGGACCAACAAAGTAACTAAACCATAATCTTATGACCAAGAAAATTTTAGAGTAAATTATAAAAGATTTATTTTTCAATATTATGATCACTATCATAATGATAAATCTATAAATTTAATCAAAGACATTATTATATTAACCCTTTAATATAATACCAATAATAAATTATTTAACACATGATAGATTGATAAATTGAATTGTGGTTATACTACTTATTCCTAACAAATTAGGATAATATTTTATTTTTTAAGAGCAGTAATTATTCATTTTATAAGTTATACTTTACACAAATCTAAGCATACAATTATTGATCAAGCTAACAAATAAATGATAGAGTAATGTTACATGATCAATAGAATTTATCATTTTCGGTCAACGGATAACCAACAATAATATTTTTATACCTAATATCCAAAAAATATGGTATTAACTAAATGTAAACCCTAAACTCTAAACCTTAGATCCTAAGTATAAAAATAAGGTTTCGATTCAAAGTATTGGCTAACACTAATACAAAAATATTATACCTGATATTTCTCTATGTGGTGTGAGAACAAGTTTTCATTTGTTAAAAAATTCTATTTATTATTAATTATTTATTACAAACGGGTATATGTTAGAATAAAAATCATCCAAAAATATAAAAAATCGATCACCAATAATCCAACTATCATGTATATATTTATTATTTTTGTACATTAGTTTAACAAAAATAATTAACTATTAAAATAATTAAACTTAACATAATAGAATAATCAAATAATAAATAAATAATTTAACTATTTTATAGTATTATAATAAAAAATTTTATGAAAATTAAATGATATTTTTATACACAATAACTGAATTTTTTTTATATACACTGCATGATTATTTTGTGAGACTCGTTCAAAAAAAAGAAGAACGCCATTTAGTGCAGCTCAGCCAAGACATATCACATATGGCGGCTAGAAAAAATGGCTTTTAAAATTTGTCCAGAGGACAAACTGACAACTTCAATGTACAAAACTTGTTAAAGAAAAAAACGGTTACATGTCTACATGCACCACCCAGTCTTCATGTTCATCCGTGTTTCATTCGCCTAATCTGGACCTTATATTTTTTTTATTATTATATCTAAATGGTTAACGTTGTTGGAATATCATATTTCAAAAAGACATTGGCATATGTGAACATCTTCCTAAAATATTAGGTACACATTACTTGGCCTCTACTATATTTTACGATCACAGTATGATATAATATTCAAAATGTTACCTTCGCAAGGCTTTGCTCAATTGTTTATAAAGATTAAACAGCAGTAACTAAATAAGATAAATTTTATTATTATTTAATTCTGGTGGCTCTATATATTGTTTACTTTGGCCCACTTGAACTAATAATAATCAGATTGTGAGGAAGTATGAAGCATATTCGCTCAAAAGGTGGACCGAATGGTTGGTGGGTCGAAAGCAACGGATTGATCGAGGGTGTTTTTGGACGTGGATGTGAGCTTTACGGAAAGATGTTATTTTGAATATCGGTGGATTAGTGGGTGGTGTCACTTGTAAGGACACTCTGATGCTAAAGTAAGTGTTCGTATAATGAGACAGTTAATTACAGTAAGAGTGACGTACCTCTGTGGAGGGTAGGTCCCTCCTCATTTATATCTTGTACTTCAGGTTGGCCTTTTTTTCTGGATCCGTACATCTAGAAGCTTCTGCCAGCTATCTAGGTTTCCATCAAGGTGTGAGTCGACACGTAGGTCACCTTCGCATGCGGGTCCACGACCCGTCGGGTTGGCAATCCGTAGGTGGACCCCCTCGGCCTTTGTTGGGCTAGGCCGAAATAATACTCAAACAAATTATATAAATGCACATGATGCATATTTATCCTATACCCAATGAGCTCATCTATCGATTATACAGACAAATCCGACATGTCTGGTAGCGAACCCTAGATAGTTCTTGCGTGTGTGCATCCCCAAGAGTTATTCACATACATATTCATTCATTTATCATTTCATTGGGGGATTATCCAGAAAGTTAAAGTGTCCGCCCACATCTTGCGATGAAAAGTATAGTCAACAGAGTATCGAGTCTCGACTTGGAGCAAGTGGGGGCTAACCACAGCATCCACCCATAAAAACTCATATCTCAGAGATGCACAGGTCATTTAGATCTTTAAATCATAATTCATCTATGTCATCATTGTCATCAATCATGTCTCACTCAGTATCATCAACACCTTATTAATTAAACTATTCACTTCACAAATCTCCCTCAATATCAGTCTAACTCCCTCAATATGTTCGTTCTTATTCCGAAGTCTAAAAACTAGCTATCAAACCTTAAACAGGATTTATAGATGTTTGAAAAGTTAGAGACATATTTGAAAACTCAAAAATACAACTTTGTTAAAACTGAGTGGTCATGCGTATGCATGCTACCCGTGTATCGAGATTTGAAAGTTAACACATGTTGCGTACGCGAGTCACTTGCACATACGCGAGCATGCTAGTCAAAAAGGGTTCCCTGCATCGCGTGGCATTACCGCGTACGCTGTAAGAACTCGTGTTTTCACATAAAATCGTTTTAATAAAATAATTTTAGTGTCCGAAATAGATTCAAAATCTAGAAGTTTTAATTTGAAAATATAAATGAGAAATTTGATTTCAATGGATTTTTCTGAGTTGGAAAATGTATTTCTTTCGAAAACTTTTTGTAAAAATACGTACTAGTGCTTAAGCTGGTAGTACCAACTTTAATCTGTCCAGTACCGCGTATTTCGGAAAATAATATTTTCAAAAGTGATTTATTGTTTTGAAAGGACAAATATAATTTTTGAATTGAAAACCGGGCACTAATCTTAAAGGTTTAGCCCAAAGTGGGCCAAATAGACAAAAAATACTAACGAGTTTGACTGGGCCAAAACCGGACCCAAGACCCAACATATATAAGCTCATTTTCCAGCCCTAAGAGAGAGGAGAGGCGTGGTTGAGAGGAGAGGAAGAAGAGAGAGTGCTCTTTTCACATCCACCTTCCGGAAGCCATAACTTTTGATCTGGAGCTCCGATTGACGAGCCGTTTGCAGCCACGCGAAGCTCTCATCGAGCTCTACGTTTCTATCTAAAGAAATCTGGTAAGATCTCTCTCTACACGTCCCATTTTCTAGCCCTAGATTCTGCACGTTTCTATGTATGGTTTTTGAGTAGATTTTGTGGTTTTGGTTGTTTTGGTGATCTCTAGTAGCGGATAAATGTTGGGTTTTACCCCTAATCTCATTGGATAAGGTAAGGTTCTATTAAATCCTTGTGTTTAGTTATTTTGTGTATCTTAGGTTTTGATTTTTGGTGATATATGTGTTGTTAGTTTGAGCCTTGGTGTTTGTTGGAGTTGGTTGAGGCTTTGGATCAAGTTTGGTGGCTTCTTTTTAGTGTTTGGTGCGTTTGGGAATCAGCCAAGGTATGGTTTCGCTTTTCTTTATGTAATATGTAATGTTCATGGACACTTAGGCTAGTTGACCCTAAGATAGGATTGAATGTTATTGGTGTATGAATAATTATATGTGAATTGATGATAATTGTGGGTTGTATTGGATTATGGTAGTTGAGGGTGATTAGTGGAAATTGTGGTGTTAATGAGTATTGATGATTAGTGTTGTTGATGAGGTTGTTGGTATTTAAGGATGATGTTGTTGGTACTTAATGATTATAAAGGTTGATGAAGAATATTAATGTTGTTGGTGCTAATTATAAATTGTGATGTTGGTGGATGTTGGTGAGTGTGTATGTTGAGTGTGGTAATATGAATGTGGATAATGATTGATAATGTTGAGGTTAAGTGATGAGGATTTGAAGTAGTTGTTGATGTTTGATGTTGGTTAAAGATTATTTATGATGGTTTTGGATGTTGATGAGTAAGAAATTTGATGGTATTTGGTGCACGAAAATCACACTCACTATGTAATTCCGCACAACTAACCAGCAAGTGCACTGGGTCGTCCAAGTAATACCTTACGTGAGTAAGGGTCGATCCCACGGAGATTGTTGACTTGAAGCAAGCTATGGTTATCCTATTATTCTTAGTCAGGATACCAATAGGGTTCTTTAGTTTCAATTGCAAGAAGTAAAAGAGCTTGAAATTAGTAATTGTTACGCAGTAATAGAGAACGTGTTGGAGTTTTGGAGATGCTTTGTCTTCTGAATCTCTGCTTTCCTACTGTCATCTTCTTCACGCACGCAAGGTTCCTTCTATGGCAAGCTGTGTGTTGGTGGATCACCATTGTCAATGGCTACCATCCGTCCTCTCAGTGAAAATTGTCCAGGTGCGCTGTCACCGCACGACTAATCATCTGTCGGTTCTCACTCATGCTGGAATAGGATCCATTGATCCTTTTGCGTCTGTCACTACACCCAACACTCGCGAGTTTGAAGCTTGTCACAGTCATCCAATCCCTGAATCCTACTCGAAATACCACAGACAAGGTTTAGACTTTCTGGATTCTCAAGGATGCTGCCAATGGATTCTAGCTTATACCACGAAGACTCTGATTAAGGAATCCAAGAGATACTCATTTAATCTAATGTAGAATGGAGGTGGTTGTTAGGCACGCGTTCATAAGTTGAGAATAGTGATGTGTGTCACGGATCATCACCTTCTTCATATTGAAGTGCAAATGAATATCTTAGATAGAAACAAGCGTGTTTGAATAGAAAACAGAAATAATTGCATTAATTCATCAAGACGCTGCAGAGCTCTTCACCCCCAACAATGGAGTTTAGAGACTCATGCTGTCAAAGAGTACAAAGATTAGATCTAAAATGTCATGAGATACAAAATAAGTCTCTAAAAGTTGTTTAAATACTAAACTAGTAACCTAGGTTTACAGGAAATGAGTAAACTAAGATGGATAATGCAGAAATTCACTTCTGGGGCCCACTTGGTGTGTGCTGGGACTGAGACTTGAGCTTCTCACGTGCCTGGGCTGTTTCTGGAGTTAAACGTCAGGTTGTAACCTGTTTCTGGCGTTTAACTCCAACTTGCAACCTGTTTATGGCGTTCAACGCTAGAATGCAACATGAAACTGGTGTTAAACGCCAGTTTATGTCGTTTATCTTCGAGAAAAGTATGGACTATTATATATTGCTGGAAAGTCCTGGATGTCTACTTTCTATCTCAATTGAGAGCGTGCCAATCGGACTTCTGTAGCTCCAAAAAATCCATTTCGAGTACAGGGAGGTTAGAATCCAACAACATCAGCAGTCCTTTTTCAGCCTGAATCAGATTTTTGCTCAGCTCCCTCAATTTTAGCCAGAAAATACCTGAAATCACAGAAAAACACACAAACTCATAGTAAAGTTCAGAAATATGAATTTTTTGCCTAAAAACTAATAAAAATATACTAAAAACTAACTATAACATACTAAAATCTACATGAAATTACCCCCAAAAATCGTATAAAATATCCGCTCATCACAACACCAAACTTAAAACTGTTGCTTGTTCCCAAGCAACTAGATAAATAAAATAGGATAAAAAGAAATTGAGAAGCAATAATATTTCAGAGTTTCAAGTGAAGCTCAAATTCTAATTAGATGAGCGGGGCTAGTAGCTTTTTGCTTACGAATAGTTTTGGCATCTCACTTTATCCTTTGAAATTCAGAATGATTGGCATCCATAGGAACTCAGAATTCAGATAGTATTATTGATTCTCCTAGTTTAGTATATTGATTCTTGAACACAGCTATTTTATGAGTCTTGATCGTGGCCCTAAGCACTTTGTTTTTCAGTATTACCACCGGATACATAAATGCCACAGACACATAACTGGGTGAACCTTTTCAGATTGTGACTTAGCTTTGCTAAAGTCCCCAATTAGAGGTGTCCAGAGTTCTTAAGCACACTCTTTTTCTTTGGATCACGACTTTAACCACTTAGTCTCAAGCTTTTCACTTGGACATGCATGCCACAAGCACATGGTTAGGGACAGCTTGATTTAGCCGCTTAGGCTTGGATTTATTTCCTTGGGCCCTTGATGAGCGGATAATTTATACGCTTTTTGACATTATTTTTAGGTAGTTTTTAGTAGGATCTAGCTACTTTTAGGGATGTTTTCATTAGTTTTATGTAAAATTCACATTTCTGGACTTTACTATGAGTTTGTGTGTTTTTCTGTGATTTCAAGTATTTTTTGGCTGAAATTGAGGGACCTGAGCAAAACTCTGATAAGAAGGCTGACAATGGACTGCTAATGCTATTGGATTCTGACCTCGCTGCACTTGAAATTGATTTTATGGAGCTACAGAACTCCAAATGGCGCGCTCTTAACGGCGTTGAAAAGTAGACATCTAGAGATTTCCAGCAAGATATAATAGTCCATACTTTATTCGAGATTTGACGACGTAAACTGGCGCTCAACGCCAGTTCCATGCTGCATTCTGGAGTCAAACGCCAAAAACACGTCACGAACCAGAGTTGAACGCCAAAAACACGTTACAACTTGGCGATCAACTCCAAGATAAGCCTCAGCTCGTGTAAAGATCAAGCTCAGTCCAAGCACACACCAAGTGGGCCCCGGAAGTGAATTTCTGCATCAATTACTTGTTTCTGTAAACCCTAGTAGCTAGTCTAGTATAAATAGGATATTTTACTATTGTATTAGGGATCTTTTGTCTCAGTTTTATTTTATTATTCATCTTAGGAGACTATTGATCAAGTTTTGGGGGCTGGCCATTCGGCCATGCCTGAACCTTCATCACTTATGTATTTTTAACGGTGGAGTTTCTACACACCATAGATTAAGGGTGTGGAGCTCTGCTGTACCTCAAGTTTCAATGCAATTACTATTATTTTCTATTCAATTCCGCTTGTTCTTATTCTAAGATATTCGTTGCACTTCAACATGATGAATGTAATGATCCGTGACACTCATCATCATTCTCACTTATGAACGCGTGACTGACAACCATTTCCGTTCTACCTTAGACCAAGCGCATATCTCTTGGATTCCTTAATCAGAATTTTCGTGGTATAAGCTAGAATTGATGGCGGCATTCATGGGAATCCGAAAAGTCTAACCTTGTCTGTGGTATTCCGGGATTGAATGACTGTGACGAGCTTCAAACTCGCGATTGTTGGGCGTGATGACAAACGCAAAAGAATCAAGGGATTCTATTCCAACATGATCGAGAACCGACAGATGATTAGCTGTGCTGTGACAGAGCATGTGGACCATTTTCACTGAGAGGATGGGATGTAGCCATTGACAACGGTGATGCCCTACATACAGCTTGCCATGGAAAGGAGTAAGAAGGATTAGATGAAAGCAATAGGAAAGCAGAGATTCAGAAGAAACACAGCACCTCCATGCACTTATCTGAAATTCCCACAATTGAATTACATGAGTAACTCTATCTTTATTTTTTGTTTTATTTATTTACTATTCGAAAACTCCATAACATTTATTATCCGCCTAACTGAGATTTACAAGATGACCGTAGCTTGCTTCATACCAACAATCTCCGTGGGATCGACCCTTACTCACGTAAGGTATTACTTGGACGACCCAGCGCACTTGCTGGTTAGTTGTGTGGAGTTGTGACTAAGTGTGATTCACGTTTGAGAGCGCTACCAAGTCTTTGGAGCCATTGTTGATGATCACAATTTCGTGCACCAGCCCTCCTATCCATTGATGCTCAAAGCCTTGGATCCTTTTTACCCTTGCCTTTTGGTTTAAAGGGCTATTGGCTTTTTCTACTGCTCCTTCTCTTCTTTTTTTTTCTTTTTTTTTCACTACTTTTTCTTGCTTCAAGAATCAATTTCATGATTTTTCAGATCATCAATAACATTTCTCTTGCTCATCATTCTTTCAAGAGCCAACAATTTTAACATTCATAAAATTCAATATAAAAAATATGCACTATTCAGACATTCATTCAGAAGACAAAAAGTATTGCCACCACATATAAATAATTAGAATTTTCCTTATTAAAAACTCAAAAAAAATATTGCCTCCTTATTCTAAAAATTTGCTATTTTATTTATGTTTGATGATGGTGAGAAAAATAAATTATAGCTTAAATGGAGATAAAATCAAAATAGATATACTAATTACTACTACCCATATATAACTTCTAAGGTAAATTCCTAATAAGATCAACTATCACAGAGTTAAGGCTAAGATTAGGACTCAACAACCTTTATTTTGGGAGGTGGATGCTCCTTTAATATGTGGGGTACTTGGCCCTTCAAGAGACAACTTCTAACGCTTCAGTTGCTTCAGTTCATGCCCTTGCTCTTCTTGTTCCCTAAGCAGTTTGCAAAGCATGCTATTTTGATTTTTCTGTTCTTCCTTTAGTTACTCCATAGCTTCTTGCAACTTGGTGACAGATGCTTCAAGACGCTCCCAGTATTCAATTTGAGGGATTTCCGGGAGGAACTCCTGTGCTTTCCTCTTGATGGGGTCATCCTGCACTTGTTGTCCTTCCATTGAATTTTTGATAATTAGTCGCTCAACTGAGATATACTTAGTTACTCCCATCTTCACCCCAGCATCTTTACATAGTATAGAGATTAAGCTTGGATAAGCCAATTTGGCATCTTTAGAGTTCTTATTTGCAATTGTGTAAAGTTCACAAGAGATCAGCTGATGAACTTCCACTTCTTTTCCCAACATAATGCAATGGATCATTATTGCTCTTTTGTTGGTGACTTCAGAGCGGTTGCTTGTGGGTAGTATAGAACGCCCAATGAAGTCCAGCCATCCTCTAGCGACTGGTTTGAGATCTTCTCTCTTGAGTTGATTTGGGACACCCTTTGTGCTGGTTGTCCACTTGGTTCCAGGGAGGCATATGTCCTCTAGAATTTCGTCCAAGCCCTTATTTGTTCTCATCATTCTCCTATTAAAGGAGTCTGGGTAATCTTTCAGCTGAGGTAGCTTAAAGATCTCCCTAATTTTGTCAGGGTAGAGGTGAACAATCTTCCCTCTGACCAAAGTCCGATAGTCATAGAAGGTGGTTCCAACTATTCTCTGCCTGTCTGTTTGCCACAGATTAGAGTAGAATTCCTGAACCATGTTTCTTCCCACCTTTGTTTCAGGATTAGCTAGGATTTCCCAGCTCCTGTTTTGAATTTACTCTTGGATCTCCGGATATTCGTCTTCTTTCAGATCAAATTTAACTTCCGGGATCACTGACCTTAGACCCATTATTTTGTAGTAATGGTCTGAATATTCTTTAGTTAAGAACTTCCCTTGATTCCAAAGTGGTTTTAGAATATTCTCTTTCTTGCCTCTTGGAGTGGTTTGTTTTCCCTTAGGAACCATGATCTTAGTGGGTATTGGTTTGGTGATCACGGATAAACACACCAAACTTAGAGGTTTGCTTGTCCTCAAGCAAAAGAAAGAAAAGGAGAGGGATAGAAGGAGAGCCAATTTTGAATTATGGAGGAGAGGAGGGAGGCTGAATGTGGATTTAAAATGAAGGGGGTGGGTTTTCGAAAATCTTGAAAAAGATAAGATAGAAGATATGATTTGTAAAAGATAAGTATGATAGGAAAAAGATGTAATTTAAAATTGAAAAGTTATGAAAGATATTTGAAAAAGATAATTCTGAATTTTGAAAAGAAGATATGATGAGTTTAAAAAGATTTGAGAAGAATTTAAAAAGATTTGAAAAGAATTCAAAAAGATAATTGAGTTTTGAAAAGATATTGAAGAAAAATTAAGAAACATGTTTAGGATTAAAATTTTTGGAATTGAAGTTGAAAGATGAGAATTTGTAACATGTTTATGCAAGAAATCATGAATTGAAACATGAAAAATGGAAAAAATTTGAAGTGAAAACGAATTTACCTCCTCCCCACAATCCTAGCGTTAAACGCCCAAACGCTGCATGTTTAGGGCGTTTAACGCCCATTTGTAGCTTCTCCTGGGCGTTTAATGCCCAGCTGTAGCATCTGGCTGGCGTTAAATGCCAGAAAATCCTTTATCACTGGGCATTTTTCTGAACACCCAGGATGCTGTAAATCTGGCGTTAAACGCCCAGAAGTTGCTTCTTTCTGGCGTTTAACGACCAGATGGCTATCTCTACTAGCGTTAAACGCCCAATAGATGTTCCTTTTGGGCGTTTAACGACCAAAACAGCTCTTACTGGCTTTTTCGCACCAGTGAGCTTTTTACTGTTTTATCCTCTGAATCCTTCTGTAACTTTGTGAACTCATGCAATTGCTATTTCACCTTGAAGATAATTAGTATGAACCTGTAAACTTCAATTAATTAACAAAATGGCTGGGTTGCCTCCCAGCAAGCACTTCTTTATTGTCTTTAGCTGGACTATTACTGAGCTTTAATCAAGTCTCAGTTTTGAGCACTCTTGCTCAAAATTGCTTTCAAAATAATGTTTGACTCTCTATCCATTAACAATGAACTTTTTGTTAGAATCATTATCCTGAAGCTCTACGTATCCATATGGTGACACACCTATAATCACATATGGTCCTCTTCACCAGGATTTCAATTTCCCAGGAAATAATCTGAGCCTAGAATTAAATAGTAGAACTTTCTGCCATGGCTCAAAGACTCTGGATGATAGCTTCTTATCATGCCATCTTTTTGCTTTCTCTTTGTAAATTTTTGCATTTTCGAAAGCATTGAATCTGAATTCCTCTAGCTCATTTAACTGGAGCAATCGTTTTTCTCCAGCTAACTTGGCATCAAGGTTTAGGAATCTGGTTGCCCAGTAGGCCTTATGTTCCAGTTCCACTGGCAAGTGACATGCTTTTCCATACACAAGCTGGTATGGAGAGGTCCCTATAGGAGTCTTGAATGCTGTTCTGTATGCCCATAGAGCATCATCCAAGCTTCTTGCCCAATCCCTTCTATGGTTAATCACAGTCCATTCCAGGATTCTTTTAAGTTCTCTATTAGAGACTTCAGCTTGCCCATTTGTCTGTGGATGATATAGAGTTGCCACCCTGTGGCTGACTCCATATCGAACCATAGCAGAGTAAAGCTGTTTATTACAGAAATGAGCGCCCACATCACTGATTAGTACTCTAGGGACACCAAATCTACTAAAGATATGTTTCTGGAGGAATTTCAACACTGTCTTAGTATCATTAGTGGGTGCTGCAATAGCTTCCACCCATTTGGATACATAATCCACTGCTACCAGAATATAAGTGTTTGAGTATGATGGTGGAAAAGGCCCCATGAAGTCAATACCCCATACATCAAACAACTCAATATCTAAGATCCCTTGTTGAGGCATGGCATAACTGTAAGGCAGATTGCCAGATCTTTGGCAACTGTCACAATTAAGTACAAACTCTCGGGAGTCTTTATGGAGAGTAGGCCAATAGAAGCCACATTGGAGGACTCTTGTGGCTGTTCGCTCACTTCCAAAATGTCCTCCATATTGTGATCCATGGCAATGCCATAGGATCTTCTGTGCTTCTTCTTTAGGCACACATCTATGAATTACTCCGTCTGCACATCTCTTGAAGAGATATGGTTCATCCTAAAGATAGTACTTTGCATCTGTGATCAATTTCTTTGATTGCTGCCTACTATACTCTTTGGGTATGAATCTCACAGCCTTGTAGTTTGCAATGTCTGCAAACCATGGTACTTTCTAGATGGCAAAGAGTTACTCATCTAGAAAGTTTTCAGAGATCTCAGTAAGAGGGAGGGACGCCCCTTCTACTGGTTCTATTTGGGACAGGTGATCTTCTACCTGGTTCTCTGTCCCTTTTTCTGTCTCTTATTTCTATATCAAACTCTTGCAGAAGCAACACCCATCTTATGAGTCTGGGTTTTGAATCCTGCTTTGTGAGTAGATATTTAAGAGCAACATGGTCAGTGTACACTGTCATCACCTTCCTCAACCCATGAACGTGTGTCTGACAACCACCTCCGTTCTACATCAGATTGAATGAATATCTCTTAGATTCCATAATCAGAATCTTTGTGGTATAAGCCGAATTGATGGCGGCATTCATGAGAATCCGGAAAGTCTAACCTTGTCTGTGGTATTCCGAGTAGGATTCCGGGATTGAATGACTGTGACGAGCTTCAAACTCCTGAAGGTTGGGCGTTAGTGACAGACGCAAAAGAATCATTGGATTCTATTCCAACCTGATTGAGAACCGACAGATGATTAGCCGTGCTGTGACAGAGCATTTGGACCATTTTCACTGAGAAGATGGGAAGTAGCCATTGTCAGCGGTGACACCCTACATAGAGCTTGCCATGGAAGGAACCTTGCATTATGCTATTGAGTTGAATATTACATTGCAGGAATTTAGAGGACAAAGCATCTCTAAAACCCCAACATATTCTCCGTTACTGCACAACAAGTAATTATTTAACGCTCTTTTATTTTTCTAATAATTCAAACTGATAATTTTTAATTGATATCCTGACTAAGAATAATAAAATAAACATAGCTTGCTTCAAATTAATAATCTCCGTGGGATCGACCCTTACTCACGTAAGGTATTACTTGGACGACCTAGTGCACTTGCTGGTTAGTAGTACGAGATCATAAGAAATCTTGATTTTAATATTGAGATTATAATTTCGTACATCAAGTTTTTGGCGCCGTTGCAGGGGATTATTTGAGTTTGAACAACTAAAGGTTTATTTTGTTGCTTAGATTAGGAATATAGTATTGATGCTATAGAGTCATTAAATTTGAGTCCTTTAATTTCTCTTCAAAAATTTTTCAAAAATATTATTTTTCCTTATTAATTTTTAATTTTTTGTGAGTTAGTGTCTTGCTCTAAGTTTGGTGTCAATTGCATATTTTATATTTTCCTTTTAAATTTTCGAATTTGTGTTCTTTGATCTTCAAGTTGTTCTTGTTGATTTTTCTTGTTGATTTTTCACTTGTGTTTTTCCAAAGCATTAGTCTTCCAAAAGGAATATACCTATTCAGAATAAGTGTTACATTTACTGCCCAATTGGCTAGAGCGTTGGTCTATGTTCTTGGTAATTGGGTATCTTCTTTTTAAAATCTTTTTCAAAAATAATTTTTCTTGATTTAATCTTGTGCCAAACTTTAAGTTTGGTGTTTTCTTATTAATTTTAATATAATTTTCGAAAATTACTTTGATTTTCTAAAATTTTTAAGTTTGGTGTTCTTTCTTTTGTTCTTGGTGTTCTTGTGAATCTTCAAAGTGTTCTTGAGTCTTCTTTGTGTTTTGATCCTAAAATTTTTAAGTTTGGTGTTCCTTGGTATTTTCCCTCCAAAATTTTTGAAAACAATGAGCATTAGATCCAAAAATTTTAAGTCTTGTGTCTTTTATGTGTTTTCCTCCTTCATCATAAAATTCAAAATTCAAAAAAATAATAAATAAAAATATTTTTAATATATATATATATTTTTATTATCTTTTTCAAAAATATCCTAACCACTTTCTCTTTTTCCTCAAATTTTTTGAAAATTTTCACAAAACATTTTCAATTTCTTTTTTTTATTTATTTCATTTTATTTTATTTTATTATTTCGAAAATAAATTTTTATTGTTAATAAAATAAATAATATCAACATACATATCATCTCCCTTGCTCCATCATGGAACTAAGTGGAAAGGAACAGTCCAGAAGGACTCTGGGGTCATATGCTAACCCCACTACTGCTTTATATGGGAGTAGTATATGTATACCCTCCATTGGAGTTAGTGGTTTTGAGTTGAATCCTCAGCTTATTATCATGGTGCAGCAAAGTTGCCAGTATTCCGGTCTTCCACAAGAAGAACCTACAGAGTTTTTGGCACAGTTTTTACAAATTGCTGACATAGTACATGATAAGGAGGTAGATCAGGATGTCTACAGGCTATTACTGTTCCCATTTGCTGTAAAAGACCAAGCTAAGAGGCGGTTAAATAACCAACCTAAGGACATCATAAAGACATGGAAACAGCTGTCAGAAAAATTCCTGAATCACTATTTTCCTCCAAAACGGATGACACAGCTAAGGCTAAGCATCCAAATCTTCAAACAAGAAGATAATGAATCCCTTTATGATGCCTGGGAGAGATACAGAGAGATGCTAAGAAAATGCCCCTCTGAAATGTTTTCAGAATGGGTGCAATTAGACATCTTCTACTATGGGCTTACAGAAAGAGCTCAGATTTTTCTAGACCACTCAGCTGGTAGATCTATACACATGAGGAAGACAATAGAAAAAGCTCAAGAGCTCATTGATACAGTTGCCAGAAATCAGCATCTATACCTAAGCAGGGAATCTTCCATCAACAAAGAGGCTAAAACAGTAACTGCTGAACTCAGTCCTGCAGATCAAGCTGCTGAATTCAATTAGCAATTAGATTTTCTAACAAAATAGTTAGCCGAATTCAAGGAGATACTACAAGAAACAAGAATGGCTAACAAAAATATGGAAGTACATTTGAAGCAAACAGAACAGCAGTTATCAAAACAAATAACAGAAGAATGCCAAGCAGTTCAATTAAGAAGTGAAAAGATATTAAATACCTCACTTCAAGGTAGCAGGAAGCTAAGAAATGAGCAAACCACCCAAAATCCATCTGAGGACAGTCAGAGCCCAGAGAGGAATAACTTTGGCGTTCAAAAGCCAGAAAATGGGTGGAAAGCTGGCGCTGAACGTCCAGACCATACTCAGTTCTGGCATTCAACGCCAGAAACAAGCAATGAATCGGCATTGAACGCCCAAAGAAAGCACAGTTCTGGCGTTCAAATGAAGCACAGTTCTGGCGTTCAAACGCCAGAAATAGATAAGGAGATGGTGTCTAATGCTACTCCTGCTTCCACCCCTGGCATTCAAACGCCAGTGGGAGATCAGACACATACTAGTGCTGATAGCAATCCCTCTAAAAAGGCTTCTCAACCCACATCTGTAGGCAATAAACCTACAGCAACTAAGGTTGAGGAATATAAAGCCAAAATGCCTTATCCTCAAAAACTCCGCCAAGCGGAACAGAATAAGCAATTTGCCCGCTTTGCAGACTATCTCAGGACTCTTGAAATAAAGATTCCGTTTGCAAAGGCACTTGAGCAAATACCCTCTTATGCCAAGTTCATGAAAGAGATTTTAAGTCATAAGAAGGATTGGAGGGAAACTGAGAAAGTTTACCTCACTGAAGAATGCAGTGCAGTCATTCTGAAAAGCTTACCTGAGAAGCTTAAGGATCCGAGAAGCTTTATGATACCATGAACATTAGAAGGTACTTGTACCAAGCAAGCTCTATGTGATCTTGGGGCAAGTATTAATCTAATACCAGCAGCTACTATTGAAAAGCTTGGGTTGATTGATGAAGTTAAACCAACCCGGATATGTCTTCAACTTACTGATGGCTCCATTAAATACCCATCAGGCATGATTGAAGACATGATTGTCAAGGTTGGGCCATTTGCCTTTCCCACTGACTTTGTGGTGCTGGAAATGGAGGAGCACAAGAGTGCAACTCTCATTCTGGGAAGACCTTTCCTAGCAACTGGCCGAACCCTCAGTGATGTTCAAAACGGGGAAGTAACCCTGAGAGTCAATGAGGATGAGTTCAAGTTGAATGTTGTCAAAGCCATGCAGCATCCAGACACCCAAAACGACTGCATGAGCGTTGATATTATTGACTCTCTGGTAAAAGAAGTCAATATGGCTGAGAGTCTCGAATCAGAGCTAGAGGATATCTTTAAAGATGTGTAGCCTGATCTGGAGGAACCAGAGAAAATAATAGAACCTCTGAAAATCCCTCAAGAAGAGGAGAAACCTCCCAAACCCGAGCTCAAGCCATTACCACCATCCCTGAAATATGCATTTCTGGGAGAAGATGATACCTTTCCTGTAATCATAAACTCTACCTTAGAGCCACAGGAAGAGGAAGCACTAATTCAAGTGCTAAGGACACACAAGACAGCTCTTGGGTGGTCCATAAGTGATCTTAAGGGCATTAGCCTAGCTAGATGCATGCACAAGATCCTATTGGAGGATAATGCCAAACCAGTGGTTCAACCACAGAGGAGGCTAAATCCTGCCATAAAGGAGGTGGTGCAGAAAGAGGTCACTAAATTACTAGAGGCTGGGATTGAGAAGGCTCAATACAGCTACCAGAAAGGATCATTTTCCTTTACCATTCATAGACCAGATGCTAGAAAGACTAGCAGGTCATGAATACTACTGCTTCCTGGATGGATATTCAGGTTATAATCAAATTGCAGTAGATCCAAAAGATCAAGAGAAAACGACATTCACATGTCCATCCGGAGTATTTGCATACAGAAGGATGCCGTTTGGCTTGTGCAATGCACCTGCAACCTTTCAACGGTGCATGCTCTCAATTTTCTCTGATATGGTGGAAAAATTTTTGGAAGTCTTCATAGATGACTTTTCAGTATTTGGAGACTCATTCAGCTCTTGTCTTGACCATCTAGCACTTGTTCTATAGAGATGCCAAGAGACCAACCTAGTTTTAAACTAGGAGAAATGTCACTTTATGGTGACTGAAGGAATTGTCATTGGGCACAAAATCTCGAACAGAGGAATAGAGGTGGATTAAGCTAAGGTAGAGGTAATTGAAAAATTACCACCACCAGCCAATGTTAAGGCAATCAAAAGCTTTCTGAGGCATGCAGGATTCTATAGGAGGTTTATAAAGGATTTTCAAAAATCACCAAACCTCTAAGTAATCTGCTAGTTGCTGACACGCCATTTATCTTTGATAAGGAGTGTCTGCGGGTGTTTGAGACTCTGAAA
The DNA here is from genome assembly GCF_000817695.3 of Arachis duranensis. Classification (NCBI taxonomy): domain Eukaryota; kingdom Viridiplantae; phylum Streptophyta; class Magnoliopsida; order Fabales; family Fabaceae; genus Arachis; species Arachis duranensis. The sequence goes on from NC_029780.3 coordinate 87,948,743, forward strand.
GCTAAGCTGGTCACAGCACCAGTCATCTCTGCACCAGACTGGACATTACCATTTGAATTAATGTGTGATGCCAGTGACCATGCCATTGGTGCAGTGTTGGGACAGAAACATGACAAGCTTCTGCACGTCATTTACTATGCCAGTCGTGTTTTAAATGACGCACAGAAGAATTACACAACCACAGAAAAAGAGCTGCTTGCAGTGGTTTACGCTATTGACAAGTTTAGATCCTATTTAGTAGGATCAAAAGTGATTGTATACACTGATCATGCTGCTCTTAAATATCTACTCACAAAGCAGGATTCAAAACCCAGACTTATCAGATGGGTGTTGCTTCTGCATGAGTTTGATATAGAAATAAGAGATAGAAAAGGGACAGAAAACCAAGTAGCAGATCACCTGTCCCGAATAAAACCAGTAGAAGGGGTGTCCCTCCCTCTTACTGAGATCTTTGAAACCTTTCCGGATGAGCAACTCTTTGCCATCCAGGAAGTGCCATGGTTTGCAGACATTGCAAACTACAAGGTAGTAAGGTTCATACCCAAAGAGTACAATAGGCAGCAG
>NC_029780.3:87949649-87949865 GCF_000817695.3 Arachis duranensis
GGAGATTGAATTGTTTGATGTATGGGGTATTGACTTCATGGGACCTTTCCCACCATCATACTCAAACACTTATATTCTGGTAGCAGTGGATTATGTATCCAAATGGGTAGAAGCTATTGCTACACCCACTAATGACACTAAGACAGTGTTAAAATTCCTACAGAAACACATCTTCAGCAGATTTGGCACCCCTAGAGTACTAATCAGTGATGGAGC
>NC_029780.3:87949967-87950280 GCF_000817695.3 Arachis duranensis
AATTTACAAGGAGAAAGCAAAAAGATGGCATGATAAGAAATTGTCATCCAGAGTCTTTGAGCCAGGGCAGAAAGTTCTGCTATTTAATTCTAGGCTCAAATTATTCTCCGGGAAATTGAAGTCCCGGTGGAGAGGTCCATATGTGATCACAAGCGTATCACCATATGGATACGTAGAGCTTCAGGATAATGATTCTAATAAAAAGTTCATTATTAACGGACAGAGAGTCAAACATTATCTTGAAGGCAATTTTGAGCAAGAATGCTCAAAACTGAGGCTTGATTAAAGCTCAGTAATAGTCCAGCTAATGACA
>NC_029780.3:87950507-87951372 GCF_000817695.3 Arachis duranensis
GTTGAACGCCCAAAAGAAGCACCCACTGGGCGTTCAACGCCAGTAAGGGTAGCCATCTGGGCGTTAAACGCCAGAAAGGTGCATCTTCTGGGTGTTTAACGCCAGATTGACAGCATCCTGGGCGTTCAGAAAAACGCCCAGTGACAAAGGACTTCCTGGCGTTCAACGCCAGAAAAAAGCAACAGCTGGGCGTTGAACACCCAGGAGAAGCAGCAATTGGGCGTTAAACGCCCAAAACATGCAGCGTTTGGGCGTTTAACGCCAGAATGGTGGGGAGGAGGTAAAATTCATTTTTCTTCACAAATTTTCTAATTTTTATATTTCAATTCATGATTTCTTGCATAAACATGTTTCAAAATATCATCCTTCAATTCCAAAAATTTTAATCCTAATTTCTAAAAACCCTAATTTCTAAAATCCTTTTTCAAAAATATTAAATGCATCTTAATCCATAAAGACAAATTGTTTTCCAATCCAATCCAACTTTTTTTTAAGTTTTTCAAAACTCAATTATCTTTTAAAAATCTTCTTTCAAAATTAAAATTAAAATTTATCTTTTCCAAATATCATTAACAATTTTTTAATTATATTTTTTTCTTATCATATTTATCTTTTATAAATCATATCTTCTATCTTATCTTTCCTTCTAATTTTCGAAACCCACCTTCCCTCCCTTTATATCCACATTCGGCGCCCCTCTCATCATCCACCATTCCACACTTGCTCTCCTCCCATCCCTCTCCTTTCTTTTCTTTTGCTTGAGGACAATCAAACCTCTAAGTTTGGTGTGCTTATCCGTGATCACTAAGCCAAGATTCATCAAGATCATGGCTCCTAAGGGAAAACAAACCAATTTAAGAGGAAA
>NC_029780.3:87951481-87995556 GCF_000817695.3 Arachis duranensis
TATCCGGAGATCCAAGAACAAATTCGAAACAGGAACTGGGAAATCCTAGCTAATCCTGAAACAAAAGTGGGAAGGAATATGATTCAGGAGTTCTATGCTAATCTGTGGCAGACAGACAGGCAAAGAATAATTGGAGCTGCCCTCTATGACCATCGGACCTTAGTCAGAGGAAAGATTGTTCACATCCATCCTGACAAAATGAGGGAGATCTTTAAGCTTCCTCAACTGAAAGATGACCCAGACTCCTTTAATAGGAGAATGATGAGGGTAAACAAAGGCCTGGACAAGATTCTAGAGGATATATGCATCCCTGGAGCCAGGTGGACCACCAGCGCCACTGGCATCCCAAATCAACTCAAGAGAGAAGATCTCAAACCAGTTGCTAGAGGCTGGCTGGACTTTATTGGGCGTTCTATATTGCCCACCAGCAACCGTTCTGAAGTTATTGTTAAAAGAGCAGTAATGATTCACTACATCATGTTGGGAAGAGAAGTAGAAGTTCATCAACTAATCTCGTGTGAACTCTACAAAATAGCAAACAAGAACTCCAAGGATGCCAAATTGGCCTATCCAAGCTTAATTTCTATGCTCTGCAGAGATGCCAGAGTGAAGATGGGAATAACTGAGTATATCTCAGTTGAGCGACCAATCACTAAAATATCAATGGAAAGACAATAGCTGCAGGATGATCCAATCAAGAGAAGAGCACAAGAATTCCTCCCAGAACTTCCTCAATTCGAATATTGGGAACATCTTGAGGCATCTGTTTCTAAGTTGCAAGAAGTTATGAACCAAATAAAGGAAGAACAGAACAATCCAAGTAGCATGCTTTGCAAATTGCTTAGGGAACAAGAAGAGCAAGGGCGTGACTTAAGGGAGCTGAAGCGCCAGAAATTAATCCTTGAAGGACCAAGCACCCCACAGATCAAAGGAACATCCACTTCCCAAAATACAGGTTGTTGAGTTCTAATTTTAGCTTTAACTCTGTGATAGTGTTATTATAGGAATTTACCTTAGAAGTTATACAGTAGTAGTAGTAATTAGCATATCTATTCTGGTTTTATTTTCAATTAAGTTATAATTTATTTTTCTCATCATCATCAAACATGAATAAAATAGTAGATAATTAGAATAAAGAAGTAATTTATATTTTTCGAGTTCTTAATAATAAAAATTATAATTAATTATATGTAGTGGCAACACCTTTTGTTCTCTGAATGAATGCTTGAACAGTGCATAATTTGTATCTTAAATTTTACGAATGTTGGCTCCTGAAAGAATGAGGAACACGAAAAATATTATTGATGATATGAAAAATCATGAATTTGATTCTTGAAGCAAGAAAAAGCAGTGAAAAAAATTTTTACAAGGAATCATTAGATCAAGAAAAAGAAAAAAGCCAATAGCCCTTAAAACCAAAAGGCAAGGGTGAAAAGGATCCAAGGCTTTGAGCATCAGTGGATAGGAGGGCCCAAGGAAGTAATTCCAGGCCTAAGCGGCTAAATCAAGCTGTCCCTAGCCATGTGCTTGTGGTATGCAGGTCCAAGTGAAAAGCTTGAGACTGAGTGGTTAAAGTCGTGATCCAAGGCAAAAGAGTGTGCATAAGAGCTCTGGATACCTCCAATTGGAAACTTTAGCAAAGCTAAGTCACAATCTGAACAGGTTCACCCAATTATGTGTCTGTGGCATTTATGTATCCAGTGGTAGTACTGGAAAACAAAGTGCTTAGGGCCACGGCCAAGACACATAAAGTAACTGTGTTCAAGAATCAACATACTACACTAGGAAAATAAATAATACTATCGGAATCCTGAGTTCCTACGGATGCCAATCATTCTGAATTTCAAAGGATAAAGTGAGATGCCAAAACTATTCAGAAACAAAAAGCTACTAGCCCCGCTCATCTAACTAAAACCTGAGCCTCACTTGAAACTCTGAGATATTATTGCTTCTTAACTTCTTTTTATCCTATTTTATTCTTCTAGTTGCTTGGGGACAAGCAACAGTTTAAGTTTGGTGTTGGCGGCCACTCTTGAGGATCCGGAAAGTCTAAACCTTGTCTGTGGTATTCCACGTAGGATTCAAGGATTGAATGGCTGTGACGAGCTTCAAACTCGCGATTGCTGGGCGTGATGACAAACACAAAAAGGATCAATGGATCCTATTCCAACATGATCGAGAACCAACAGCTGATTAGTCGTGCTGTGACAGAGCATCTGGACCGTTTTCACTGAGAGGATGGGAGGTAGCCACTGACAATGGTGACACCCTACATACAGCTTGCCATGGAAGGAACTTTGCACTTTGGAATTGAGTTGAATATTACATTACAGGAATTCAGAAGACAAAGCATCTCCAAAACTCCAACATATTCTCCATTACTGCATTACAAGTAATTAATTCACGCTCTTTTATTTTTCTAATAATTCAAACTGATAATTTTAATTGAAATCCTGACTAAGAATAATAAAATAAACATAGCTTGCTTCAAACCAATAATCTCCGTGGGTTTGTGTATTTTTGGGCATTCTATATTTAGGCAAAATTCATATTTCTGGACTTTACTATGAGTTTTTGTGTTTTTTTGTGATTTCAGGTATTTTTTGGCTAAAATTGAGGGAGCTGAGCAAAAATCTGATTTAGGTTGAAAAAGGACTGCTGATGCTGTTGGATTCTGACCTCCCTACACTCGGAATTGATTTTTTGGAGCTACATAAGTCCCATTGGCGCGCTCTTAATTGGGTTGGAAAGTAGACATCCAGGGCTTTCCGGTAATATATAATAGTCCATACTTTACGCGAAGATAAATGACGTAAACTGGCGTTTAACGCCAGTTCCATGTTGCATTCTGGCGTTCAGCGCCAGAAACAGGTTGCAAGTTAGAGTTAAACGCCAGAAATAGGTTACAACCAGGCGTTTAACTATAGAAAAAGCCCAGGCATGTGAGAAGCTCAAGTCTCAGCCCCAGCACACACCAAGTGGGCCCCAGAAGTGGATTTCTGCACCATCTATCTTAGTTTACTCATTTTCTGTAAACCTAGGTTACCAGTTTAGTATTTAAACAACTTTTAGAGACTTATTTTGTATCTCATGACATTTTAGATCTGAACTTTGTACCTTTTGCCGGCATGAGTCTCTAAACTCCATTGTTGGGGGTGAGGAGCTCTGCAGCATGTCGATGAATTAATGCAATGATTTCTGTTTTCCATTCAAACACGCTTGTTTCTATCTAAGATGCTGATTCGTACTTAACTGTGATGGATGTGATGATCCATGACACTCATCATCATTCTCAACCCATGAACATGTGCCTGACAAACACCTCCGTTCTACATTAGATTGAATGGGTATCTCTTAGATTCCTTAATCAGAATCTTCATGGTATAAGCTAGAATCCATTGGCAGCATCCTTGAGAATTCGAAAAGTCTAAACCTTGTCTGTGGTATTCCGAGTAGGATTCAGAGATTGGATGAATGTGACGAGCTTCAAACTCACGAGTGTTGGGCGTAGTGACAGACGCAAAAGGATCAATGGATCCTATTCCGACATGCTCGAGAACCGACAGATGATTAGCCATGCTGTGACAGAGTATTTAGACCATTTTCACTGAGAGGATGGGAAGTAGCCATTGACAACGGTGACGCCCTACATGCAGCTTGCCATGGAAGGAGCCTTGCATGTTTGAAAGTGAGAAAGCATTATGTTTATGGGATTCAGAAGACAAAGCATCTCCAAAACCCCAACATATTCTCCATTACTGCGTAACAATTACTTATTTTATGCACTTTCACTTTTTACAATTGAAACTAAAGAACCCTTTTGGTATCTTGACAAAGATTAATAAGATAATCATAGCTTGCTTCAAGTCAACAATTTCCGTGGGATTCGACCCTTACTCACGTAAGATATTACTTGGACGACACAGTGCACTTGCTCGTTAGTTGTGCGGAATTACATATTGTGAAAGTAATTTTCGTGCACCATGGACCAATCTTCTTGAAGTCAGCAAAATTTGTATGGGTCTATCCCGCCTCCAGCCTGGGGATATTGGAATCCCTGTCCCCAGTGGACAGTTGTTGGGCCATCAGAGTGGTGGCATGGGCCTGCTCCTTCATTGCCTTGGCCATCTCCTTCATGTTCTTTGCTAGATTTGCGGAGCTCGAGCTCGAGCCACGTGGGTGTCCACGGCTTGCCATAGGTTTCCTGTTCAAGGATAACCATAGGGAGAAGTTTTATTAGTTATACTTCCTAAGATAGGATCCCTAGGATCGACTTTGCTCAGATACCATTAATGTAACACCCTAAGTTAAATCCTATCCATGTAGGTCTTTAAATAAGGTGCCACACTTGATAGAGATAGAAAATGAACTTAATCGTTATGCAAGGGAGGAGGAAGTACGCGTGAAGGGGAAAACGAGTAGCACTAAAACGATGGAAGTGAATATAATAAATATGAAATAATAACTTATCCATGAGTATGGTTCAAAGTAAAATGTTTCGAGGTAATTATAACAAATAAACTAATACGTCCTAACTAATTTCGTCGAAGAGGCTCCTATACTTGTGTCCCATCCTATCCTTGATCGGGACCCTTCAGTTATTCACGAATCAGGGTACCAGTGGTCTTCCTCCAACACCTTTCCGCGTAGTGAAGATCCAGTTCCGTTATGTAGGATGAACTAAGACTCGACGAGGTGCCGAGGTGGGTGAATAGGGTACGTATTCCACCTTTGGACTTTCGCAAGGATTCGAATCCTCCTCCGGATCCTCCTCCATGGTTTTTTTCTCCTGGTCAAGGTTGTCGGATTCTTCTTCCTCCGTCTCGGAATCTGATTCGAGATGCACTACTTTGGATGACCGTTTCTTGAATGCTGAAGCGTTCTTATCTAGGAAGGTTATGACGGGCAGCTGTGATTCTTTCACCACGAAGTCTCGACCTAAGTAGATAGTTTGGAGCATGGTAGTAGTGGTCGTAACTACCCACGCGTGCTTCGAGGGGTCGTACTCAGAGGTTACCTTCAGGGGACACTGCGTCGTCTCTATTCGCCGTGCCATGTTCCCCTGGAGACAGTATGGGAAAAGAAAAGGGATGAGAACTTAAGGTCTCATTAGGAGTGCTATGTAACACCTCCATGCCTATCTCCAGCCCACGTGCGAGATTTTAAAAGAAGCCGTACGATATGGCATGTAATATGATTCTTTCTTGTAAAGAACATAGGTAAAAAGGAAAGCACATATGAAAAATAGAAGAATAGTAACATATGAAACGTCAACATGTTCATAAATAAATCTTTAGAAAAAAACATCATCATGATCAAACTTTGCCTTATACTTTCTCTTTTCCTTAAATTATAACTTGTATGAAAGGTATTGAGCTCAAACCGGTATAAATGAGAGTCTCATTCCCTTACCGAAGGTTCTTATCTCGAATGTCTTAGCGATTACCTTCCCTTACCAAAGGATCATCTCGATCGATCACCCTCCCTTACTGAGAGATCATCTCAATATCTTGTCTTTGGGGGTCACCTTCCCTTACCGAAGGATCATTCCCTCAGTTCAATTTACAATCAAGGTTATTTAGACATACACAAGAAAAGTGTTATATCAACAAGGATATCTTATTATATAAAATTGATGGGAGTCCCCTTCCCTTACCGAAGGTTCCCAAAAGTTTGTCGATCACCTTCCTTTACCGAAGGATCATCTCGATTCGATCACCTTCCCTTACCGAAGGATCATCTTGATTATCTTGTCTTTGGGGGTCATCTTCCCTTACCGAAGGATCATCCCCTCAGATTAATTTACAATTAGGGTTGTTTAGGTATACACAAGAAGAGACTCATGCGAGAATATATCATACAAAAATAGATCATGCAAGAGGTGGGACATATACCATAATAAAATGAGCATGTTGAATAATGATATTATAAGAAAGTAGGTACTCTCGGTCCTAGAGGGATATTAATAATATAGTGTATACAATATCACATAAGTGTTCATTTATAAAAAAATAGGATATTTTAAATAGTTGAATAGTTATAAGGGGGCATGTACTCTTAACTCAAACAAATATTATTAATCTAATGGTTTAAAAGTTAATATAATTCCATGTAATAAAATAGGGGATATTAATTAGTTGAATAAAACAATTTTAAGGAAACATGTACTCTTGACCCTTAGAAGATATTAGTAATATAATGTATAAAATACAATCTAAGTGCACATAGTAAGAATGGGGTATGTTAAATAGTTGAACAAAATATTATAAGGAAGCATATACCTTTTTCTTTAAATTTTAAGGAGTAATAATAACATAATGATATAAGAGGTCATTTAGTTGCACATAATAGAATAGAGTATACTAAACAAGATATAGAAAAAAATGTACTCTTAACATTAAAGGAATAATAAAAATATAATGGAATAAAAGGTCATGTAAATGCACATAGTAAAAATTAGGGTGATTAAAGAAAACATTATAAAGGGGTATGTACTCTCAACGTTAAAGGAATAATAGTATGATGGTATAAAAGGTCATGTAAATGCACATAGAAAATATGGGATATAAATCAAGAGGGCATGAGTGATATAATAGATAATCATGATTAATGTGGATGAAAGATAAGTAAGGGATCATTAAAGCCAAAAGACACATAAAGATGGTAGCCATGCATAGATGGAAAGAAAATAATTTAGAGCATACTACATGCCAACATAAAAGTAAGAAAAGTATAATTCCCTACTCTTTTTTTAACACCTCTTTTATTGCCTATGAGCTTGCCTCTTGTGTTTGCACAGGGAATATTTGCATAGAGGGAGAAGGGGAAGGATTAGTGTTTGAGAGGAGTGATCTTCTACCTATGGGTGTACCCTATTTATATACTTTTAGTGGTAAGGTGGTTGGGATAATTTTAAATTCAAAAGAAGGGCAGTTATTAGATTCCTATCCATAATTCAAAATTCTAAACCCATTTCCTAACTGATTTTCAAAATTCGAATTTGATTTTGTTTCTAGAAGGGGTGAAGGGAGGTTGTTACATCAAAAGCTATCTTTCAGGGCTTTCCAGCAATATATAATGGTTTATTCCTATCTTTGGATTGGACGGCCCAAAATGGGCGTTGAATGCCCAACTTATCCCGTTTCTAGCGTTCAACACCTATGAAGGACTAAAGCCAGCGTTGAACGCCCAAACCCACCGTTCAACGCCACCAAGGGAGCTCAAGGCATGGCATTTACCCCTGAACACCCACTCCTTCAAGTTGGACGCCAAGCTCAACCCAAATACTCACCAAGTGGGCCTAGAAGTGGAATTTCGCACCTTTAGCTTAGTTTATTTCTTTTTTTGTAATTTTTAATTATTATTAATATCTTTTTAGGTCTAGTTATTAGTATATATAGAATAAGGATCACCCTTGTTAGGGAACTTTTGCACATTCAGACCTTTTCATGCTATTTTCTGTAAATTATAAGCGGCTAAACCTCCTAGGTTAAGAATAGGAGCTCTGCTCATTCCTATGGATTAATACAATTACTTTTCTACTTTAATGCATGTTTGACACCATTCTATGATGCATTGTCATTCTTCATCCTTATGAATCTAGGGTGAAACTGGCGTATGACCCCTTATTCTACATGTGTTCTTGCGAGTTCTTGATGGGATAGTATTGAACTGCAGTTTATGAATGCATCATAGATTCCAACAAGTTATCTGGACTAATTGAGATATGTGACATAAAATCTCGTTAGTCATGGGTAATTGAGGCTTTTGTGGCAACAAGGCTAGAATCATAGAGCTTCATTCTCTGATCCGGAAGATCCGACCTTATTTGTAGCATTTTGAGTAGGATCAACAAGGGATTGAATTGCGTGAGCGTCACCCTCTTCCAAATTGAAGGATCAATGTCCTGGTATTTGGTTTAGATAGAGGAGATTAATGACCACTGGCCCTGGCTTAATCACTTACAGCCTTGCCATTGAATGAATTACTCATTGTTAAAGTAGTCAGTAAGAAGTATTAACCCAGAAAAACAAGCATCTCCGAGGCCTTTACTGATTTCTTACTATTGTTTCTACGTTAATTCTTTATTGCTTTCGTTATTGTTTTGTTTATGTACCTGCAACAACAATAATCAACTTTCTATTCACCTGACTAAGAACTGCATGATAACCACTGATTACTCAATTCGGCAATTCTCGTGGAATTGACCCTCACTCAGCTGAGGTATTACCTGGACGACCCGATGCATTTGCCGGTTCAGTTGTGCGAGTTTCGTTTTCATGCACCAAACACCTAGTTCCATCATTCCTACAAGACCAAACCCCATAGAAATGGTTAGAATAAAGTTTTTAGAGGATTAACTTAAAGCTCAAATCTCACCTCTTCTTCCAATTTGGGAACACAATCTGGAATCTTTGGCTCGCTAGGAATCAATTTGTTTTTTAAGGCCAGAAAATGACAGCTAAAAAATTTTTGTTTCAAGTTGGAAACCTTCCTAGAAAGTTTTTCCAATTGCTGTTACCTTCTCCTTGAATGCTACAAAAGTGAAATAAAGCATTAGCTGTAATGGTTCTTTTCTTTTATTATTAAGTTTAGAGTTTTATGTTTGTGGCTTTAAGGCTTTTTGGGAAGTTTCCACTCCTTGTTACTTGATTGTGATGCATTATCCAATTGTGGACCTTTCTTTCTTTTCTTATGAAATGAAATATCTACCTATCTTAGTTAAAAAAAATTGAATAATTTTTACCTTTTTTTTTATATGAATGGCAAAAACTTTTAAAAACGAAATTTGAAAAAATGGTATAGAAATTGGATTTTTCATCAATTTTTTAAATATATCTTTTAAGTAACTTTTTAAATATTTTCACCAAAAATAGATCAAATACAATCATTGTTTGTCACTTATTAGAAAATAAAATTAAAATTCTAGGTGTATAGCAAAATTAGTCACTAAAATCAATCACCATATATTTATGTATAACTACATGTGTAGTTTAGTTCATTTTAAAACATATCTTATATTTAAATCTATATTCTATGCTGTTAATGGCTAATTTTGATATAAACATATATGGTGTCAAGTAAAAAAGCTAGTTGAGATTCTAGATAGATGAAGATAGAAAATCCAAGCCTTATTCCTATTGTTAGTTATTGATGCGTGAGCATCATTTGTATCTTTTCTATGTGATTTATATAGTTTTTCCATTGATTTCTTAGAGAATTTTATTGGATTAGCACCCATTGGATACTACTTTGAGTTTTATGGCTTTCGATTGATTTCAGGTAGTATTCTGGTGAATAATTGGAGAAAAAGTCATTAAGGAAAAAAAGAGGACCATGTGTATGCATCATCCATGCGTACGCATCATTGGAGAAGAAAAGGAAGCTCGTGCGTACACATGTGTTGCGCGTATGCACGACCTCAAGAGCTTAATTGGCACCCAAGACTTCGTAATGCATTCCTGGACTCTAGACACCTAGCGCTAAATACCTAATCACTGGCGTTTAGTGCTGAGACACTGAAATTACGTGGAAAACTTCAAGAGGGATGGGCATGCACCTCAGCGTCCTTAGACTCAAAGCAACTTCAGAGGAGCTAACTGTGACCAGTTCTGTCAGACATGGGAAAGAGGAATATGCTTTAACTGTGGACTACCTGGACATATTACCAGGGATTGCCGTCAGTGGAAGAACCAAGAAGTAGGCCAGAATCAGTAATTGGGTTGGGTGTTTACTTTGGATCCTCATGATGCGATAGGGTTTGATCCTCCAAGGAAAGGTAAGCATATGCTTTCATTATAATATGTTGCATGGGCCTAAGAGTAGCTTATTTCTATCTTTTGGAAATTCGCCGTTAGGACTGTAGCTTAGGATTTTGTTGGAAGTAAACTATGGGAAAGGAATATTCTAGTGGATATAGCCGAAGGATTCGGATTTGCGTTGACGAATGATCAGAGTAACGCAGCGAAAGCCACTTAAGTAGAATAGAATAATTAAATGCTTTGAATAGGTTCAAAAATATACAATTATTTTCTTTAAAATATAAATGTGAGATTCGGATTTAGTAGATTTTTATGAGTGGGAAAATATTCTCTTTTGAAATTTTTGCGTAAAAATGCGTACTAGTAGATTAGTTGGCAGTACCGGCTTAAGTCTGTCCAATACTGCGTGAGAGAATAAAACAAAAGAAAACCTTAGAAAAGTATTTGAAATAGCAAACTAGGCACTTATCTAAAGGTTTGGCCTAAAATTGAGCCAAACGAACCAAAAACTCTACGCGGTTGGACTGGGCCCAAGTTGGGCCGAATCCTAACATATATAAAGCCTTAAATGAGCCAAGAAAACTCATTTTCAGCACATAGAGGGAGGAAGGGCGCTGGTTTTGAGAGAAGAGAGGAAAAAGAGGAGCACTATTCATCTTCTCATTCTTTGAGCCGTATCTTGAGCTACCTCTTTCCTTCCCATTTTCTCTGCCCTATGTCATTTTCAAAAATGGGCTTTTGGATTGTTGAATTTTTTTGTATTCTTGTTGTTTAGGTGTAATCTAGCTTAGGTGAGTAGTGGGTTTTACCCAAAAACTCATTGGACAAGATAAGATATCACTAAACCCTTGTGTTTAGTTGAATATTATAAATCCTAGCTTTGATTCTTGTTGTTTTTCATGATATAGAGTGTTCTTGGTGTTGTTTGGTGTTGAGTGAAGTCTTGAAAGTTTGTGGTGAAGTGGTTTTGTGCGTGGAGGATAATCGGCCAAGTTATAGCTTCGGTTTTCTTTATGTAGTATATAATGTTTCGTGAAACTTACACTAGTGGCCTTTAAGATAGTTTGAATGATGTGGTTGTAGGATTAATTGTATATAAATGCTATGTTTGATTGTGGTTTAGATGGAGGTGGTATGAGTTTGAATAGGATGACATGTATATAGATGTTGGTGAATGATGATGTTGAATAATAATGATTCTGTGGAAGGATAATAAACTATGATGTTTGTTGATGTTGAGGTATGACAAGTGATGCTTATGAGTAGTGGGGTTGTGTTAAAGTTGTGATGTTGGAGTCTTGATGAGGAAATTATGGAATTGTTGAATTTGTGGTGTGTGACTTGATTAAATTAGAAGTTGAATTGATTGGATTATGATGGAAATGTAAAGGATAGTATTCAATAGCGTTTTGTGGTGAACTTGAATAGGCTTTGACTTGGTTTGATTGTGAATTTTGGAAGTTTGAGAACCTAGCAAATTTTTTGTAAAAATTAATTTTTGGTGAACTTTGACAGATCATAACTTGTGCTTCTGTTTTCGAAATTGGTTAAAATTTATCTTAAATTAAAGTTCATTTAAAGATCTTTAAATTGGTATAAAGTTTGATGAAAATAAATTATTGCAGAGGAAGTTATAAACATTTAAATTTTGGTGTTTAAAACTGATTCTGCAACTTTACTGAATTTTGCAATTCTAGGATGGCATGCGTACGCAAGCACCCCATACGCAGGCGTGCGTCTCTGCCAGTCCCTCATGCATACGCGGCCTATGTATGCATACACGAGATGGGCCAAAAGCAGGTATGCGTACACAAACTTATGGTATGTGTACGCATGATGGTTCAAAACTAAAGTGTGTGTACGCATACTTGGGCATGCGTGCGCATACACCATGTTTTGCTGAAAAATATGATTTTTCTTCTCTCTAGCTTTTCTAACTTTTTTAACTTCTCCTTAAGACTTGTAAATAGTACTTAGGCCCTAAGACTAGTATAGATGAGTTTATGTTTGAGATTAATAGATTTATTTACGGGTTTTAGAAGACAGTGACTTAGGCTTAGTATGTCTGTTGGGTGTTTTTGTCTTGTTAACTAATGGGGAGCTGGGTTGATGAAGAACTTGATATATTGATGAAGGATTATGGTTAATGGAATGAGTATAAATGGAATTGTGCTATGAGTCATGCCGTGTTACTAAATTGTATGATTGGCAAGTCGCTGTGCGCCTTGGACAAGGGTTGTGGTAGTTTCCCGCTTATCTGAGGTAGCCGTGCTGGTGTATGCGCTGAGGCAGTCTCCTACCTATATTGAGATGTGAGGACTGTGGCAGTCTCTCGCTCACATAACCTTTCTGCTGCCAGAGTGAACTTGGGCACTATAACTCAAAAGAGTGTGCCGGGCACTATAATTCACGGGGCGCAAGATAAGTGCTAGGCACTAGAAATAGTGAGCAGGGCACTATATCCATGGGTGTGGCAGAAAAGCAACATCCGAGGATGTTGGGTTGGCATTTTGAACCGACAAGTGATATCCCGATCCAAAATAGGATAGACATTCATCATATGCATCATCTATTTGCTTGTTTGCTTTGATTACTTGAGTATGCCTATTTGAATAACATATCTATATGCTAGTTGATTTACCTGTTATACTTGAATATTAATTGTGCTTTACTTATTTGTAGTAAATGTGTTTTACTAGCGTCAAGGAGGATCGAAAGACCCTGGCGATGGGATCACACGGAGGTTAGGTTGGCAAAGGCTGTAGAATACACCGGTGTGATTAGAATTAGTTAGAGATTCCCTAAGTTTAGATAACACTATTTATGGCTTATAGTTTAAGTTATTTGTTTTGTTAAGCTTGAATATCTGTGATGTGAAGTTCTAGGATTGCCTTTGGCATCCCAGAACCCTATATCTTATATATTGCGTACTGTTACCATACTGAGAACCTCCGGTTCTCATACCGTATGTTATTGTTGTTTTTCAGATGCAGGTCGCAACCCACCTCGGTGAGTTTGTGGATGGTGGCAGAGTGGAGGATCTTATGTTATCTTTGTGTTTTGTTATTATGTTATAGTTCTCTCACTTTTTTTTATTAAACTCTGTTGCCTTAAAGGCTTACTTTGAGAGATAAGCTGTATAAGCTATTTTAACTTAAAAATTATGTATTTTCTGTATGTAACCAGTCGGCCTAAACTCCGCGGGCTACGACTAGAGTTCTTTTATTTATCATACTTATATATATTGTATGTAACTTTACTCCTTCATCGGGCTCCTAGTATTACAATTTTCTTTTATATTTATTAATGTATGAGCTTTAGAACTATCATGACGTCTTGTTATCCTTTGCTTTATGGCTAGAGGCAAGGCTTAGGGTAACGGGGTGTTACAGTTAAGGCTAGGAGCTCTATTTACTTGATTGGATTAATAAATATTTGTTCTTTTACTCATGATTAATTCTTTGATTATTATTTAAAGATTGGTTTCGTTCTTCATCCTAGGAATTAGTGATTATTGGGAAATAACTCTAATTCTACGTGAATTCTATTTGAGTCTTGAAAAAGTTATATTATTAGAATTATAGCTTGAAGTCAACTCCTCATAACTTCTAATTATTTGGACTTAATGTGGTACGTGACATATAACTGCATTCTACTTTAGGATTCTTAGGGTTGTGTGGCTTATAAAATGGAAATTAGACTTAACCTTCTGATATAATTGAGTTATCAAAGGATTAACTGCCGGTTATATCAGAGGAGATTGGATTGCTTAGGAATAGGAATTTATTCACTTGGGATTTGTTGTAAACATAATAATTGCATGATCAAGGTAGTTGAAATTGAATATTAATCCGGACATTTAAACATTTTCAAAGCCTTAACTCCATTCTCATATTATTTTCTCAACCGTTCATTGTTTGTTTTCTTAATTTATTGCCTTTTATGATATTTGACAACCAAAAATCTTATTTCAATTCGTCTAACTAGAATAGCTAATCAACCATTGCTCACTGAGTCCGTTAATCCTCGTGGGATCGACACTCACTCACCGTGAGTTATTACTTGGTACGACCCGATGCACTTGCTGGTAAGTTGTGGACTATAAATTTTGCACCAAGTTTTTGGCGCCATTATCAGGGATTAACTGTGACTAACAACTTCCGGTTGATTAGTTACCCAGATTGGACATTTTTTCTATTTTAATTCTTGTTTAGTTTATAGTTTATTTATTTTATTTTGGTTTATTCTAGCTTATCCTTATTCCTTGTTTTATTTATTTTCGTTTGTTCTAGTCTATTTTTCTTTTAATTTTTGCCCATTTGTCTTTAATTACTTTAGTTCTTTTTATTCTATTTTTCATGTACCACACTGGGATTCTCTTCACTGTGACGTTGAGAATCCCACTTTTCTTTATTCTAATTGTTTATGCAGAGGAACAGGGATAAAAAGCCATTTTTATACGACCTTGAGATTGAAAGGACTCTTCAGAAGCAAAGAAAGCAAGCTAGGGCTCAAGAAGTTCACAAGGTCATTGGGGACGGGTCTAAAGAGGAAGCTGGATTCAATATGGCTAAGAAAACTGAAAATCTTGTGGTCAATAACTCCAACAATGCCCTGTTTGTTAGAAGAACTATGGGATTTTATACTAACCCTAATCCCAGGAGTTGTGTGGTAAGTATTGTACCACCAACGGTGCATGAGAACAACTTTGAGTTGAAGCTTCAACTTATATCATTAGTTCAGCAAAGTTGTCCATTCAGTAGAAGCTCGCAGGAGGATCTTAATCTTTTCATATCCAATTTTTTAAGGATTTGTAATACAATCAAAATCAATAGAATTTTCACTGAAGTCTATAAGTTGATGCTATTCCCTTTTGCTGCTAAGGACCGAGCCAATCAGTGGCTTGAGACATAACCTAAGGAGAGTATAGCAAGTTAGGCAGATTTGGTTAGTAAGTTTTTAACCAAATTCTTTCTGTCCCAGAGGTTGACTAAGCTGAAGACTGGTATTTAGACAGCTTGAATGAGAGTCTCTCTATAAAGCATGGGAGAGATACAAAGCTATGATAAGGAAGTGCCCTCTAAACCTGTTTGCAAATTGGGTACAATTACAGATTTTCTATGATGGTATCACTCCGGCTTCTGGACTCTCTCTGGATAACTCTGCAGGAGGTTTCTTGCATATGAAGACCACTAATGATGCTTTGAATTTGATAGAGATGGTGGTCAATAATCAGTACTTATACTCCTCAAAGAGAACTGTGAAAAAAGGTGTTATGGAGTTAGATGTCTTGGATGTTATTTTGGCTTAAAACAAAGTCATGTCTCAACAAAAAGCCACCATCACTCAACATTTGGGAGATATGCAAGTCTCCTCTGTTGCTACCCAAGATTCTTCTTTTGATATGAGTGTTGGAGCATCTTAGTTCGAAAACTTTAGGTATGAGCAAACTCCTCATGAACAAGTCAATTACATGGGTAATTCTTCCATGCCCTAGATAACAAATTATACTTATGATTTAGGATCAGTTCGGATTGACTTTTGAAAATAGTACTTATTTATTATTTTTAAAATTCTTTTAATAGACAAAAGCTATTTTTTATTTAGATAGACTTTTTAAAAAGAGTTTTCAAATATTAAAAATATTTTTATTTTTATTTTTTTACTAAAAAAACAAAGTATTATTGAATTTTAAAAAAATTAATTTATTTTTTTAATAAAAGTAATTTTTTTAAACATATATAAAAAGTGTTTAAAATTAAAAAATATATATTTTATTTTTTATTAAAAATATTTTTTCACTCAAATAAACCAATTCAAATCAACACTTATGTGATTATTGCACAAGTGTTGATTTGAGTTTAAAGATTTAACAAGAAATTAATTGATGATTATTGATTTTGGGGAGAAGAAGTCAAATATGCTAAAGCAAAGTTTCAAACTTTGGAAACTTTACTCCTCTATTAAAAGGGTGAACGGCTAAGGGTTGGAGCAAGGAGTGAGAGCACAAAGTTTGGATTCTCATATCTTACAGAGTTATTACCTTCTTCTCCTTCATGGTTCTCAATTGAATATTCTATTTTCTCAGTTTAATCCTTCTTTATTTCAATGAAAAAAGGCATTACAGTGAGAAATGTAAGAAAAAAACATTGAGTGAAAAAAGGCAGAGAGAGTTAGACTTGGAGAAAAGCCAATGTTTATTTTTGAAATCCTTTGAAAGTATTTCTATTTTGTTTTCATGATCCTGAGGGGATTCCCTTGCAAATTAGATGAGCACTTTGTAGTTGAAAACTAGGGTGAGTTCCGAGTCAGATCTGGCTTGGGTAGAAGCTAGGTTTCTCCCAGATAAAATTGGGTTGAATCTGAGAAAAATTGGTGAATGTAAACTTCTTTAAAGATAGTAAAATTCCATCATTGTTGTGATGGAGATTGGATGTAGGCTACATTACACTGAATAGCTGAACCAGGGTATATGGCCGTGTCACTTCTCTTTCTCTTCTCTATTTCTGATTTTACACTTTAAGAGACAAAATAAAATTATCTCAAACATACTCTATCTAGTTTAACCTCACAAATATATACCATACATTCAATTCTGTTTTGGCTCCTCCTTCGACACGAGACAAAATAAAAGTATCTCCTACTTTTCTGTACGAGGTGACTCAATAGCATCTATAAGATACACCCAGTTCGAAGACAATTCAAGCAGAGTTAAAAAGAGGCCCAGATTCAACCTCCCTTCTCTAAGCCACTGATATCCATCAATTGGTATTAGAGCTTGGTCTCAAAGAGATCAAGCTTCACAGTTTGGGAGAAAGATCCAAATGACCAATAACCTGGGATCCAACATAGTGGCTTACAATCTGACAGAAGGGCAATCCAATAATAGACCTCCATTTTTCAATGAGAAAATTACAACTACTGAAAAAAAAGAACGAAGATCTTTGTGCAGTCTGTGGATTACAACCATTGGAAGATAATCATAAATGGTCCTCAAATTCCAACCAAAATAAGCGCTGAAGGAGTTGTGACTCCTAAAGAAGAAGCAGAATGCCAAGGCTGTCAACATGCTTAATTGCATCATCAGCTTCGACGAATATCGGAAGATATCTAGATGTAAAATAGCAAAAAAAATCTGGAATAAACTCCAAGTTACACATAAGGGTGCCAAGCAAGTAAAAGAAATAAGGATTGACATGTTGTGCAAGGAGTATGAAATATTTACTATGAAGGAAGAAAAATCATTAGATGAAATGTTTAAGAAATTCTCTATCATCATAAATAGCTTGAATGCTATGGGATTACTCATTCCAAACAAGTGCTGGTGAGAAAAGTCTTGAAAAGCCTAATAAAAGAGTGAGAAACCAAGGCTATTGCTGTCTCTGAAAGTTGTAACCTAAGCCAAATGACCTATGATGAGTTGAGAGAAAAATTACTAGCTTACGAAAATACTCACATGAAAAATGATACAAAAAAATGAGTGGCTCTAAAGTCTTATGCTGAATCATTTGATGATGATTCCAATGACTATTTATTAGATGATGAAATTGTGTTTTTTTGCTAGAAAACTTAAAAGGCTGATGAGACACAAAGGAAGGAACAGAGGAGGCAACTCAAAGGAACCAAAAAAGGACATCAACAAAGTGATCTGCCATAACTGCAAGGAAGTTGGACATTTTAAATATGACTACCCCAAGGTCAAGAGAGAGGACAATACTCAGAAGGAAAAGAAGAAGGTGCTCATGGATTCATGGAAAGATCTGGAAAATGACTCTAAAGAGGATGAAGAATTCGACCACAAATCTCAAGCATACTTAATGGCTTATCACAATCAAGATGATAAGGTAATATATTTTGAACCCACTAATGATGAACTTCATCAAATGATTGATGATTCCACTAAGAAAATTAAAAAAATTTTAAATTAATGCCATGAACTTGAAGGTTGAAATTGCTTACCTCAAAGAAAAATTGAAAGAAGGCGAAAATACGGTTGATCTTGTTAAAGAAAACAAATAGTTTAAATATAAAATTAAAAATCTTAATGAAAAGCTTCCTATCAGTGCCTTCTTGAACTGTATTGATGGAAATGAAAGGCTTCATAATGTGATTAAGGGTTTAAATCAAGATATAGCTAAATTTGTCCAAAGTTCTAAAAATTTGCACAAATTATTAGCTAATCAAAAATCTCTTTTTGAAAAGGCTGGTTAGGATATCATGACAAATCTAAAATATTTTTGAAAAATTAGGTTTTGAAAATGAATCCTAAACTTCCAAAAACAAAAGCTTTCAAACCTTAAATCACTTTGAAAAACTAATGAGCAAAAATTTTTGTCATACATGTAACCGATTTGGTCATTTACCTATTCATTGCTTTATCTTTGAAAGAAAGATTAGTAATAAAGTCCACAAGGTGATTAGAAAATATAACGTTCTTGGGCAACCAAGAATGTTTAACATTAAAGGATCCAAAATGATTTGGATACCTAAGGTCACTTAAGAGTATTATGCAGATTTGCGTAGCATCCAAGAAGAGGAGAGACATGTCGTACTTGGATAGTGGATATTCTAGGCACATGACCAGAAAGTCCATGTTCTTCATCAAGCTCAATAAATACGATGGAGTCTTTGTGAGTTTCAATGATGATGGAAATGGAAACTAGTAGTTGTAGGTAAGGTTGGTAAGAGTTTTCTACCTTCATTAATGATTTATTCTTGGTTGATAGACTGAAACATAATATTCTAAGCATTAGTCAACTATGTGATTTATGTTATTTGGTTATTTTCAAAAATTTAGAATGCTTAGTTATTTGTGAAAATTCGAGTGAAACTTTGTTTGTTGCGAAGAGATGCAATAATATGTATGGGCTTACTTTGAAGGAACTAAAAGAACAAAATGTAGCTTGTTTTACTTCCATTGAATCTAAAATATAGTTATGACATAAGAAATTAGAACATGCATGCATGTTTCAAATTTCTAAACTTGTGAAAAAGAATTTGGTTAGAGGTCTTCCTAAAATTAAATTTGACAAAGATATCACTTGTGATACTTGTCAATTAGGCAAACAAACTAAAAGCTCTTTTAAATCCAAGGATGACATCTCTACCAAAAGACCATTGAAAATGCTACATATTGATCTTTTTATTCCTATTGGGACTCAAAGCCTAGGTGAAAAACACTATGGGTTAGTGGTAGTTCATGATTATACAAGATTTGGATGGGTTCTTTTCTTAGCTCATAAAAATGATGTTTTTTAACCTTTTTCATTCTTTAAAAAAAGATTCAAAATGAAAAGGATTTAAAAATTATTTCTATAAGAAGTGGTCATGGAAAGGAGTTTGAAAACTAAGATTTTAAAGTTTTTTGTGATGAACTTGGTATTTTTTCTAATTTCTCATGTCCTAAAACACCTCAACAAAATGGATTATTGAGAGGAGAAATAGAAGCATTCAAGAAATGGCTAGGACAATGCTTTGTGAAAATGATATTTCAAAATTTTTTTGGGCTGAAGCGGTGAACACTGCTTATTATATTTTAAACCGAACCATCATTCGAAAAGTCTTAAAGAAAATTCCTTATGAGATTTGGAAAGAAATTTCTCCAAACCTTAAGTATTTCATATTTTTGGATGTAAAGTTTTGTGTTAAATACAAAAGATAACATTGGAAATTTGATCCAAATCATATGAGAATACTTTTGTTGGATATTCAACCACTAGTAAAGCTTATAAAATTTACCTCAAAGAACATAGAATCATTGAAAAGTATATGTTACCATTTGCGAATCTAACACAATTTCAAGTGTTATTGAGAAAAATGATGCAGAAAAGAAGATTGAATAACACTCAAATCGAACCCAAAGTGAAGCCAAATCAGATCTCTTGTTGAAAAATATTGTAACAGATTTTGCAGAACAAAAAAATGGAGACAATTCTGTTTTGTTTCCTACCGATGGTGACAGTTCTAAAAGTCCCAACATTACTGAGTCAACTAGTGCCAGATCTGCTCTTGCAACACCCAGACCCAGAGAATGGAAGTTTTTTAAAAATTATCTACAAGAGTTTATAATTGGAGATCCATCTCAAGGAGTTACCACAAGATCATGAAGTAAAAGAAGAATGAAACTCAATGATCTAGCTTTCATATCTTAAGTGGAACCTCAAAATGTGAAGGAAGCCCTTGATGATCCTTCATGGATTAAGGCAATGGAGGAGAAACTGGTCCAATTTGAGAAGAATGAGGTTTTGACATTGGTGCCAAATCCAAATGGTAAGAAGGTAATGGGTACTAAATGGATCTTTTAAAATAAATTGGGTGAGGATGGTAATGTTATTTGAAATAAAACTAGACTAGTAGCACAAGGGTATGACCAATAAGAAGGCATCGACTTTGATGAATCATTTGCTCTAGTTGCAATAAGATTATTGGTTGCATATGCAACCCACAAAGGGTTCAAGTTTTTTCAAATGAATGTTAAATATACATTTTTGAATGGATTTATTGATAGAGAAATAAAATTCTCTAAAGTACTTTATGATTTGAGACAAGCTCCAAGAGCTTGGTATGAAAGACTTAGCTCTTTCTTATTGAAAAATTATTTTCAAAGGGGTACTACGGATACAACTCTTTTTGTTGAAGAATCTAATTGTAATTTCATTCTTATTCAAGTTTATGTGGATGACATTGTGTTTGGATCAACTAATAAAGACTTGTGTGCTGATTTTGGAAACTTAGGTAGTGTTTAGAAGAAAGACTGAGACTGAAAAACAGAGAATGAGAGATAGAGACTGAAATAAATCTTAGTTATTGTGTTTGGTGTAAAGTGGAAAATAGAGACTAAAATAAGAATGAAGTTCT
Organism: Arachis duranensis; assembly: GCF_000817695.3. Taxonomy (NCBI): domain Eukaryota; kingdom Viridiplantae; phylum Streptophyta; class Magnoliopsida; order Fabales; family Fabaceae; genus Arachis; species Arachis duranensis. The sequence goes on from NC_029780.3 coordinate 87,972,100, forward strand.
AATTTAATTTGTACAAAGGGTAAAGTTGAAATTAATTGATTGAAATGGGAATATTTTATTGGAATAAAATATTATTAAAATTTCAATCTCTGACTCCAAAAATTTCAGTCCCTTGTGTCCTCACTTTTTAGAGGTACTAAAATAATGAAATTTTGAGGACAAAGACTAAAATTTTAGTACCAGTCTCTGAGCCAACAAATATGATACTGAGTTCCAATCTCCCATTCTCGATCCAAGTTTCTCAAAACAAATGCTACCTTAATGACTAGTGAGTTTGATATGAATATGATGGGAGAACTCACTTTCTTCCTAAAACTCCAAATCAAACAAACTCTTAATGACATTTTTGTACACCAAGGTAAATATGTCAAAGAATTGGTAAAGAAATTTGATTTTAAAAATTCAAAACTAATGAGTACTCCAATACATCCAAGCTCTAAACTTGAGAATGATGAAAAAGGAAAAGATGTGGATGAAACAAAGTATAGAAGAATGATCGGATCTCTTATGTATCTAACATCCTCTAGACTGGATAGTATTCAAAGTGTTATAGTTTGTTCTAGATTCTAATCTCATCCAAAATAATCACATCTTTCAGCTGTAAAAAGGATCATTAGATACATTAATGGCACTGCTAATTTTGGTCTTTGATATCCCAAGTCTAATAAATTTTGTGTAGTAGAAAATTATGATGCAGATCTCGCCGATGACCGTATTGATAGAAGAAGAACGAATAGAATTTATTGCTTTCTTGGACAATCGCTAAACACATAGTCAAGCAAGAAACAAGCAATTGTTACATTATCCACAACCGAGGATGAATATATAGTTGATTCTTCTTGTTGTTTTCAATTAATAAGGCTTAAAACATAACTTACAGATTACGAATTTCAAGTCAATAGCATCCCTTTGTTTTGTGATAATATGAGTGCAATTAACATTTCCAAAAATTCTATTTTGCACCGAAGAACTAAGCACAATAAAGTGAGATTTCACTCCATTAGAAAACATGTACAAAAGTGTACAATGACGTACAATTTGTAAAATTTGAGGATCAACTTGCTAACATTTTCACTAAACCTCTATCCAAAGACAGATTTTGTAAGTTGAGAAAAGCATTAGCATTGTTAAGTTTAATTTCCTGAATTAAGTTGATAATGTAGCTCTTTGTGTGTTTTTATCTCTCAGGTTGATAGGAGATAAAACTGGATAGATGATAATTCCCTCTAGGTTCTTTGAAGTTTGGACTGAATGATAGTAAAATTATTTAATTTGGGTCAAAAATTGAATCTCTGGTGGACCCGTGTGTTTTCTTAAAAACTACCTTTGGGCCCAAAAAGAAGAAATTCTATTCTATGATGTAGGTCTCAGTGTTTCCATAAATCATTTACATTAAAAAAGATATTTACTTTTAGAATTTCTCTACAGGTCAAATCAAAATCAAAATTTCAAATTTTATATTTGAGTTATTTTTTCCAAAACTGCTTGCTTGAAATTTTAAATTCAAGTATGTCTAGTTCCTATTTGATGCTGCTGCTTTCTAAGAATTTATTCTATGATGTTACAATATTTGATCTTTGGATACTTTTGAATAATGTTTACTTTCTTTGGATGACTGTAATAGTTATAAACACTTAATTTTGAATTGATTGAATGACTACATTATTTATCAATTTTTGTGCAGATTTACTTATCTTCTTTGATAACAAAAGGGGAAGTAAGTAAAAGAAAATGAATTACCTTGAATTATTTTAAGTTTTTTAATTCATGAATATGCTGATGACACTAATTGTTTGTTTAGGAATATTATTTTAATATTTGCATCTTTATTGAGAAACTTGATTATAATTGCTTATTGATCATAGCTTTTATTGGTATCAGTTTTGAATAAGGCTATTTGATTTTTGATTGGATAGATAGCCTTGTAAATATTTGGCTAGTAATCAGACATGATCTCTCATGTATAAAATTGTTTGAATTTTTTTTGAATGTTTGGTATTGTTTTTATGTAAATTTTGTTAATCACGGCATGAAAAATGCAAACATTTAGGAAAAGTCAAGTGAATAAAAAAAATTTTACATCAAGTATAATCATCAAAGGAAAGTTCTTAAAACTCTTCTTATTTTTTCTAATTCATTTTATAATGTTTTTCATTAAAAAAGAGATTGTTGAGTTTAAAGCTAAACAATAAATTAATTGATGATGACTAAACATTATTATTAGTGTAAAAGGCAATTATATACGTGATTAGTTTGCTTAAGTGTACAAGAAATTCAAATAAAGTAAACTGGCCCAGCAACAAACTTTAAACCCAAAAGCTTCAAGGAATAAGTAGTTGAACACATTTCACACTCATGGCCCAATAGAATATTTATTACCATCACCAACAATTTTTCATCAAAAGCAAAAACAAACATCAGGTCAAAACCAAGAAAGGAAGAAGGATAGAAGATGGTCCAAGAACAAACATATGGCCCAACTAGTGATCCAAGCTCATTTACTTATTTAGTTACTAACTAAACAATGGAAATCTATTTTTTTTCAGAATCAAATCACATACCACTAACCGAACTCTCTCTTTTCTCTCTTCTCCCTTTTCTCTCACCCACGTGAAGTTCAAAAAGAAAGTTAAAAAGAAAAAATCTGATTAGGGCTCATATTAGAGGTGAAAAAGTGGGTAACCAAATCTAAGTAAGAAGAGAAAGTCAAACAAGCTATGGTTAAAAGCAAAGATCACATACGAAGGCTCATCAGAATAAATTTTTTCATCTTTGTGCTTTATTGGAGATTGTTAAAAAAAATCTCCTCTCTACATATACCGAATCGAAAAACTCAAAGAGTTGGAGGTTATGGAGCTTTACACGAAATCAATGGTCAGAAAAGTTACTTGGAGACAAAGCACAAACAAAGGGCTCAGATTCAAGAAGAAATATGAAAAAGGATGAAAGAGAAGACGGAAAAGTATGGATGTATATACTGCTAAATCACTACTTCTACTACTCTATCTCACTTCTGTGACGTCGATACTGCTACTGATCTTTGGGGAGAAGAAGTCAAATGTGTTGAAGCAAAGTTTTTGGAAACTTTACTCCTCTATTAAAGGGGTAAACGGCTAAGGGTTGGAATAAAGAATAAGAGCACAAAGTTTGGGTAACTAGAGCTTACAGAGCTATTACCTTCTTCTTCTTCATGGTTCTCAACTGAATATTTTGTTTTCTCAGTTTAATCTTTCTTCGTTTCAATAGAAAAATTATTACAGTGAGAAATGTAAGAAAAAGTCATTGAGTGGAAAAAGACAGAGAGAGTTAGACTTGGAGAAAGCTAATGTTCATTTCAAAAATCCTTTAAATGTATTTCTGTTTTGTTTCCGTGATCCTGAGGAATTTTCTTACAAGTTGGATGAGCATTTTGCAGTTTAAAACTAGGGTGAGTTTTTAGTCAAATTTGGCTTGGGTAGAAGTTAGGTTTATCCCAGATAGAATTGGGTTTAATCCTAGAAAATTGGTGAATGCTATCTTGTTCAAAGATAGTGAAATTCCATCATTGTTGTGATAGAGACTGGATGTAGGTTACATTGCACTGAGTAATTGAACCAGGATATATGGCTGTGTTACTTCTCTTTCTCTTCTCTATTTCTGATTTTACACTTTAAGAGACAAAACAAAATTATCTCCTACTTATTCTATCTAGCTTAACCTCACAGCTATATACCTTGTACTCAATTTTGTTTTTGCTCCTCTTTCGATACGAGACAAAATAAAAGTATTTCCTACTTTTCTGTACGAGGTGACTGAACAGAATCTATATGATGCACCAAGTTTAAAGATAATTCAAGCAAAATTAAAAAGAAGTCTAAATTTACTTTCTATTTCTGAGCCACTGATATCCATCATTAATTATGTATTTAATATTTTATTAATTAAAATAAAAGTTGAATATAAGTGAGTAAATAATTTCTTCATTTTCTTCTTTTTTCTGTTTTATGTGTATTTTTGGAATAATAAAGTATAATAAAAAAGAATATGAATTAGTAGTATAGATAGAGTCACTTTAAATTGGTTTTTAGAAAACGTTCTTATTTTTCTCTATTTTTTTAAAAGATTTTTTTAATAGATAAAAGTCATTTTATATTTAGATAGATTTTTTGAAAAAAATTTTAAAATATTAAAAATACCTCTTTTTTTATATAGCAAGGTGTTATTGACTTTTAAAAAAGTAAACAATAATTTTTTAATAAAAGTATTTTTTTTAAAAGAGGTTTAGTTGCTCTAATAGTTCTTATAATTTTGTCAAATTTATAATTAGATTTTTATATATTTTTTTTAATTAGATCTTTATACTACTTTTAATTTTGTAACTATATCCTTTTCATACCAAAAATATTAAAATTAGTGGAATATGTTTTTCAAAAAATATATAGTTAAAGATCTAATTAGATTCTTATTAATTGTGGATATATTTAATTTACAGATAAATATTAAGTTAGTTTTAACATTTTTATACTAAAACTGACCCAATTATAAAATTAAAAATAATATAAAAACTTAATTAAAAAATATATAAAAATCTAATTTTAAATTTAATAAAATTATAAAGATCAATAAAAAAATTAAAATTCTAAAAAATATGTTTAAATACGTTTAAAGATTCATAAAAATATTTATTTTTTTATAAAAAAAATATTCTTTCACTCAAATAAATCAATTTAAAACAAAACATAATCACGTCCCTCTACGATTATTGTTTTGTCTTCACCAGAAAAAGAAAATAAAAATTGTCATAATATATAATTACATATATTATTATGATGAAGAGTGAGATTATGTATAAATTAATCCAATAATGATGAAAGACATCAAAATTATTTTTGCTTCTTTTGGCTTCTAATACCAATCAAGTATGCATTATTATGATGCCAACAAATCCTACATTGCGTTGCTATATGCCTATATTTAACGAAAGAGGGTATACTTTAATAGTTTTTACTATCAATGCGATAATGGCCTCCCAACAAATTAATTAATGTATTCGTCCGTTCGTAAAATAATTTAAGGGTCCTAGTTATATATAAGGCAGTAGGGGTGTAATCAGATTGGACTGACATAGATTAAAGTAAAAAGTATACTTGAACTAATTAAAATTTAGGTAAAATATATATTTTTTTAAATTTGATAAAAATTTAAAAATATTTATAAATTTTATTTTATTTTAGTTTTGTCCTAAAAATTTATAATTTGTATTAAATATATCTCCGATAGGTAAATTTTTAAAAATTTTAAGACTAATCCAACAACAATACATGACAATTATATTTGATTTGTTTGTGTTGAAGGTTGTTTGATGGACCACTAATTCGTGGTACATTTTGTACTTAATTTATGTGGATTTCATCCACTTTTTTTATATTTCTTCAATAAAATAGCATGGTTTCATGATTTCTTCCTAAACTGTGCTTAAGTGAAAAAACATGTTTTTTAGGCCTTTAATTGGTTAATTTTAATTCACCTTTGATTCCACTAGATATCTTGATGTGTTTGTTAGTGAATTCAGGTTGAAAAGGCTAGGGATGGATCAAAGGAATGAAGAGAAAAACACACAAAGTGAAAAAATCATGGAAAATTAAGGATTTGGGATGCATTCACCGACGTGCACGCGTGAATTTGAAGTCGCATGACGACACGTACACATACATGACGCGTACGCGTGGATAGCAAAAAACTAAGCGACGTGTACGTGTGACCCACCCATACGCGTCGATGCTCGCACGTAACTTCATTAAAGTGAAAATGTTGGGGGCGAATTCTAGGCTTCCCAAGCCCAAATCCAACTCACTTCTGAGCCTATTTCATACAGAAATCAGGAGGAGTCAAGGGGGGAAGTCATAATTGAATTTTGGAGGAAATGCTTTAGTTAGTTTCTAGAGAGAGAAGCTCTCTCTTCTCTCTAGAATTAGGTTAGATGTAGATTAAGATTTTTTAGATTTAGGTTTAATTCATGCATTGATTTACTTTTTCTTTATCAATTCTTGTTCTTCTACATTTGCTTTCTTAGATTAGTGATTTACTTGTAATTTTTTACTTTTATATTGATGCACTCTTCCTTCTTCCATTTTTCTTTTAAGGCAATTTATGTTCATGTTCTTTTGTTGTTGATTTGAATTGTTGTTATTAATTTCTTGCAATTAATAGTTGTAGATCTACTTTTCTTGCAATTTTATCTTGTTTTTCTTTTATGCCTTCCAAGTGTTTGACAAAATTCTTGGAAGGATGCTAAAGTAAATTTTTCTCCTCTTGGCTTTGGATGAGTAATTGGAGACTCTTAAGTTATCAAACTCTTTTGTTGATTGATAATTGGATGTTGCTAGTTGATTTGAATTCCACTAAAACTAGTCTTTCCTTAGGAGTTGACTAGAACCTGAGGAATCAAATTGATTATTTTCACTTGACTTTCCTTCATAGTTAGAGGTTGACTAAGTGGAGCAATGGACAATTCTTGTCACAATTGAGGAGGATAATGAGGATAGGACTTCTAGTTCTCATCCCTTGCCAAGAGCTTTCTTAACTATTAGTTTAATTCTTGTAATTTACTTCTCTTGTCCCTTATCCAAAATCCCTAAATATACATGTCCCATAACCAATAACAAGAACACTTCCCTACAATTCTTTTGAGAGACGACCCGAGGTTGAATACTTTGGTTCTTTTTATTGGGGTTTGTTACTTGTGACAAACTATTTTTTTTTTTTTTGCATGAGAGGATTTTAGTTGGTTTAGAAACTATACTTGCAACGAGATTTCATTTGTGAAATTCTATACCATCAAAATTCTGCTCATCATTGTTCTTATGAAATTGTTGTTGAATTGTTCCTAAAGTTTTTGAAAAAGTAGTCGCTAAGGATATATTCTATAAAGCACGGACACTTTACTGAGTTACTGTATCCACGTGCCAGACACATTTCAGATACGACACTTATCGACACTCGTTCGACACGCGTGTCTGTTGTGTCCAACCATGTTTTAATAAAAAATAATATTTTTTCTCCGGACATACTTGGATAAACCTAAATTCCATCACGTGTCAACGTGTCCAACCTTATTCTTAATATGTATTTCTGAAATGAGTTTAGAACTAATATATTATTATCTATTAAAATAAAAAATATTTTAAATACTTTTAATAATTAAAAGAAGACATTAAAAGTAGTTAAAAAATTATTTTATATTTTAATATCAATAAATATCAAAACATCATTGTAATGTATCTAAAAAATACTTTATATTTTATATATCTGTCGTGTCTCCATGCCATATAAGATTTTAAAATTCGTGTGTTTGCGTGTCGTGTCATGTCATATCACATGTCCGTGTTAGTGTCCGTGCATCATAGGATATATTTGATGCAAATAAAAAATTTGTGGGACAAAATTGAAATAAAATAAAACTTAAGGATATTTTTAAAATTTGTCAAACTTTGGGGATAAAAAATATTCATTGTCCTAAAATGTAATTGGACCTTGAATTAGGTTTAGCATTTTTTAAATTTATATCGGAATGAAGGTTACGAGAGCCAGACTGGTCAATGAACCGATAAGATGACTGGTTTATGGGTTCAATAATTTGACCGAAATTTAACTGAGATTCAATCGGTTTAATTATTAAAAATTTAATATTTACTTTTAAATATTTAAATTTAATCATTTCTAACCTAATAAAATTTAAAATTTCACAATTTCACATAATAAATTATCCATAATTTATCAATAAAAGTTCATAAACAACTTCAAACATCAAAGTTTAAAACTAAACCAAATTAAAACACACACAAATGACAAACATATAATATTATTAACCCAGCATATAACCAAAAAATAAAAAAAATCAGAAGTTCTATCTTCAACATACAACTAAAAAATTAATCATTAATAAAATTAACCCAGAAAATAAAAAACAACAATAATATTATTTCAGAAAATCAGCAACAACATTATTTTAAATAATTAGCAATTCAAGATAATCAAAAATTAATAAAATTACTAGTTTAATACTTAATAGTCAGCAACTCAAAATCAATAAAATAGTAAACTCGGTACTTCAATCAGTATTATTAACAAAAGTACAAAATAAGCAAAAATAAATTAAAGAGGCAGTGTTTATCGGAGGAAGGGACACACACGCACACACATGCGCACACACACGCACGCACACACGCATACACACAGAAGAGCAAGGGATGTTAGGCTCGAACAGAGAGAGAAAGGGAGAAATTCACCTTCAACAGGCGATAAAGCCACCATGGTGAGTTCCACTCGGTAGTGGCAACATCCTCCACCTGACAGAAGCTTCGAACCGACCTTCTGGCGACGCGAGGAGAAGAGCAGACCTTCGAGTCACGAGAATGGCAATCGCTAGTGGTCACTACTGGCGCCGATAGTGGTAGAAAAGGTGGAGGCATTCGTTCTACTCGTTGAACGAAATTAGGTTAGAAGCGAAAGGGGGCGTTCGCTCTGCTCATTTGGAAATTAGGAGTGGGTTTTCTCTGTTTTGACTTTTTTTTGGCATCAAAACAATGCCGTTTTAATGTTAATTATAGGATCGGGCCTTTAGAAAATCTGACAGGTTCACTGGTTAACCACCGGTACGATCAATTTTTAACCAAAATTTTCAAGACAATTTTAGAAGTCAATCGGACTAATGAAAGAATTGATTCCCAGTTAATCCAATTAAACCGCATCGTCCGGTTCGATTTTCAGAACCTTGATCGAAACAGATTCAACTTTATTAAAATCAGAATGGTTTAGTTTAAATACTCGATTATTCAATTAAAATAAAATAAATAAACAAATAACAAAACACTATTAAAAATGACAAAAACAACGCTATAAAATTTTTAAAAAAGAAAAATAAATTAAAACTACAAATTATCATTACTTTATACACTACAACAAATTAAATTAACAAAAAATTAAAATTACAAATTAACATTGAAGATCAACAGTGCAAAATATATTTTTTTTAATTAAAGATATATAGCACTTGGATGTTCGGATTGGATTAGTTTTCGAAAGACTGAAACTTAGTTTGGTAAAACTTTTACTTTTCAAAAGTAGCTTGTAACAGTTGGCTTTTAAAATATAATTTTTCAAAAGTTGTAGCATCTATATTTGGTAAATTAAATTAAAAATATCCTTTAATAAGCACATATAACAACAAATGTGTTTGGTAAAATACTTTTTAAAATTAAAAAATACTAAAATAGACATTAATGAAAGTTTTCTTGTGTGGCTTGACATTGGTATAGCTCGTCCTCCAGTGGTTATCTTCAAACTTTCTGTCGAGATGAGTTAAGCCTCGGCACCTAGAGAACAAGGAAGTGGACACCGGCAAAAGGCACTTCGATACTCAAGTTAGTATATGAATAATGAGCTTTATCTAAAAAGTAATTCTCAAATCAATCTCTTTTGCCTTTCTTTCTGCTTATCCTCCTTTTATAATAAGAATAAGCGTCAGTAATTTTTTTCGGTTACCAATTTGTATTAGTAACAGATAAAAGTATATCATAACATTTTGATATGTTTTTTTTATATTAGTGGTCGATTTATACTATGTAACCAAATTATAACATATGTACCCGAGTTATATTATGTAACCGATTTATCATGGACATATCATAACCCCCCAAGCTTGGTCTGGTGATATTTTAGTAAAGCAGGTTAAGCTTTAAATAATGGTTTATAACTCGGCGTCTTTTTAGTTATAGTTATAAAGCCCCCAAGTCAATATACTTTATTAAAATAAACCAAAATACAAAATTTTTGTAGTTATTATTTCATTTTTCCATGAGATCTACACCAATTGTTTGTGAAGAAAAGGAAACAAAGGCTTGGATTTTGAGAAGGAATACAACCGGTTTCATAAATTTGAGAAGATATTTATTTGGAATCACAATGGCTGTTCTAAAAAAGGCAACAGCTTTAAAGACCACACATTCCAAGAGGAAATAATTACGAGCAAAAGAGGTGAGTTAGTTTCGTTGTCATTTTAATTGCTATTTCATTTTTTTTTCTTTTTCTTTGTTGTCTCAAAACAATGGGTGTGGAAAAGGGGAAAGAGCTACAAAAAGAGAATGATGGTTCATATAAGTGGGTTGGTGAAGATGTGAAGATCTATAGCTCATTGATCGTAGATAAGGAGAGTGTAGATAAAATAGACAAATAAAAATAATGAGGGAGGGATCTAGTGTTCAGGTGTAGTTAATATCATGCACTAAGGTTGAACACGTTTTTCACAAAGGAAATGATATTGAATTTTTTCTATATGCATAGTTGCGTTTTACAAGAATTTCGAGTAAAACTTTCATTTATTGATTTTGAATGTTCTGTGTTGAAACAATTGAACTGTGTGCCGTCTCATCTCATCCAAATAGCTGGGCATTTTTGAAGTGCTTTTAATTAAATTTCTTGAAATAAAATCTTTATTGGAGTTTTTTTTTTTTGCTTTTTCAAGCCAAGGGCTTTGGAAAGGAGTGCGGGTGAATCTAAACAACACTCCTAGTTTAGGAATTTTCAAGCTATATAAATCCTTGTTTAACGATTTTAAGCACATGTTTTTGAAAGTGAAATGTGTAGAAGAAGATTTTTTGTTTATTTTGATGAATACATGGGTGAAAAGTTTTCTCTTTATTGGTTTTTGTAGCCAATGAATTTGTTAGGCCCTGAAAAAATTAATAGTAGAAATGAATGTATAACAGAGTTTTTGTTAGGAGTGATTAATAGGGATAAGTTGATATCTGTGTCCGAATTGCTTCCATGGGAAAAAGATAGAGGATCTGTGGTCAAATACCTTGGTAAGACTTATAGTCATTTTTTATTTGAGAAAATTGTTGTTGTGCGGTGATTTGAGAGATCAGTTGTGTTTTCTATAGGTGAAAAATACCTAGGTGTTACCGTGGCAAGTTTGAGATCTCAGCTAAAAAGCAAGAATGTGGAAAAAGAAGGCGCTTCATCTAACCCAGTTAGGGGAGATGGGGAAGACGAAGTTAATCAGCTATCCCGAGAAAGGAAATTCATGGTTTTCAAAAAGAGGAAGACAGACTTAGCTACCGAAGATGATTATTTTTATAGGAGAGAAAAAGAGATTTCTTTAGAGCAATTGGCTACCTTTGTGAGTAATCAAGAAAAATTGCATTACTTTTCGGATGTGTGTGATGGAACATCGATTTTGGGTTGTAGTTTTTCTTTTATGGTGGTAGCTGATGAAGTGTTTCAAACATCATCTGATGTTACATTGGTCAATAAAGTGGATGATATTGGTATCGACCAATACCTACAGGTGTGTATAAGTATAATTTGTGAGCAATATTTATAAATTTTTTGTTTTGTTATAAAGTTATGTTTTTCTGACTTGGTGCTTGGCAAGCATTGGCTGAAGGGAGGATAGATAATAAACGTAAAAAGAATCTAGAGAAAAATGACTCCGAAGAGCTGAAGGAGGAAGTAGCAGTAAAAAATAAAATGGTAGAAGAGTTGAAGGAGAAACTTGTAAGAACCGCAATAAATCGAACCGGTTGATTAAGTAGTTATATTGCCCAAATTTGATTTCGAGAAGTTAAAGTGAGAATTGAGGTTTTAAACATCATTTTTAGACTCAATGGGTCGTTCCGAGTCCGAAAATATGCTTTCTGCGAAAAACTGTGAAAATCACAAACCGACAGTGAACCGGTTCAAGTATGCCCGGAGCTGCGCAAGAAAAAGTTGAAACAATCAAAAACCTTAGAAAAACATTAAAAACAGAAAACCGGGCATTAATTTTAAAGGTTTGACCCGAAGTTGGGCCAAACAGACTAAAAATGCTAACGGGTTGAACCAGACCCAAGTTGGGTCCAAGTCCAACATATATAAAGGTTCATTTAATGAACCCTAGTTTCATAAACACACACACACTTTAGAAATTGAGAAAGGGGGAAGAGGATGAAGAAAACCCCTTTCACCTCAATCTTCCCAAGCTCATATCTTGAGTTACAGAGCTCCGATTTGCGTGCCGTCAGTGGCTACGCGTTCCTTGAGAAGAGCTCTATAAAACCCATCCAAGAAACCCTAGATGTAAGCTCAAAATCCTTTCAGTTTTGCTCTCCAAAATGTCGGGTACCTAGGGTTTATGGCTAAGTGAGTTCTTGTGATTCTTGGTATTTAGGTTCACTCTAATCCTTGCTTAGCTTTGGGTTTTGCCATCCAAATCTGTTGGGAAAGGTAAGAAGCTTTGATCTCTTGTAAAATTATGTTTATGTTGAGCCCTAGGTTGATTTTGTGGTGATTTATATGTATATAGCTTGATTATTGTGAGTTTGGAGCTTGTTGCTGCTTGTTGGAGTTACCTTATGGTTGGATTTTTGGTTGAAAGCTCATTTGGTTCATATTGAGGATCAGTCAAGGTATGGTTTCGGTTTCCTCTATGTAGTATATAATATTCATGGACACTTAGGCTAGTGACCCATAGGATAGGATTGGATTTGAATGGTTGTTGAATTGTTGGTTGTAGATGTATGATGATGTTTGATGAAATGAGAAATTTTGAGTTAATAATTATGATTTATAGTGATATGTTGAGGATGCATGATTTGTGAAGTTGAGTAGTGGATTATGTTGAAAAATGTGATATTGGTGTTGATCTATGGGTAATATAATTGGAAATTTGTTAATGAAGTTGGATATATGAGATATATTGATATTGATGTTGTGGATAAGGAAAAATTTGGTATGTTTGGTGTAATATGCCATAGAGTGTTGAATTTGATGAGAATTGGAGTTTTGGAATGGTTGGGTTGGTTTGGTTGTGTTTTATGAAAGAATTGTGAAAATTATGTTTTTGGTAAAAGTGGAATTTTGGATAACTTTGTCTGATCATAACTTTTGCCTCATTTTTCAAAATTGGTTGAAATTTGCTTAGAATTAAATATCTCTGAAAACCCTTTAAATTGGTATAAAGTTTGTGAAATTTGGAATTTCTTAGAGGAAGTTATGATCATTCAAAGCTGGTGTTGAAAATCTGAAAATTTTGCAAAGTTACAGAATTCTGAGTATTCTGGTGTGTGCGCACGCACAGCCTTGTACGCACACACACTCTGCATAAATGGTGACCTGTGCGCATGAACAGACCTGTGCGTTTGTACACGCAGAGGCAGGTAATCTACCTGCAGCGTTGGCACAACTTGTGCGCGCGCACAACAAAGGAAAAATTGCAACCTGTGCGTACGCACAGACCTGTGCGCATGCACACGTTAAGGAAGCCACTCTGTTGGGGGCACTCGCACAGGTTGTGCGGGTGAACAGACCCTTTTATGTTTTGATACCTGTGCGTACGCACACCTCTGTGCGCACGCACACCTTTAAAAATTTTCTGGGCGTGTGCACGCACACGCCCTGTTTTTCAAATTTTTCTTTGTTTTCAACTATTCTACTTCCCGAACAAGGTTGTAAGCTTCTATAACACCATTTTAAGACCTTTGGGCCTAGTTTTGGGTATTAGAACACGGGACATAACTTAATGGTTCTAGTACATGATTTTATGATATATTAGAAAATGGAGGCATAGGTTTCTGGTGTACTGAGAATGGTTTGACGTTAGGTGAAGGATGATTGATACATGAGATGAGGAATGATGAACTTTGATATTTTGAAACTGAGTTATAAATGGACAGTGGTTGAGATGAGTCGAGGACTCGGATTTAGATGATGGATCTATGTGTACTGAAAGTATTTTCTAAAACCACTAATACGATGTCTTTACTGTGATTATGAGACGCTATGCACCCAACAGGGACGGTGGTTAATCCCGCCTGTCGAGGTAGCGGCGGCAGCATAAAGACGGTGGTTAATCCCGCTTGCGTTTAGATGTGAGGACAGAGGCAAGAGATCCCGCTCGCATCCCTTCGGATCTATAGGGCGTGCAGGCGCCGGTACCTGAATAGTAATCCGAGCACTATATCTCGGGAGTTCCCATATGAGAAAATCCGAAGGACGACGTCTCCATGGAGATGTGTCGGGTTGGCAGTTGAACCGACAATGTGATATCACAGCCAGTAGGGCAGGCATTCATCATATGCATTTTCTATCTGTTTGTATGCTTTGATTACTTGTAATGGCTTGCCTAATTGAATAACATGCTTACCTGCTAGTTGACTAAATTGCCTTATATGCTTCTACTTGTGTTTTACTTATATTGTATATACTTGTGCTTTATTGGGGTTGAGGAGGTTCTGAAGGCGGTGGCGATGGGATCGCATGGAGGATCGAGTGGTGAAGGCTATGGGACAGTGGTGTTTGAAAATAGAGTAGAAATTCCCTAAGATAGATTGCCCTGTTACGATACTATGGTTAAGTTGTGTTAAGGATTTACATATTATGATGTTTTGGTTTAGTATGCTTTAAGCTTGAATTCTTGTGATGGATATGGAGTCTAGGATTGCCTTTGGCATCCTAGGGTCTTATATCCTACATCACTTGGCACTGTTGCCATACTGAGAACCTCTGGTTCTCATACCATATTTTGTTGTGATTTTCAGATGCAGGTCGCAACCCACCTCGGTGAGTTGTCTGGTTGGTGACAGAAGTGGAGGATCTAGATACTTCTTTGAGTCTTTGATGTATTTTGAATATGTCTTTCACTTTTGTACTTTGTTTCGCCTAGTGGCGTGTATTTGAGAGAACAAAATTTGTATAAGCTGTTTTTACTGTCTGGTTCCATACATGGTCTGTATATGGCTAGTCAGCTTAAACTCCGCGAGTCGTGGCTAGCGTCTTATGATATTATACTTTATACTATGATGTTTTGTTATTCGATACCTGTTTCTTGTGCCTTAAGTTAGAATCATCGCTAGTACATTTTGCGCTTTTCAAATCCTATTTTTGAGCTATATTCTTCATCGGGCTTCTAGATAATATTAATTCATTCTATATAATAAATAAATAAGCTTAGAACTATGTGAGCCAGAGGGATAGACCGATTGTGCTTCATTGCACACTCTATGTGTCTTTTCTTTGATGCTTTTAGGTTATCTGTTTGATATATGCATAGCATGCTTGTTTGTGAGTGCCTGCTTGGGATAAATTAAAGTACTAGACTTTTGATATTGAGACAGATCACCTTGATATCGATTGTTTGGTGTAGACAGAAATCCTACATGGCTACTTGCGGACGAGGTCGAGCACGTTCATGTGAGAGTAGGAACGACCAATCGGCGGACAACCATGCCAAATTCATGGCAGCAATGGCGAATCTGGCCAACACTATGGAGGCGAATGCTGCTGCTACTTTGCAGGATATGCAGAGGCTAGGACAATCGGCCAAGAACGGAAACGGGAACGAGAATGACAACGAAAATGTGAACGGCGAGGGAAATGCTCATGCTAACGCTGAAGGAGACGGAGATAACATGGGCGGTATTCTGATGACCTTGGCAACCTTCCTCAAGGTTCATCTGCCAACATTCCGAGGATCAACTAATCCTACTGATGCAGACCACTGGTTCCAAGCCATGGAGCGTGCCTTACAGGCACAGCATGTTCCATACAATCAGTATGTGGAGTTTGTTGCTTATCAGCTTGCGGGAGAGGCCTAGCCGGGGTGGCAAGCAAAGTGTCGCTTGCTACAGATACAGAACGTTGAAGTTCCATGGGATGTGTTCCGGACGGCCTTTTACAAGAAGTACTTCCCTGAGTCTGCAAGGGAAGCGAAAGAAATGGAGCTAATGCAGCTGAAGCAAGGTTCTATGCCTGTGGCTGAGTACACCAACAAGTTCAAAGAGCTTTGTAAGTTTTCTCGGGTGTGTCAAGGTGACCTGGAGACCTTCGAGAGCTGGAGGTGTATTAAGTACCAGCGGGGTTTGAAAAATAGCATTATGACTGCTGTGGCTCCTATGGAGATTCGTGTCTTCTCTGACTTGGTAAACAAAGCAAGGGTAGTGGAGGAGTATGCCAAGACTGTGGCGGCATCCAAGGACACTCATGGAGGGAGCTCTAGTCGTGGGCATGGCAAGTACTTCCATCCAAAAGGACAAAGCTTCAAAAGGAGAGGATATGCACCTCAAGGCCAAAGGGGCTTCAGAAGGAACAATCAGAATCAGTTTCAGTATGCTAAGGGGAGAGGAAATCAGAGTAAGAAATTCCCAGACTTGACTTGTGTGCGTTGTAGTCGTTTCCACCCTTATGACTCATGCAAGATTGGTTTTGGTGGTTGCTTCCATTGTGGGTTACCTGGCCACATTGTGAGGGATTGCACTCATGGGAGGAATCAGAATGCAGACTAGAGTCAACATCAAGGTCGAGTCTTTGCTGTGGATGCCAAGGATACCCCCAAGGTCGATCCATTGATGAGAGGTATATGT
The DNA here is from genome assembly GCF_000817695.3 of Arachis duranensis. Classification (NCBI taxonomy): domain Eukaryota; kingdom Viridiplantae; phylum Streptophyta; class Magnoliopsida; order Fabales; family Fabaceae; genus Arachis; species Arachis duranensis. The sequence continues at coordinate 87,988,476 of NC_029780.3, forward strand.
CTAATTGGTGATAAGTCCTTAGTTGCATTATATGATGCTGGAGCTTCGTATTCGTTTATCTCGTTTACTAAAGTTAAGGAATTAGGTTTGAAAGTGTCAGAGTTACCTTTTGTTCTGCATGTACATACTCCACATCAGACAGTTATGACTAGGTTAGGTTGTAGACAAGTAGGTTTCAAGCTTGAGGGTAGAGACTTTGTGCATGATTAAATCTGTTTACCTATGGTTGGGTTGGAGATGATTTTGCGGTTCGATTGGCTATCGAAGAATCGGGTTTTGTTGGATTGCTTTGAACGGACAATTCAATTTATGCTGGAAGGATAGAGTGGAGCAGTAGTAGCTGCGGGATACTACCTGAACTCTGTAGTGGTGCGCTGCATTGGGAAAGAGTGTCAGGGTTACATCTTGTTAACTGCAAATGCTTCGGGCGATACCCAAGGCTTAGACCAGATTTTGGTGGTTAGGGATTTTCTAAAGGTGTTTCCGAAAGATATTCCTGAATTTCCACCTCAAAGAGAGATTGAGTTTGCGATTAAATTGGTGCCGGGAGCCGAACCAATGTCGATTGCACCGTATAGGATGGCTCCGAAGAAACTGGCCGAGTTAAAGGTTTAGTTGGAAGAGCTTCTGACCAAGAAGTTCATTCGACCGAGTGCATCACCGTGGGGAGCGCCAGTTTTATTGGTGAAGAAGAAGGATGGAGGGATGCAACTATGTGGGGATTACCGTTAGTTGAATAAAGTGATGGAGAAGAATAAATACATGCTGCCAAGGATAGATGACTTGATGGATCAACTGCAAGGAGCTGGAGTATTTTTCAAGATTGATTTGAGATCCGGTTACCATCAGATAAGGGTGAAGGAGGATTGGTGCGGTAATTTATAACCCACACTACTAACCGGCAAGTGCATCGGGTCGTACCAAGTAATACCTTACGTGAGTAAGGGTCGATCCCACGAGGATTGATGGATCAAGCAACAATAGTGTTTGATAGGATTAGTTAGGCAAGCAGAAAATGGTTTTGAGATATTCAAAAAGCATTAAACAATACTTTAAAATTTTCAGAAAGCAAGCAGCAATGAGTTGGGAATAAAATATTTGAGAAAGCAGTTAAGGTTTCAGAGTTATCTAATTTCTAGATTAACTTTTATTACTAATTAATTTAATCATACAGTATTTAATTTCATGGAAAACTGTGACTAGACCCTAATTCCTTAGACCTTCCTAGTCTCCTCTAACATTCATTAATTGCCAATTTCTTGGTCAATTAATTCCAATTAAAGGCTGATGATCAATTTCTAGTTTATATGCCAAAAGAATCCTAATTATCCACAAATAAGGGGATTATATGTCACGTATCCTGTTAAATAAAAACAATTAAAAATTCAGTATAATATGTTTTCAAGCTGTTGTTCAAGTAAAGAGCTTTTCCAAGTTTTACAAGAACTCAATTAAAATATGGGTCATACTTCCGTTCCACCCATATTCATAAAATAAAGAACGAAAACAATTATTGAAATATAAATCAAGACATTAATTAAATTAAAAAGATCAAACGAATCAATCTATGAAAATAGACAGAGCTCCTAACCTTAACAATGAAGAATTAGTTGCTCATGGTTCAGAGAGGAAAAATAAGGGTTCTAGTAAAAATGTGTTCTCTCTTGTCTAAATGTACAGAGTTCCTATTTATAACTAATCCTAATAAATTTAAAAATCTAATTATCTAAAAATAATATCTTTTCCTAAAAATAATATTTGAATTTTAATTCGAATTAATTAATAAGTCTTCCGCTGATGGGTGGGGACCACCTGAATTGTCCATTCTGCAGCTTGTAATCTGTATTTTCTAGGCTGAAAATTGAGTCAAAATACGGCCCAAAATTCACGCCAGTGATTTCTGTAAATTCTGCAGATCGCGCACATCATGCGTACGCGTCAGTCACACGTACGCGTCGTTGGTCTTCTTCGCAAGTCACGCGGACGCGTCGGTCATGCGGACGCGTCGCTGAGCAAATCTTCAATTCACGCATACGCGTCAATCACGCGTACGCGTCGCCATGGAAACTTCCAGATCACGCGCATGCGTCAGACACGCATGCGCGTCGCTCCTCGCAGCCTTCTCCTTTGATTCTTGTGCTGCAGAAACTCTATCAAATTTCGCCGAATGCTACCTGAAATAAATAAAATTGCACAAAACTCAAAATAGCATCTATAGTGGCTAAAATATAATTAATTCTTAATTAAACTCAACAAATTATATGCAAATTCACTAGGAAAAGATAGACAAGCTGCTCACGCATCAAGGATGACATCCCTAAGATCACGTTTAGAGCACGTTATGGACACAATGAATTTGTGGTAATGTCCTTTGGGTTAACGAATGCACCTGCTGTCTTCATGGATTATATGAACTGAGTCTTTTGTTCCTTTCTGGACAAGTTTGTGGTGGTTTTCATAGATGACATCTTAGTCTACTCCAAGACGGCGAAGGAACATAAGGAGCATTTGAGGATTGTGTTGCAAATTCTGAAAGAGCGAAAGTTGTATGCTAAGTTATCGAAGTGCGAGTTCTGGAAGGAGGAAGTAAAGTTCCTAGATCACGTGGTGAGTAGAGGACGAACAGCGGTGGATCCTTCTAAGGTAGAAGCGGTGACGGAATGGGAAAGACCGACGATGGTTACGGAAGTTAGGGGCTTCTTGGGGTTAGTTGGATATCACCGGAGATTTATCGAATGATTCTCCCGGATTGCGCTACCAATGACCAAGTTGACAAGGATGGAAGCGCCTTTTGTTTGGACATCGGAGTGTGAAGAGAGTTTTCAAACTTTGAAGTAGAGGTTAACTTTAGCACCTGTTGTGATCTTGCCGGAACCGCATGAACCGTTTGAAGTGTATTGTGACGCTTCCTTGAAGGGTTTGGGTTGCGTGTTGATGCAACACCGGAATGTGGTGGCTTACGCATCGCGTCAGCTGAGACCGCATGAGGTGAATTATCCAACTCATGACATAGAATTAGCGGCGATTGTGTTTGCATTGATGATTTGGAGACACCACCTGTACGGAGTGAAGTTTAGCGTCTTTCCTTATCATAAGAGTCTCAAGTACATCTTTGATCAGAAGGAGCTAAATACGCATCAAATGAGGTAGATGGAATTACTTAAGGATTATTATTTTGATCTGAGATATCATCCCAGAAAGGTGAATGTGGTAGCAGACGCTTTGAGGCGGAAGTCCTTGACAATAGCATGGATGAGAATCAAGGAAGAGGAGCTGATGGAGAAGTTAAGTTGGTTATGGATGAAGTTGCTGGAAGAGCTTGCCTGAATTAGTTACAAATCTCAAGTGACTTTAAATCTGAACTCTTGAAGGCTCATCAGAACGATGACGTGTTACCAAAAGTATTGCCAACTATCGAACAAGAGAAGCAATGGAGGGTATCATGGGATCAAGACGGATTGTGGAGATTCAATGGTAGAGTTATTGTGTCGGACGTGGGGACGTTCCGGCAAGATATATTGAGAGCAGCGCACAAGAGCGGATTTTCTATTCACCCTGGAAGTACTAAGATGTACAATGACCTGAAGACTATGTTCTGGTGGCCTGGCATGAAGAAGGATGTGGCAGAACATGTCTCAAAGTGCCTGAAGTGTCAGAAGGTGAAGATAGAACATCAGAAACTGTCGGGAATGCTTCAACCACTTGAAATTCCTCAGTGGAAGTAGGAAGGAATTGCAATGGATTTTGTGACTGATTTACCGAGAACTAGGCCGGGGTTTGATGCAATTTGGGTGATCGTGGATCACTTAACCAAATCTGCTCACTTTCTACCTATTCGAATAAACTGTTCTATGGAGGAGCTAGCAAGGTTATATATAAAGGAAATAGTAAGGTTGCATGGTGTGCCGTCGAGCATAGTATCGGACCGTGATCCCTGATTCACATCAAGATTTTGCAGAGTTTTTCAAAAGGCTTTCGATACGAGACTATGTCTCAATACGGCGTATCATCCACAAACAGATGGACAATCGGAAAGGGCTATTCAGACGTTGGAGGATATGCTGAGAGCGTGTGTTTTGGATCAACCTGGAAGTTGGGACCGCTACATGCCATTGGTGGAGTTTGCGTATAACAATAGCTTTCATGCGAGTATTGGGATGGCTCCATATGAGGCTTTGTATGGACGGAAGTGCCAGTCTCCACTTTGTTGGTATGAATCTGGTGAGGCAAGTGTACTGGGTCCAGATGTGGTAGCAAAAACCACGGAGAAGAATAAGAAAATACGAGAAAGGATCTTAACTGCTCAGAGTCGACAAAAGAGTTATGCGAAGCAGAGAAGGAAACCGTTAGAGTTTGAAGTGGGGGAGCATGTGTTTCTACGAGTTACACCCACAATTGGGATTGGAAGAGCAATCAAGACCAAGAAATTGAATCCGAGGTATATAGGACCGTTTGAGATCATAAGGCGTTTCGGGCCAGTGGCATACCAAGTGGCTTTGCCACCTCACATATCTAACCTATATGACGTGTTCCACGTGTCACAACTCCGTAAGTACACGTCGAACGCGACTCATGTGTTGGAGCCTGAGACGGTCGAGTTGAGGGAGAACTTGACTTTCCAAGTGACACCGGTTAGAATTGACGATACCAGTGTAAAGAAGTTCAGTTGGTTAAAGTTGCTTGGAAACGAGCAGGAATCAAAGAGCATACTTGGGAATTGGAATCCGAGATGCGAAAGGATTATCCCGAGCCTTTCTCAGGTAATTCAAATCTTTTAGGGAAAAATTTCTTATTTGGTGGGGAGAATGTAAGAACCGCAATTAATCGAACAGGTTAATTAAGTGGTTATATTGCCCAAATTTGATTCTGAGAAGTTAGAGTGAGAATTTGAGGTTTTAAACATTTTTTTTTGGACTCAGTGGGTCGTTCTGAGTCCGAAAATGTGCTTTCTGCGAAAAGCTGTGAAAAACCGCGAACTGGCAGTGAACCGGTTTAACCGGTTCAAATATGCCCGGTGTTGTGCAAGAAAAAGTTGAAATAGTCAAAAACCTTTTGAAAAACATTAAAAACAGAAAATTGAGCGTTAATTTTAAAGGTTTGGCCCGAAGTTAGGCCAAACAGACTAAAAACGGTAACAGATTGAACTGGGCCCAAGTTGGACCCAAGTTTAACATATATAAAGGTTCATTTAATGAACCCTAGCCTCATAAATACACACACACTTCAGAAATTGAGAAAGGGGGAAGAGGAAGAAGAAAACCCTTTTCACCTCAATCTTCCCAAGCTCATATCTTGAGCTAGAGAGCTCCGATTTGCATGCCGTCAGCGGCTATGCATTCCTTGCGAAGAGCTCTACAAAATCCATCCAAGAAAATCTAGATGTAAGCTAGAAATATTTCCAGTTCTGCTCTCCAAAATTTCGGATACCTAGGGTTTATGGCTAAGTGAATTCTTGTAATTCTTGGAGTTTATGTTCACTCTAATCCTTACTTAGCTTTGGGTTTTACCATCCAAATCTATTGGGAAAGGTAAGAGGCTTTAATCTCTTGTGAAATTATGTTTATGTTGAGCCATAGGTTGATTTTGTGGTGATTTATATGTATATAGCTTGATTATTGTGAGTTTGGAGCTTGTTGGTGCTTGTTGGAGTTACCTTGGTGGTTGGATTTTTGGTTGAAAGCTCATTTGGTTCATATTGAGGATTGGTCAAGGTATGGTTTCGGTTTTCTCTATGTAGTATAAAATATTCATGGACACTTAGGCTAGTGACCCATAGGATAGGATTGGATTTGAAAGGTTGTTGAATTGTTGGTTGTGGTTGTATGATGATGTTTGATGAAATGAGGAATTTTGAGTTAATAATTATGATTTATAGTGCTATGATGAGGATGCATGATTTGTGAAGTTGAGTAGTGGATTATGTTGATAAATATGATATTGGTGTTGATCTATGGGTAATATAGTTGGAAAATTGTTAATGAAGTTGGATATATGAGATATATTGATATTGATGATGTGGATAAAGAAAAATGTGGTAGGTTTGGTGTAACATGCCATAGAATGTTGAATTTGATGAGAATTGGAGTTTTGGAATGGTTGGGTTCGTTTGGTTGTGTTTTTTGAAAGAATTGTGAAAATTGTGATTTTGGGTAAAAGTGGAATTTTGGTGAACTTTGTCCAATCATAACTTTTGCCTTGATTTTCAAAATTGGTTGAAATTTGCTTAGAAATAAAGATCTCTGAAAACCCTTTAAATCGGTATAAATTTTGTGAAATTTGGAAATTCGTAGAGGAAGTTATGATCATTCAAAACTGGTATTAAAAATCTGAAAATTTTGCAAAGTTACAGAATTCTGAGTATTCTGGTGTGTACGCACGCACAGACCTGTGCGTCCGCGCACGCAGAGGCAGGAAAGCTGCCTGCAGCGTTGGCACAACTTGTGCACGCGCACAACAAAGGAAAAATTGCAACCTGTGTGTACGCACAGACCTGTGCGCACGCACACGTTGGGGAAGCCAGTCTGTTGGGGGCGCTTGCACAGGTTGTGCGGGTGAACAGACCCTTTTATGTTTTGATACCTGTGCAGACGCACACTGATAAGCCCCAATTTAACGGTTTATCTTGTATTGAATTTAGAGTATTTTGATGACATTTTCTCGCATTTAACCTATGAATTCGCATGGTTTTGTTATCTCTCCCATATTTGTACTTAAATGAATTCTAATTCCTCTTTGATTCCATAAGATGCCTTGATGTGTTTGTTAGTAATCTCAGGTTGAAATAGGCTAGACATGGATCAAAGGAGCAAGGAAGGAAGCATGCAAGTGGAGAGAAGCACAAAAGACAAAGAATTGATCTCAGCCAAGAACGCGCACGCGCACAAGGCGCCCGCGCGTACAGTGCAGAATCGACCAGGGACGTGCGCGCATACCGTGCGTGCATGCGTCGATGACCGCACATGACTTCATTAAAGCAACATGTGCCTGGCGATTTGAGAGGGTTTCTGAATCCATTTTGGCGCCAAATGCTGATAGAAAGGAATAAAAGGATCAAGGATTGAGGGGAAGGCAATCAATCTAT
>NC_029780.3:87995797-88003852 GCF_000817695.3 Arachis duranensis
TTTGTTTTGGATAGATTGTTGTTCCTTTGTTTTCTTTCAATAATGCAATTTGAGGTAATTCATGATAATTGTGATTTCCTTTATTGTTGTTGTTAATTCTTTGCAATAATTGTTGTCAGATTCTATTCTTGTTCTCAATTTACTATGCTTTTCTTTTGTGCCTTCTAAGTGTTTGATGAAATGCTTGGTTGGATTTTAGTGTAGGTTTTGTTCCTTTTGGCCTAGATAGAGTGATTAGTGACTCTTGAGTTATCTAATTCCTTTGTTGATTGATAATTAGAAGTTGCTAATTGATTTGAATGCCTCTAAAGCGAGGTCCAATACTTCGGTTTATAAATTTTAGGGGTTTGTACTAGTGACAAACAACTTTTTGTATGAAAGGATTATTGTTTTGGTTTAGAAACTATACTTTACAACGAGATTTCATTTGGAAAATTCTAAACCGTCAAAAATCCAATCATCAAAATGGCGCCGTTGCCGGGGACTTGCAATGGTGTTATGTTATTGGTTATTGTACATATGTGAATAGTGTAAATAGTTTGTCTTTTGCTTGATTTCTAGTTTTTGTTAGTTTTATTTTTGCTCTTCCATTATGAATTCTCACTATGGCTATGAGTTTGGTTCTAATTATGTTGTAGGAAATGAGAGCTTCAATGAGGATGTGTATCAAGGATGGGACAATCAAAGGTGGGAGGAGCCATATGCATATGATCAATCCTCATGGCAACAACCTCCACCAATGCACTATGAAGAAGAGTCATTCTATGATGCATATTACTCCAATGGCTATGGTGAATCACCTTGTGACTTTCAAGACCCACCACCATATGCCTATAAACCATATCCTCAACATAAACCTCAACCATACTCACAAGCCTCTCCACATCAAGCACCTTCCTATAATCCATATCCACCATATGACCAATCACCCATACCACATCCTTGTGATCATTATAAGCAAGAACCTTTAGAACCACCACAACCCTATCAAGATTACTACCAAGAACCACCTCAATGCACATCCTCTCCACAATTTTACCAAGAAGAATCACCTTCCTACCATGAACCCTCTCTCCAAAATAATGAACCTTCTTACTCACCCCAAACCCCAATAGACGATCCTCTCACTTTGTTACTTCAAGGACAAGAAGCCATGAAGCGAGATACACTTGAGTTTGTGACTAACTTGACCAAGGTAGTGCATACTTTAGCCTACAAATGTTTGAACACTCAAGATGCTTCCATAGCCACATATAGAGAATCAATTGAAGAGCGTAGCATGAAGGAGAGATTGGAAACTCCGGTAGGGGATGAGGGATGCCATTTTGTATTGGAGCAACTAGAGGAAGCCATGATTATTGAAGAAAAGGAAGAAGTGGTTGAAGATTTAGGAGATGTTGAAAGTCCATGGGAATGTAGCATCATGGAGCACTCTTCCAAGGAGCTTGAAATTGATGTTGAGGAGGGTGCGCAACCTCCAAGGCATATCATCGTTGGAGACTTGGAAGAGGCTTATCAAAAGATGGATTCAATCATGGATGAATTTCTATCTACAATCGAATTCTCTCCCATTGGACATGAAGTTGAAACTATAGAAGAGTGTGCACAACCTCCCAAGGAAAACAAAAATGGCATGGTGTATATTGAAATTGAAGAATATGAAGAGGTTGATCAAGAGATGGATTCATTCATCAATGAATTCCTATCGAAAATTGAATCACCTCCCATTAGGCAAGAAATCAAAGTTCTTGAAGACAACACCAAGCTAAGTGAAAAAGGGGAAAATGTTGAAATTGAAGAAGCTTGTGAAGAGGTGGAAACAACCAAAGAAGAGCCTAAAGAAGTAGACTAAGTATGGGGAGGTCTCCCTTTCCAAGTCACCATCCAACACAACATTCAAGTGGGTAAAACTCTCATCCCTAAGCTTCACTTTCTCACTTGAATATGGTTTAATTGAATATGATGGTCAACTTAGAGCTCTTTGTGGAGTTAGGAATAGGAGAGAGTTGTGTAGTGGTTGGAAATTCGGTATAAAAATCATAAAGGCCAAGACCCTAAGGTATAGGAGTGCGGATGGAACGGAAATCACCGTATATGGGTTTAGAAGGAAGCATTGGTGGAATAAAAAGAATTCTATATGTCAACCACCCGGAAAGAAAAAGTATAAAGATCAAATTGAAGACGGGTGTGAGGATAAGATATGGGATCCCGGTTCGCTATGTGAAGACCAACTATGGGGATTCATATCTTGGGTAGAACTTTGCCCAAGCTTGATGAAGATGGTTGGAAATTCTGTCAACCAATTGAGGAGCAAAGATCCTTGGAGATTCAAGGATGAGTACAAACATAAGCCACCATGACAATAAGCGCCTCAAAATGTCCAACTTAAGGACTTAAACTAAAAGTGCTAGGTGGGAGACACCCCACCATGGTAAACTCTTTCCATTCCCTTTTATATTTGCTTAATAAGTGACTTGAGTTACCATTGTAGGTAGATGTTTCATATAAATTTGTTTGTACAACTTAATTGTTAGCTTAGTCACGTGTATGTTGTGTTTAGTAGTAGATGAATAATATCAAATTGCATTTTTGTGAATTGTATGATGGTTGATTGAATAAAGAGTTGTGAGCAGTATGGGGAGCACCCAGCATAATTTTTCTGATAAAAAAAAAGCAGAGATGGGGTGGACGCGCGCGCATGATGTACGCGCACGCGTCCCTGAGCGGATGCATCATCACCCACATTCCAGAGAGTTGGGCCTCTCTTGGGCAAACACTATGCCCTGAGCCCAACACAATCCACGCTGACACGCACTACGTGCGTGCGCGCCGATTATGAGAACAGGAAAGTGCACGCGGACGCGCACCTGCCGCGTCCGCGTCGATCTACTGCTGCAACTTTTGAGCCAAGCCCCTAGAGAGTTATGCTGGATCTGGGCCAACTTTAAGCCCCTAGCCCAACTCAATCTGCGCGGACGCACACTTGCCGCGTGCGCGCCCATATGCCTAAAGGAGGAATAGACGCGAGCGCACACATCGCGCTAGCGCGCCTTTCGACAAATTCTGAATATATGCGGACGCGCGCTCGCCGCGCGTGCGTCCCTTATATGATGCCACTCTAGGCCTTTGCCCAGAGAGTTGGGCGTGCGTCAAGCCCACTCTAAGCCTCAAGCCCAACCCCATGTACGCGTGCGCGCACTGTACGCGCACGCACCCTTGTATAGTTGCCAATCCACACTTGCGCGCACTGCACGCTCATGCGTGGGTCCCTAGTTTCATCAATGTACGCGGACGCACATGGTGCGCACTCGCGTCGATTCAAAAATAGGATAACCCTAGTGCGCGAAGGACATTGCGCAGTCGCGCACTCTCTCTTCTCCCTCATCATCTTCTTCTTCTTCTCACCCTCAACCGCCACTAATAGCAGCACCGTCGCCACCGCCGCACGGCCAACCCCAACCTCCCTCTCTCACCATCAACCAACTCCCATTCGTCCTCTCTCTCTCACCCACTCACTCTGCCCTCTGCTCTCTCGCACGACCCACACGCCGCCGCAGCCGCCGCCATCTTCACCGCCACCGTCCACGGCGGCGCAACTCGTTGCTTCTGTTGCTTCCTTTCCAGCCCCAATTCCCCTTTCCATTCTCAGTTCTTCCCAACTCTCAGGTTCCTGCTCAAAATCTGTTTGTTCTCATTTGTTTGATTCTGTTAGCTATTGTAATTTTCTGATAGTTAGTTAGAGTTTGAATTTTGCATGTTAGGTTAGTTAGAAATAATTGCGGTTAGGTAGCTAGGACTGGATAGAGGATTCTAGGCCTGATAAGTGCTCCGTTTGTGTTCATATTCTGTTTGCTAACTTGTCTGATAAGTGCCAATTTTGAGTTGCTCTGTGTGGCATCTGTGTTGCCTGGATGCTATATTATCGCTGCTGTGATTAGTTGATATTGTAATCATGCTAGTTGTGCTACATAGCCATCCGGGAACGTCCAATTTTAAGCCGAGATGCTGCTCAATTTTCAAGAAATTTAATTTCATTTTGGTCTTTATTGTAATTTTGGGCTAATTCTCGTTACTTTTGACTTCCAGGATTGGCCTTGTACATTGTGAACATGAGCCACGACTCCTATAAATGTCATCATGCCACTAATCCTCATTTTTCTTTTTAACTCACTAATTTCGTTAACCATTTAACTTCTACTCACGTTTAACTCTCTTTAACCATTCTTTCAAAGGTACGATGCTTTCATTGCTTAATGAATATGAGTGGTTGACTTTAGTGACCATCACATTGTATGCATTTTGTGAATCCTTTTGTTGGCAAGCTTTCTTTCATCATAACACTAACTATCAATCTCACCTCTTACTCACTAACTTGTTTAATCTACTCATTTCATTTCTCTTTACTCGATTCATTACCCATTCCTTTGAGTTGTGATGATGAACATGCCTATTCTTTAAAATTGTATACTTTGTGGTTGTGTTGATTTCTTGGTTTATGTTTCCGTCTATGCTTATTTGCACACCAAGTTTTCAATACCTCATCTTACATCTTGAAGTTGCTCTTAATTGCTATATGCTACATGCTTTATTGCTTATATTCTCTCATATTTCTTTTTTTAGGATGTCGGATAAAGCAAAAGCTATAGCCACTACCTCCAAGAAAAGAAAACATTCTACACCCTCTATTCCCCCCATCTACAAGAATTATGCTAAGAATCCTCTGAATGACGAAGAAAAAGAGAATCAGTTGTTACCTTCTACGATCCAACCAAGTTCCCCAATCTTTACTGTGAGCTCCGCCTGTCCAAGTATCGGACGACGAAACTAAACACCGAGAAGAAACTTGTCCTTCCCAATGATGTGAGACGGTCAATTACTAGTCGGATCCTAGAGTTGGGTATGGATTTTGTTGACAGAGATTTGGGGGATATCAATATTTCTTGGGTGAAGAAATTTTATTGCAACTTCTTCCGTCCCACCTTGGATTCAGTCCAGTTGAGGGGTAGAGAGGTCATGATTACTGAGACTGCTATAGAGGAGGCATTGCAGTACCGACATCTTCCTGATGGCACCTGCGCCCATCAGCAGGCTGAGTTGGCTATTCACAGCATGACCTTTGACTATGAGGCGCTTAGGCGCGTGAGCGGTTTACCGGATGCTACATGGGTCATGGATGCGAACAATACTAAGCCTAAGGGGATGCTCTTCGCTCAGCTGACTAGAGAGGCCAAGACTTGGCAGATGATATTTGCCCACTATGTCTTGCCTACCACTCACTTCTCTGAGATCCCTATGGAGATGCTTCTGCTGATTGGGTGTGTTATGGAGGGGAAGGATGTTTATTTTCCTCGACTTATCCGGCAGTGTATGTGGCGAGCGCATACTCGTGGCCTCCTCCCGTTCCCTACCTTGGTTACCAGCATGGCCACCCTAGCTGAGGTCCCCTGGTCAGATGATGATGTGACACCACCAGCCCCAGATGACGATGACAAGGAGGTTACTATTCCTTGGGGTGGTTGGGTGCACGAGAAGCCCCCAGCGAGATGCCGATCTAGGGCTAGGGCGGTGGCAGGGACAACCGGACCTCCAGCAACCCCATCCTCTTCTACAGCAGCAGCTCCATCTTCATCGACAGCTCCACCTTCAGTACCTGAGCCTACTTACCTACTGGTCCAGCGTCTGTTTCGATTTTTAGAGCGCGAGAGGCTCCATGTCAGACGCCGACTGGATCGGATGGACCAGACGCTCATCTCTCTTGGCGCTGAGTTACCTCCGCTTCCCGACTCTCCGGCCTCCGATGAGCAGGATCATCAGGAGGAGAATGCAGAGGCACCGACTCAGCAGGATGCCCCTCCAGCTGCCCCAGACACCACAGAGACACCACAGACCCATGCGAAGCCGGTCCCACAGCCTCAGACAGATTCAGCACCTACCGTTGTACCTTCCACTGATCCTCCAGTTTAGCATCGAGGACGATGCTCGATCTTAAAGTGTGGGGAGGTCACCGGTAGCATCATTAGAGGACCGGTGAACATTTCGGCCACTTTTCTAGCTACCTTACTTTGCATACCTTTTGTATATATTTGATGCATTTTGAGCTTATTTTGGATACTCTTGCTATTTTGAGTTTATATTGGATACCTTTACTGCTTATTTTGGATTTTAGATATTTTGATGCTTTTGGATATCTTTAGATGTTTTAGATGATAGATTTCACACTTTTAGTTGGATTTTTGCATATCTTTCTTTTTAGTTTGTGATTAGAAATCATACTTTGAATTGCAAAAAAAACTTAGTCACCCTTATTGCATAAGAAATTGGTTTTAAGCGGAAAAGGAAAGGGTGAACTAAGGAAATTTTTGAATTTTTCAATCACAACAATGCTTAGTCAAATATTGAGATTTTTTTCGAGAAATTTAATTATAGGGCACCAACCCAATTGATTGAAGAAAATTTTTTGTGAAACTTGCTTGAATTCATACTTTGTGAAGCATGTATTGAGCCTAGAACACTAGCTTGTGAGAATTCATACTTTGTGAAGCATGTATTGAATTAAGAACACAAGCTTGTGAGACTTGAGCTTATTGATGTGGTTACATTTTATAACTACTTATTTTCCATTCTTGTGTGAAATTGTTCTCTATCTATGATTGTGATCCTTGATTTGTTTGATTCTATATGTCCATTTATTTCTTGTATTCATGCATTTGTATGATTGAGGCCATTATTTCATTAGCCCACTTACCCAAATAGCCTACCTTTTACTCTCCATTGTTAGCCGATTTTGAGCCTATGCTTAACCAACTTATTCTCATTCTAGCACATTACAAGCCCAAGGCAGAAAACCAATGAAAGTCCTTGTTTGGATCTTTGATTAGCCTAGGCTAGTGAGAGTGTTTATTATTCAAAGTTGGTGAGGCTTGGGAACATTGGATGGGATAAAAAGGGTAGTACACTTTCATATTTTAGAATTGGGAACATATTCATGTATTGATTGAATGTATAAGACCTTATGCATTGATGCTCTTGTATATAGGAAGAAAAAAAATTGAGAAAAACAAAAGAAAATAAAATATAGAAAATAAAATAAAAGAAAAAGAGAAAAAGCAATAACAAGGGGACAAAATGCCCCAAAGCAAAGTGAAGCTCAATAAAGATCAATGCATAAGTGTTGTGAAATGAAAAGGAAATGCATGAGTATGTGGAAAAGTGAGGAATGGGTAGTTAGGTTAGAACTTAATTGTATAGGATGTCATAGGTTAGGTGGGAAGTTTAAGCTTATCAAAGATTCAAATCTCGAGCTCACTTAACCATATATGCATCATACCTTGACCCTAACCCCATTACAACCTAAATGAAAGACCTCATGATGAATGTATACATGCATTGAATAAGTGACAAACCCCAATTGTAGGGTTTATCTTGTACTTGATTTAGGGGATTTTATAACCTTTTACCCACATTTATCCATTGAAATAGCATGGTTTTGTATATTCTCCTTTAATTGTGCTTAAGAGTGAAAACATGCTTTTTAGGACTTAAAATAGCTAAATATAATTCTCCTTGATTCCATTAGATGCCTTGATATGTTTGTTAAGTGATTTAAGGTTTAGGAGGCAAAGATTGGATCAAGGGAATGAAGAAAAAGCATGTAAAGTTGGAGAACTCATGAAGAAATGAAAGAACCGGAAAGCTGTCAAGTCGACCTCTTCGCACTTAAACGACCATAACTTGAGCTACAGAGGTCCAAATGATGCGGTTCCAGTTGGGTTGGAAAGCTAACATCCGGGGCTTCGAAATGATATAAATTTTGCCATATGTTGTTTCGCGTTCAGGGGCGCGCACGCGCACTTTGTACGCGCGCGCCGATTCTGTCCGTGGCCCACTTTAATGAAATCGTCCCCAGCGGTTTTAGGAGCCTTGTGGGCCCAATCCAACTCATTTCTGATGCTATTTAAGTCAAGGATTGAAGAGGGATGAGGCATCTAGTTACCATTAGTTTAGTTTAGTAGTTAGAATTAGTTTCTAGAGAGAGAAGCTCTCACCTCTCTCTAG
>NC_029780.3:88004594-88006919 GCF_000817695.3 Arachis duranensis
CTGTGGGATCGACCTCACTCCCGTGAGTTTTATTACTTGATGCGACCCAGTACACTTGCCGGTGAGTTTTGTGTTGGATCATTTTCCACACATCACACCACACTCTAATTATGATGAACCCTCCCATCCACCCCAACCTCTAATGGATGAAACCCTCGGTGTTCTTCTCCAAGGACAAGAGGAGATGACAAGGGATGTGCAACAATTCATGACCGCCTTGGATGAGGTGGTAAACCGGCTAGCATCCCAACTTTTGGACACTCAAGGAACTCCCATGGCTATATGTGGAGAATTTAAAGAGGAACATAGCATGAAGGAGAGATTGAAAACTCCGGTGGAAAAGGAGGAATCCTACTTTGTGTTAGAACAATTGGAGAAGCTGATGAGCGGATGTGTTAGAACAATTGGAGGAACCTATGATTATTGAACAAGAGGAAGAAGTGGTTGAAGACTTAGGAGATGCGGAACTTCCATGGGAGCCTAGAGTTATAGAAAACCCCTCCAAGAAGATTGAAGTTGATGTTGAGGAGGGATGTGCATAACCTCCAAGGCATATCCCATATGAAGACTTGGAAGGAGTGGAGCAAGAATTGAGTTCCCTTGGTGATGAAGATCATGCATCCAATCTTCTTGGTGAAGAATCCTTTAAATTTGAAGAACCTTCTCCTAATAAATTTGAAAGTGACATGGAGGTAGATTTCTCTCGTCCTCTCATTTATGACTTGAGTGATGGAGAAGAGTTAGATGAAGTTAATGAACAAAGGATTGAAAGTGAAGAAGTTTGTGAAAAGGTGGAGGCAATCAAGGACAACAAGGGAGTGGAGCTTACTAGCACATTGGAAATACCTCTCCCCAAGCAACCACCATCCACTCTCTCATTCAAGTGGGTAAATTCCTTATACTCAAGCTTTATTATTCCCCTTGAATATGGTTTGCTTGAAACGGATGGTCAACTTGGATATATTTGTGGGGTTTGCTTGAAACGGATGGTCAACTTAGATATATTTGTGGCTTTAAGAGTAAAAAGGAGATGGTTAGTGGTTGGAAGCATTATCCTAGGTTCATTATGGCCACATGTCCAAAGCTTGATAGCAAGAGTTGGTGTATAACTAGAGTACATGGGTCTAGAAGGATGTTTGGTCACTTTGTTGAGAATTCACCTTGCTCACCACCCACATGGATTAATGAGGATCAACTTCAAGACGGGTGTGAAAATAAAGTGTGGGATCCCGGATCACAAGAAGAGGATCAACTTTGGGAGTCCCAAGCTTGTGAAAAACTCCACCAAGACTTGGCTCAATCCATGAAGAATCTTGGGGCACAATGGAGAACCAAGCATTGGTGGGAGTTCCAAGATGAATACAAGCACAAGCCACCTTGATAAGAAGCTCCCCATAAGTCCAACTTAAGGACAATAAACAAAAGTGCTAGGTGGGAGACACCCCACCATGGTAAAATCTTTTCATTTTCTCTTTTGTATATATGGGTAGAATTAGTTTAATTTCATGTTTTGGTAGTTTGTTAAGTGCATTTGATAGTTTAGTATGCTAAATAAGGTTCTAGGGTGTTTTGGTAGTTGTTTGGAGGATTGAAAGGCTTGGATTGGTGCAAGAACTTAGAAAAATTTTGAAAAACATAACACCATCCACACGCGCGCGCACCTAACGCGTACGCGCACCTGTGCATTTTTTTGACCATCCACGCAGACGCGCACTGTACGCGTACGCGTGGATGCAAAATTTCACCTCCAGCCAAAAACCCGAGAGTTAGGCCTGCACTGTGCGAACATTGGGCCTAAGGCACAAGTCTATGCACGCGTGCGCGCACCTGGCACGTACGCGCAAATGATCTTAAATTCGCAATGCGCGCGCACGCACACTGTGCGCGCGCGCGTCGATTGCACAATCTGCACCCCCGGTACTTTTACCCGAGAGTTGTGCCAGACTTGGGCCGACATTATGCCTCCGGCCTAACTCAATGCACGCGTGCGCGCACCTGGCGCGTACGCGTCCTTCAACCAATATGCACATCGACGCGTAAGCACGCATGACGCGCATGCGTCGGTAAAAAAAAAAAAGTTTTTTTCTCCCCTTCCATTTTCTTTTGCTTATCACATTCGCATACTTCTACTCTTCCCATTTTCATTTAGTTTTTGTAGCATGTTTTTGTTTTTTTTTAAGTCATTTAATAATGGTGTTGCATCTTCCTACTCAATTGTTGAGACTTTCTTACATTATTTTGGTGCTTCTTGACTTGTTTGTTATTGTTGGGTGATGAAGCTTTTATATCAATGCTTCATCTTGTATGACTCTGTGTCCTTGTGCG
>NC_029780.3:88007228-88008344 GCF_000817695.3 Arachis duranensis
CCGCTTATGTTCTATTTGCTTTGATATCTTTGTCATAGGCTTAATATTCCTTTCCTTTTCTATCCTTTTAGGTTGGCCACCAAGGAGGGAGAACGGAAAAGCTGTTAAATGGGGCAACAAACAAGTCATTCGCACAACCTTTTGAAGGAGCTCATCAATTGTAGCAACCCGTCCACCTTGCTCTTCTTTGCATGCACCGAGGACGGTGCAATCTTCAAGTGTGGGGAGGTCATCTGACCGATCTCTATGGGTAACAATTTTCTTTTTCAACACCAATGTTAGTTAGTTATTGCATTTGCATGATAGGTTGCATGTTAGTTAGAATTTGTACGTATTTTACTACCTTCTTCTTATTAGGACTACTTGGTTAGGATGATGATTTCTTTTCCAAGAAACTGTTTTAGGGCACCCTACCAATTTGAAAATTTTTTGTGGAACTTGCTTGAAAGAATGTATTTTGGAACATGGATTTTGAGCTAAGAACACAAGCATGTGAGTTTTGAGCCTAATTGTGTGGTTACATCTTATAACCACTTATTTTCCTTCTTGTGTGCATTATTCTCTTTCTATGAATGTAATCTTTGATTTGTTTGATTCTTTATGTCCATTATTTTGTGTATTCATGCATTTATATGATTGAGGCCATCATTTCATTAGCTCACTTACCCAAATGGCCTTACCTTTTATCTTCCTTGTTAGCCAATTTGAGCCTACGATTAACCCACTTGTTCTTAATTTTAGCACATTACAAGCCTTAAAGCGAAAAACAATAAATGTCCTTATTTGGATCTTTGATTAGCTTAGGCTAGTGTGTGTGAGTATCATTCAAGTGTGGGAACCATGGGACATTGGGTGAATAAAAGGGTAGTTTTGTATTATTATTGAAAATATTGGGAATTGGGTACATACTCATGTATTGATTGAATGTATAGACCTTATGCATTGATGTTCTTGTATATAGTTTGAAAGGAAAAAAAAAGAAAAAAATGAAAAGAAAAAGAGATAAAAGTGAAAAAGAAAAAAAAAGAAAAGAAAAGAAAAAAATGTATATAGAAAAAGAAAGAAAAAGAAAAGCAATAAAGGGGACAAAATGTCCCAAAGTAAGGTTCAAATAAA
>NC_029780.3:88008805-88018504 GCF_000817695.3 Arachis duranensis
GGTTTATCTTGTATTGATTTTAGGGGATTTTATCACCTTTCACCCACATTTATTCAATAAAGTAGCATGGTTTTGTATATTCTCCTTTAATTGTGCTTAAGAGTGAAAACATGCTTTTTAGGTCTTAAAATAGTTAAATTTAATTCACCTTGATTCCATTAGATGCCTTGATATGTTTGGTAGGTGATTTAAGGTTTAGGAGGCAAAGATTGGATCAAGGGAATGAAGAAAGAAGCATGAAAAGTTGGAGAACTCATGAAGAAATGAAAGAACCGGAAAGCTGTCAAGCCGACCTCTTCGCACTTAAACGACCATAACTTGAGCTACAGAGGTCCAAATGATGCGGTTCTAGTTGGGTTAGAAAACTAACATATGGGGCTTCGAAACGATATAAGATTTGCCATAGTTGCTACATGTATGGTGGCGCGCACGCGCAAAGTACGCGCACGCGCCGTTGCTGCCATATGGTCCACTTAAAGTAAAAGGTGGCCAACGATTTTAGAAGCCTTGTGGGCCCAATCCAACTCATTTCTGATGCTATTTAAGTCAAGGATTGAAGAGGGATGAGGCATCTAGTTACCATTAGTTTAGTTTAGTAGTTAGAAGTAGTTTCTAGAGAGAGAAACTCTCACTTCTCTATAGAATTAGGATTAGGATTAGGATTAGTTCTTAGATCTAGGTTTTAATCTTTGCTTTCTTCTACTTCTACCTTTCAATTCTTTGTTGTTACATTCATCTTCTTCTATTCTTTTATTGTAATTTTCTTTATGTTGTTCTTATACTTTGTTGTAGATCTACTTTTGTTCCTTCCTTTCTCTTTCAAATCAATTCAAGGTAAATCATAATAATTGTGTTCCTTTTGATTTGTGTTGTTAATTCCTTTCAATAATTGTTGTTAGATTTTGTTTAGATTTTGTTCCTCTTGGCCTAGGTAGAGTAATTAGTGACACTTGAGTTATCTAATTCCTTTGTTGATTGGTAATTGGAGAGATTGCTAATTGGTTTTGAGTGCACTAAAGCTAGTCTTTCCTTGGGAGTTGGCTAGGACTTGTGGCTCAAGTCAATTCATCCACTTGACTTTCCTTTATTAGCAAGGGTTAACTAAGTGGTAGCAATGAACAATTCTCATCACAATTGAGAAGGATAACTAGGATAGAACTTCTAGTTCTCATACCTTACCAAGAGCCTTTTATAGTTGTTAGTTTATTTTCATTGCCATTTACTTTCATGTCTCTTATCCAAAACCCCAAAACAACTCAAACCAATAACAAGACACTTTATTGCAATTCCTAGGGAGAACGACCCGAGGTTTGAATACTTCGGTTTATAAATTTAGGGGTTTGTTTTAGTGACAATCAACTTTTTGTATGAAAGGATTAATGATTGGTTTAGAAACTATACTTTACAACGAGATTTTATTTGAGACATTCTAAACCGTCAAAAATCCAATCGTCAATAAGTGTTGATTGTTAGAAAAAACTCAAATTTCGGGAAGCTTGATTAGATGAGAATTGAGTGAATTAACCCTTAAACACTTGAGTGAATAGAGCGGATACACATCCAGTGAGGGTTCAAAAGTTCAATCACATGTGTTCACTCATATTATCTATATTCTTGCAAGCATGAATTTCTTTTGATAATTTAATACAATTGTGGTTTGGACTTAATTCCTATTGTCCTAGCTATTATGCTTATACATACCTCTTGAGAATTGATATGTTTGGACTAAGAATTCCCACTTGCTTTAGATAATTGCATTTAGATAGGACTCATGTAGTTTAGTTGTATTCAATGAATGTCTTACCCCTTAGTTCCTTCTTATTTTAGCATGAGGACATGCTAAGGTTTAAGTGTGGGGAGGTTGATAAGCCCCAATTTGACGGTTTATCTTGTATTGAATTTAGAGTATTTTGATGACCTTTTCTCGCATTTAACCTATGAATTAGCATGGTTTTGTAATCTTTCCCGTATTTGCGCTTAAGTGTGAAAACATGCCTTTTAAGCCTTGTTTTGATGAATTCTAATTCCTCTTTGATTCCATAAGATGCCTTGATACGTTTGCTAGTAATCTCAGGTTGAAATAGGCTAGACATGGATCAAAGGAGCAAGGAAGGAAGCATGCAAGTGGAGAGAAGCACAAAAGACAAAGAATTGATCTCAGCCAAGCACGCGCACGCGCACAAGGCGCCCGCGAGCACAGTGCAGAATCGACCAGGGACGCGCACGCGTACCGTGCGCGCACGCGTCGATGACCGCACATGACTTCATTAAAGCAACACGTGCCTGGCGATTTGAGAGGGTTTCTGAACCCATTTTGGTGCCAAATGCTGATAGAAAGGAATAAAAGGATCAAGGATTGAGGGGAAGGCAATCAATCTATCATATAGCCTAATTAGGATTAGTTTATAGTTAGTTTTAGAGAGAGAAGCTCTCACTTCTCTCTAGAATTAGGATTAGGTTTAGGTTAATCTCTCTTCTTAGATCTAGGTTTAATTCATGCTTTGATTCACTTTTCATTTACCAATTCTTAATCTTCTCCTCCTCCTCTTTCTAGTTATGTGCTTTAATAATTACAATTCTTCATTGTGTTTTGGATAGATTGTTGTTCCTTGATTTCCTTTCAATAATGCAAATTGAGGTAATTCATGATAATTGTGATTTCCTTGATTATTGTTGATTAAACTTGAGGAATCAAATTGATTCATCCACTTGACTTTCCTCCATGGTTAGAGGTTAACTAAGTGGGAGCAATATAATTCTCATCACAATTGAGAAGGATAACTAGGATAGGACTTCTAGTTCTCATATCTTGCCAAGAGTTTTATTAGTTGTTAGTTTATTTTCTTTGCCATTTATATTTCTTGTCTAAAATCTTAAAAACCCCAATTATAACTCACAACCAATAACAAGACACTTTATTGTAATTCCTAGGGAGAACGACCCGAGGTCCAATACTTCGGTTTATAAATTTTAGGGGTTTGTACTAGTGACAAACAACTTTTTGTATGAAAGGATTATTGTTTGGTTTAGAAACTATACTTTACAACGAGATTTCATTTGGAAAATTCTAAACCGTCAAAAATCCAATCATCACACACCCCTGTGCGCACGCACACCTTTAAAATTTTCCTAGGCGTGCGCGCGCACACCTCTGTGCGGACGCAGACTTCCTGTTTTTCAAATTATACTTTGTTTTCAACTATTCTACTTCCCCAACAAGGTTGTAAGCTTCTATAACACGATTTTAAGACCTTTGGGCCTAGTTTTGGGTATTAGAACACGGGACATACCTTAAGGGTTCTAGTACATGATTTTATGATAGATTAGAAAACAGAGGCCTAGGTTTCTAGTGTACTGAGAATGGTTTGACATTAGGTGAAGGATGATTGATACATGAGATGAGGAGTGATGATCTTTGATATTTGGAAACTGAGTTATGAATGGACAGTGGTTGAGATGAGTCGAGGACTCAGATTTAGATGATGGATCTATGTATACTGAAAGTATTTTCTAAATCCACTGTTATGATGTTTTTATTGTGATTATGAGACACTATGCGCCCGACAGGGACGGTGGTTAATCCCGCCTGTCGAGGTAGCGGCGGCGGCGTAAAGATGGTGGTTAATCCCGCTTGCGCTTATATGTGAGGACGGAGGCAAAAGAT
Source organism: Arachis duranensis (assembly GCF_000817695.3). Classification (NCBI taxonomy): domain Eukaryota; kingdom Viridiplantae; phylum Streptophyta; class Magnoliopsida; order Fabales; family Fabaceae; genus Arachis; species Arachis duranensis. Next base: position 88,012,470 of record NC_029780.3, read on the forward strand.
CCCGCTCGAATCCCTTCGGATCTATAGGGCGTGCAAGCGCCGATACCTGGATAGTGATCCGAGCACTGTATCTCAGGGGTTTCCATATGAGAAAATCCGAAGGGCGACGTCTCCATAGAGATGTGTCAGGTTGGCAGTTGAACCGACAATGTGATATCACAGCCAGTAGGGCAGGCATTCATCATCTAAATTTTCTATCTGTTTGTATGCTTTGATTACTTGTAATGGCTTGCCTAATTAAATAACATGCTTACCAGCTATATGACTTAATTGCCTTATATGCTTCTACTTGTGTTTTACTTATATTGTATATACTTGTGCTTTACTGGGGTTGAAGAGGTTCTGAAGGCGGTGGCGATGGGATCGCATGGAGGATCTGGTGGTGAAGGCTGTGGGACAATGTTGTTTGAATAGAGTAGAAATTCCCTAAGATATATTGCCCTGTTACGATACTATGGTTAAGTTGTGTTAAGGATTTACATATTATGTGGTTTTGGTTTAGTATGCTTTAAGCTTGAATTCTTGTGATCGATATGGAGTCTAGGATTGCCTTTGGCGTCCCGGGGTCTTATATCCTACATCACTGGGTACTGTTACCATACTGAGAACCTCCGGTTCTCATACCATATTTTGTTTTGTTTTTCAGATGCAGGTTGCAACCCACCTCGGTGAGTTGTCTGGTTGGTGACAGAAGTGGAGGATCTAGATACTTCTTTGAGTCTTTGATGTATTTTGAATATGTCTCTCACTTTTGTACTTTGTTTCGCCTAGTGGCGTGTATTTGAGAGAACAAAATTTGTATAAGTAATTTTTACTATATGGTTCCATACATGGTCTGTATATGGCTAGTCGGCTTAAACTCCGCGAGTCGTGGCTAGCGTCTTATGATATTATACTATTATACTATGATGTTTTGTTATTCGATACCTGTTTCTTGTGCCTTAAGTTAGAATCATCGCTAGTACGTTTTGCGCTTTTCAAATCCTGTTTTTGAGTTATATTCTTCATCGAGCTTCTAGATAATATTACTTCCTTCTATATAATAAATAAATAAGCTTAGAAATGTCGTAAACTTTGATTAACCTTTGCGTTACGACGTGAGGTAAGGCTTAGGCTAATTAGGGTGTTACAAAACTCGTCGGCAAAGAGGAGGAATTGAAAACAATTAAGAGTGTTCAAGAAAAATATGCAGAAATGTTAAAGAAAAATGAGAGTGATATTGATAGTATAAATAATCAGGTGATAGAAGCTACTATAAAAATGAAATTTTTGGAGAAAAGCAAAGAAATAGAGATTCTTGATGCTTTTGTTGAAGGATTTGAACGAGTGGTTACCGAAGTGAAATTTCTAGTGCCTGACCAGGACTTTTTTGTCATGGATCCCACCAAAGTGGTGTATAAGGGAATGATCGTGAATGATGATGATGCTATTGCTACAGAAGAAGAGGGTGAAAATGTGGCAAATGAATAGGGTTTTCACTTTCTTTATTTTGAGCTTATTAATGTTTGTTTGGAATAGCATCCTTTTGTTGAATGGATTTATAAATTGTGATTACATGATGCTTTATTTTGTTATGTAGGAACTAATAGATTGTTGAATGATATTATTCAAATTTGGATTAGATTGATAATGAAGATAGTATTTTGAATGATACATGGTTAATATATATATATATAATTGATTAAGAGATTATTGATTTATAAGCTCGATTTGTCAGAGCGATGATATACGGAACAAGTTGAACTGTATTGTAAAAATGTATTTGACCTTTGTGTAAAAAGGTGCAGGTAGACATGTTTCTTTAAAATCTCTCCAAACAAAACTCTTTTTTGGAAAAAATCTTGCGAGTAGGTAAAAAAGTATATGTTTGTCCTTGTCTTTTAGCTATAGTACAACTTTAAAGAAGAAATATTCCAAGTACTAGGTAAAGGTGTAACATATAAAGATTGGAGATGATATGCTCCATTACCGTGAACTTCTATAACTTGGAACGGCCCTTCCCATTTTGCTGCAAGTTTTCCATGTGACGGAGGTCGGCAAGTATTCTCGTTCCTTCTAAGGACCAGGTCATCACTTCGGAATGATCTAGATGGACCTTTTGATTATATTGTAGAGCTATGTGATGTTGCATTGCTTGGGTTTTAGAGTGTTATGTCCTAAATTTCTTCGACAAGATCTAACTCTAAGCTTTGATTTTCTGAATTTGTGTTAGAATTGGTTGTTTGAGTATATAGTGATAACTGAGAGATCTCCAAAGAAATCATGGCTTCACATTCATAAACTAAACGGAATGGGATTTCTTTTATGGTAGAGTTCACAGTAGTATTGTAACCCGAAATTATTTCTAAAATTAATTCGGCTCAAAGGTCTTTAGCATCGTCTAGCTTCTTCCATAAGGCATGTAAAATGACTTTGTCGGTGGCCTCAACAAATACGTTAGTTTTCAAATGCTCAACGGAAGAAAAATGTTGATGAATTCTAAAGTTCTGTAAAAAAAAGAGGTAAAATTATAATCGACAAACTGGCGACCAATGTCAGTCATAACATGTTGAGGTATGCCAAATCTATATATGATATGTTTCTAGACAAATGAAATCATTTTTTGAGACGTTATATTAGCCAGTGATTGTACCTCAATCCATTTAGAGAAATAATCAATAACAACTACTAAAAATTTGATCCAACCTGGTGCTATAGGAAAGAGACCGAGAATATCAATTCTCCATTGGTAAAAAGGCCAACTTACTTTAGAATTATGTAATAGCTCAGAAGGTACATGTATTAATGGAACATGTTTCTAGTAGTTTGCACAGGTATTTACTTTTTCAAAATAATCTTTTTGCAAACATGGCCAAGAAAATCTTGCCTAAAGTATTTTTGAAGATAAGCTCCAAGATCCCACGTGTGAACCATAGATAGTTTCATGGGCTTCTGCTAAAGCAAGATAAGTTTCTAACCTGTTTAAAAATTTTAAAGTGGGCAGTATAACCTCGTCTATAGAGGATATCATTCAACAAGGTAAAGAAAGAAGCTTGTCGCTGAAATATTTTTAGATCATCGACTTTTGATGGTATATTTCCAATTTTTAAATAATGAATATAAGGCCATCACCAATCATGAACCTATAAAATACTTAAATACTGATTGTGAACTTGCTAGCTTAGATAAAATGTCAGCTCTGTGATTCTGTTCTCTCGGGATGTGATGAATTTTAAATTTGAAAAAATGAGAAATGAGAGATTTGACAATATCTAAAATTTTAACCAAAAGAGAATCTTTGACTTGGAATAATTGGTTTACTTGTTAAACCACTAATAGAGAGTCACAATGTGCAAGTCTATTAGGTAGCGTTTGGTGGAGAGACAGAGACAAAAAGACTGAGACTGAGAGACTGAGACTAAGAGACAGGGATTGAAACAAATCTCAGTATTCTATTTGGTGCAATGGGAGACAGGAATTGAAACAAGAATGAAACTCTAATTTAATTTGCACAAAAGGTAAAATTGGAATTAATTAATTGAAATGAAAGTATTTTAGGTATAAAATGTTATTAAAGTTTCAGTCTCCATCTCTAAAAATTTCAGTCTCCTGTGTCCCTACTTTTTGGAGGTACTGAAATACTAAAATTTTGGAGACAAAGACAGAAATTTTAGTGCCAGTCTCTGAACTAACAAACACGATACTGAATCTCAGTCTCTCAGTCTCTGTCTCAGTACCTAAAAACAAACGCTACTAATCTCAAGCCAACGATGAAGGCCTCATATTTGGCTTGATTGTTGCTTACCTTAAAAGAGAAATATAAAGAATGTTCCAAGACAATTCCATTACCATCTTCAAGAATGATGCTAGCTCCACACCTTGTGAATTAGAAACATCATCAACATAAAGGGTCTAACCAATGGAATGATCCTCAGAGTCAAGAGCAATAAATTCAGTTATGAAGTCTGCTAAATATTAGGATTTGACGGATCTTCAACTTTGATATCGAATATCAAACTCATAGAGTTCGATAGACCATTTTATGATTCTGCCAGATAACTCTGATTTAGTAAACACTTGTTGTAGTGGTTGCTCAGTGTGAACAATAATAATATAACTCTGGAAATAAGGTCAGAGACATCTAGCTAAAAACACCAAGGCCATTAGACAGTGACATCATAAAAATAATTCATTAGACAGTGACATCATAAATCATACATGTGATTTCATCGACAATAAATTGTTTTATTATTGCTATTTCCATCCTTATAAATTAAATAAAAAATAAATTATCATTCTGATTAAAAATTTGAAAAAAAAAATATTTGTGACATAGACTACTATTTAAGGTTGCAAAAACCAGACCAGTTAATAAATTGGTAAAGTTACTGATTCAATGATTTATTAGTTCGACCGAGATTCAATCGTAATTCAACCGATTTACTTAAATATTAAATAAAATCATTAAAAAATCTATATATAATTTTAAATATATAAATTCAATAATTTCTAACTAAATAAAATTCAAAATTCCATAATCTTACATAATAAATTATCCATAATTTAATATTAGAAGTTCATAAACAACTTTAAATATCAAAATTCATAACTAAAAACAACCAAAACACACATAGTGACAAACACATAATGTTCTACTATCAAAAGAAACATTAACAAACACGTTTTTAACTAATCCAAGTCACAACTCAACACAAATTTTAATCATCATTAAGTATTATAATATCTCTATCATAAACGGGTAATCCAAAGCCACCGTCTTTAGACAGCATTGTCTTGTGACGGTTGATCACTTTGTGATTATTCCATCTTTAACATACAACAAAAAAAAATCATGAACAAAATTAATTCAACAAACAAATTTGACAGAATCATGAACAAAATTAACTCAAGCAAACAAAATTAACACAACGAACAAAATGATTCCAAGTCACAGCAAACAAAATCCAAAATCTAGCTAACTAAAATCAAAATGTCCAACTAATGATACCAAGTCACAACAACTCAATTTCAAACAACAGTAAAACCAACAAAAATATTCCAAGTCACAATGCTTGCTGCTTACCAGCGGCAAAGAGGAAGTGGAGTGACAGTGCCGACAAAGGAGACGGCAACCCCGAGAGAGCGCGCTCGAACAGAAGAGACGACTTCCGCCACAGATCTTCCACACGACGACAAGGGAGCTTCTTACGACAGCGACACAACTTCTTAGGATGGCGACGGAGCTTCCTACGATGGCGACACAGCTCCTGCAACGGCGTCGAGCTTCCACATGCGATGCCCGTAGACACAACGAGGCTACGGGATTGAGGTGACTGCGGTGGTTGATATGGATGCGGGACTGCGGCTGCGGGCGACGAGGCTGGATCACTGGGTGGTTAGGGCTTGAGTTTGTTGATTTTTTCTTTCAATTTCAGAAAGGAGAGGGGTGGGAGTGTGAGTGTGGGCTGCGCTGCGTTGGGGTCATGATTGAGGGTCCTGAGCAAAAATCTGATTCCGAGACCAAAAAGGACTGCAGATGTTGTTGGATTCTGACCTCCCTGCACTCGAAGTGGATTTTCTGGAGTTACAGAAGCCCAATTGGCGCGCTCTCAACGGCATTGGAAAGTAGACATCCTGGGCTTTCCAGCAATGTATAATAGTTTATACTTTGCCCGAGATTTGATGGCCCAAACCGGCGTGGCAAAACAGCCTCAGAAATTCCAGCGTTTAACGCTGGAACTGGCATAAAACTTGGAGTTAAACGCCCAAACTGGCATAAAAGCTGGCGTTTAACTCTAGAAAAGGTCTCTACACGAAAATGCTTCAATGCTCAACCCAAGCACACACCAAGTGGACCCAGAAGTGGATTTTTACGTCATTTACTCATTTCTGTATACCCTAGGTTACTAGTTTACTATTAATAGGATCTTTTGACATTGTATCAGTACCTCATGACACTTTACACGTTTCTTTGTGTACCTTCCACAGCATGAGTCTCTAAACCCCATGGTTGGGGGTGAGGAGCCCTGCTGTGTCTTGATGGATTAATGCAATTA
>NC_029780.3:88018717-88019457 GCF_000817695.3 Arachis duranensis
GCGTTGAACATTTTCACTGAGAGGATGGGAGGTAGCCACTGACAACGGTGAAACCCTTGCATACAGCTTGCCATGGAAGGAGCCTTGCGTGTTTGAAGAAGAAGACAGTAGGAAAGCAGAGATTCAGAAGACAGAGCATCTCCAAAACCTCAACCTATTCCCCATCACTGCAATTCAAGTACCTGTTTTATGTTCTTTTGCTTTTTACAATCAATCCTGATAATCTTTGATATCCTGACTAAGATTTACAAGATAACCATAGCTTGCTTTAAGCCGACAATCTCCGTGGGATCGACCCTTACTCACGTAAGGTATTACTTGGACGACCCAGTGCACTTGCTGGTTAGTTGTGCGGGATTGTAAAAGTGTGATTGCAATTTCGTGCACCAGTAGTTGATTTAGGGTTTTATTTTTAATTAAAAATGTAAAATGGTGTTGTTTTGAAGAGTGTTGCCAAACCAAAAACTTTTTAAAACACTAATCGGTTTATTGGTTAATTGCCAGTTCCACTCATTCTTTGATCAATTTTTTACAAGTAAACTTATGCGGTCCATCGAATTAGTCTGGTGACCAATTTTTAATTAATCCAATTCAACCGGTCCGTTCGATTCAATTTTTAGAATTATACTACTATTAAAACTGGGTCACAAATAAATTATTAAGTTCTCACGTGACATTTCATTGGCCGTTAAATAGAACCTTAAACGGCCTTAAGTTTGTGAATGTACTTGCGTTATACT
>NC_029780.3:88019513-88023254 GCF_000817695.3 Arachis duranensis
GAACGAGAGACCTATTGCTTTAATTTGGAGTTATTAAATTGTATTATTTTAATTTGGGGCTAACCAATTATCACCAAACCTTCCCTGCGCACCTCAGTGCTGATTCAGCGTCATTTAATTTGTTAGGAGGTATATGGAAAATTTGGAACTAGATTAATTACAACAAGGTTTCTTCGATTTCACTGTCGAATAAAAAGCTTCTTGTGGTTAGAAATAAGAGATTAAATTAAAAAAAAATATATGTATTATTGAGTATATTTAAGTTGTTTAAAATGATATAATATAAAAAAGTATTTATAAGTACTAAGAGAATCGTAATGATAAAGACGTAATATTTTATAATAAATATTCAAATATACTAAATAATTCTAATAAATACTAATTAATCCTAATATATTCTGACATCTCCCTCAAACTCAAGTTGTCACTTGAGTTTGAAACATATTTAAAACAACGAAATAAAAAAAATGCATAAACTAATAGAACGGGTGCAAATAGAACTGTCGAAAAGAAGCGCAGACGGAACTGTCGCTATTTAAAAGAAGCGCATATCGCTATCTAAAGGAAGTACAAACGAAAATGTCACAAGGAAACACAGACGAAACTGTCGGAAAAGTAGCCAACTGCCGAAAACTGCTGAAAAGATGGTGAACTACCAGAAAATTGCAGAAAAAGTGACAAAATGTAAAGAGATGGCAAACTATTGGAAAGTGATAAAAAAGATATAATTTTTCCATGAGAACAAGTAAGTAGTGGATTAATGAACTAATCCGTGAAATGAAAAAACATCAAAACATTGACAAAAAAGAAGAAAAAAATGACACAAGGAAGAAAAGTATGAAAAATAGGATAATTTCAACCTAAAAAAAATAATATATCTTCCTCAAGTAAGGTAACATGGCTCTGATACTATGTTAGAAATAAGAAACTAAACTTGAAAAGAAATTTGTTTATTATTGAGTGTATTCAAATTGTTTAAAATGATATAATATAAAAGAATATTTATAAGTGCTAAAAGAATAATAATAATAATAAAGACGTAATATTTTATAATAAATATTTAAATATATTAAATAATTTTAATAAATACTAATTGATCCTAATATATTTTGACACTTGTCATCCACCATAAACGAACCTTGAATGGACTTGCCAACAATATTAATCGAAAGGATGAGGAAGAAAATCAATATTGATGATATATATAGTTGATGGGAAGTAAATACGTAGAAACTAGCTAGATGTGGCTAGTGAAAAAGGTAGAGTTGGTTCACATAGCTATAGAACTACATCAAGGATTCAAATAATTAGATTAGATAACATGAAAAAAAATATATTATCTGTGTTAGATTCTCGTTACTTGTAGACTTTAGGTTTAGCATGAGAAATAATATTTATATTTTTTTATGCTGTAAATTATAACATGGGTGTTTTGGTAGATATATAGTAGCTATTAGGTTACAATGTAAGTAGCATCGGATTATTTGGACCAATAACAGTAGTAAATGAGGCTTTTAAACAAAATAGAATTAATATGCCATCAAAAAAGAATTACAACATAATCAATATCTAAGATCCTAAATTTGAAAAATTAAAAGGATTAAAGAAAATAAAATTAGTACTAAGAATTCAAAAAATTAAGAAACTCTAGAAAAAGAATAATAAAGGAACAAGAAATGTCCTATGTTTTTCCTCCTTTTTCCTCTTCAAAAGAAGAACTGATGACCTAATTATTGTCTATATATTCATCTTATTCTTGTCAACAATTCAGAAAACCTAAGACGAAATATGAAAAAAAAATACTATATATAGCAATATCGTAAATGAAAATAATAAATATGGAGAAAATTATATTATTAATGTAGTGCTGGCACAGTGGCACATTTTAATTCTTGGTACGGGTATTAAATCCAATAAACCTTATTACAATTAGAAATAAAGAAAAATGAAAATATAAAGGAGGTTAAGATGCACCCCTTGCATCGAACCAATGAGAAGGAATCCGTGAGTGGTACGTGAAATTAAATTGAACACGGCAAAATTGGCTAGGTGGTCTTCAATGACTGCTCCAATCTGGAGGGCACATTTTCTGATTGGCTGATGCGTTGAGAGAAAGTAAAAGAAAAAATAATAATGATTGCCAGTTAAGAGCTAACAACCACTACTCTATGCTTTTATATATTCCAATTATTCTAGATTGTCAAAAAAAGAAACATTTCCTTCAGAGTGGACGACTTAATGAACGGTAGTGAACGACCTTATGAGTGTCTTAATTAGAATTATATTTTTCTTGAAAGAGAAACGTGCCTGATGATATTTTTGTTTATTGCTTGGTGCTGTAGACATTTGTAAGATTAGTATAATTAATTAATTAATATCGTACATAATAAATGTAGTAATCTTATTAGTTGGTGTAAGTGTGGCTTTTGGTTTTCTCTGTCTTGGTCTCTTTTTCTTTGTTGATTAGGGAACAATAAGCCTTCGTCTTCAGGCGAAGTTGCATGCATGGTGTAATATGAAATTGTGGCGAGTTTGAAATTCATCTTAATTCGGATCCCCATAAACTTTGTTGGTCAACAAATAAAACTCAAGTTTATTTATAATTGTGGGTTCTTTTTTTGTCCAAATTAAATAAAAAACTCTTGTTATTGGATTGTTGTAAACTAATTTTTATTATAAATTTATTCCTTTTTTTCTATATAAATCATTATAAAGTATTTTTTGTTTTATTTTTGTTCAATTTTGACACAAATATCTATCAAATTTATATTCAAAATATCAATTTGAAAAATAGATACGACTCTTTTAAAAAAGTGAATTCAACTCGGTACTTATCAACTTTATTGTTAATATTAACTTTACAAGTAGTGTGAGAAATAAGATTCTTATATTATTAACAATAAATTGAAATAAACAAAAGTTTAACATGAATTAAAGAAAAAAAATTGAATTAAACAGTCTTAAACATGCACTACAACAATTTTGGCAGATAGTGGCGAAAATTTTGCAACAGCTTTTTAAAACCGTCGCAAAATGACAACCTGCGGCGCATATCCCGGCGGTTAGTGGTTGGGGCTGCAATCAGCCTTGCATTTAGCGGCGGTTTTCTTCCAATCGCCGTAAAATATGTATTACCACATATTACAATGTTTTCTTTAATAATAACCATCTGGATATAATCTACTTAAGTTAACACTACTATTTTAAGCTACATATGTTTAAATCATTGTTACTTAAACTCGTAACACTTTTTCTAAATTATATATATATATATATATGTTAACTCATGTGAACAAATTTACCAATAAGACTTCCTTGTTTACTTTATTATCATTTAAATTTTTATTCAAACCACTACAAGAAAAACACCCATTCAAGTACATTTAAAAAGTGTAGCCAAAACCAAAAAAAAATGATGCCTTAGGAAAAGGCTACGCTTTTTAAGCTTCGGAGACACTTTTGTAGGCGATGCCTATAGTAGTGTTGCCTATTCTCAAAGGCTACGCTTTTCTGTAGCAAAGGTTACGCTTCTCGCCTTTGAGAATAGGGTACGCTTTTTAAGTGATGCTGTTCAGAACCTAAGGCTACGCTTTTCAGCACTAATAGTTACCATAATTCTAAGGAATAGGCTACACTTTTCAGAGCTACTGCATCACTTTATAAATGTAGCAAATAGTATACCTATAGCTACTCTATATAAGTGTAGCCTTTTGTCCCTCATATTTTTTTTAAAATTTATAT
>NC_029780.3:88028327-88047445 GCF_000817695.3 Arachis duranensis
CTGATGTCAATCTTTACCGCGACTGAGATTTTAAAACTTGAAAAATATGTCTATTGGCACTAAAAATAAATCAAAGCTCATAAAAAATACCAAAAAGAAAACATAAACACAAGAATCAAAAGAAGACATCAGAAACAAAATATAACCTGCATTACTTCTTACATCTTTGATCCAGGGATGTTCTTATCAAACAAATAAGTAACAAAACAAAACATTAGAAATCAATTTCCTCATAATGGTTTCACACAAGAGTATAGTCAATACATAAACCACCGCATTACAAGTAATGTTTCACTATTCAACATATAATCAGGCAAAAAACAAGGGAAGAGGAAAAATAGAAGCTTACCAGAGACGAAGGGAGCCAGAGCAGAAAGCGGCAAGTAAGGTTGCGCTGGCAGAGATGATGAACAAAACTATTACATCGGTGGAGAAGACGAACAAGTCCATAGAAGAAGACGACAAGACGCGACGCTCACGACGAAGAAGAGAGTAGACGACGCGACGCTTGCGGCAAAGAAGAGAGAAGATGCCGTGAGGCTAATAGAGAATGGAGAAGACGACGTGAATGAGCCGCATGGAACGAATGAACGAAGTGACAAACTGCGATGGCCGGGCAAAAATCAGATACACAAAAAATTCAAAACAATCAAATCAAAATCCTAAAACTTAGAACAAACAAATTAGAAGAATCAAAACCCCTAAAAATTCACACGCACCATCTCAAAACCCCTAAACCCCTGAGGCATCTCCATTCTAGATGTAGAGATTCAAAGAGGATACAGAGTGAGACAAAGGTCACGATGGTGAGTAGTGTGAACACTCCGGGCGCGTTCTTGTAGAGGCAACGAATAGAGTGAAGCGCGGTGGCAGATGGAGAATCATCCTGCTAACAACATCGCTGGTAGCGGCGCTACGGTCGAGGTACGCGGCGTACAGGGCATCAAAGGTGAAGGTGAAGAAGATGAGGACCGGCGACAGTGAGTGGTGAGCGAAGATGAACGAAGGAGAAGGGCGCCAGTGAGTAGTGGTGAGTGAAGGTGAGTGGTGGTGAGCAAAGGTGAAGGCGTGAAAACGGCAAAGGTGGTGGTGAGGTTTCTGAAGATTGAAGGGCGCAGGTTTCTGAAGATGAAGGGCGCGGGTTTAATTTTGGTGGTGGTGTGAAAAGGAAACACAAAATTCTCTAAGTGTAGTATATGTATTTGGGTCTATATACATAGGCAACACTTTTGAAGCGCACCCAAAACATATTAAATAAGTTACTTTTTAAAAGCGTTGTCTTTGGTAAAAAATGTGTATCCATAGATATTAACATACAGCTACGCTTTATAAGTGATTTCTATAATACCTAAGGCTACACTTTTTAAATGATGCCACAATTGTGTTTCTTTTTCTCTTATAAAAAGGCAACACAGAAAAAAGCGTAGCCTATTCATAGAATAGGCTACGCTTTTCAAATGTAGCTTAAAAAAAGTGTGGCTGAATGAGTATTTTTCTTGTAGTGAACATAAATATAAAAGAAGAAAATAAAACCATACTCTGAATTTATAAAGTTAAAATAAAGTTCTAATGAGCATAAATCAAAGTTATTCCTCTTTGAAGTTATGCCTTATTAAACTTAAATTAAAAAAATCTAAAAGTAGATAAACATGTAAAACTGCGACCCAAATCATTAAATTAAGGAATTAACGCAATTCTTATAATAAAAGATCAAAATTTCTCTTCAACATCGTATCTTATAATTAAATTTTGACTAAACTATTAAAAGCGCATGTTCTCCCAATAAAAAAATTTTAAACGTACTGCTATTTCTTTTCTCAAATAAGATATTTTTGCATAACGTTTCAAATTAATTTTCATGTTACTTAAAAATATTGTATTGAATTAAATTAGTATATTTAGTGAAGATAGGTAATCAAAAGTTTTTTAATTCTAATAGAATAATAAAAGGAATTCGAAATGAATTGAAATATTCAATGAATCACAATACAATAAATACACTAACAAAAAAAAAGTAACAAAAAAAACCCAAAATCCGAGCGTGTCCCCCTCCCTCCAAAATCCCTTTCTTCCGCGAAGTTTTTTAAATTTAGTCTCAAAGTTTTTTAAATTTAGTCTCGTCACCCACAAAACCTTCGTTTTCCAAAGTTGAAAAACCAAAACCCCCTCCCCCCGAAACCCGACTACTTTAACGGTTTCACGGCCGCCGTTTGTGGTTGTCGCATGTCCAAAGCGCTGGTCGGCATAGTCTGGTGTTGGTCTTGTTACTCGCCGTCGTTTCTCCACTCGCCGCCGTCTCACCTGCTCGCTGTCGTCTCGCCTCTCTCTTCCGTCTCGCCGCTTTCTGCCGTTTTCCCTGGTCGCTGTCGTATCACTGTTCGCCGCCGTATCGCCGATCGTCGTCGTCTTTGTGTTCTCATGCTTCCCATTGAAAGTTAGTAGCTCATTAGTTTATGGGTTTTGTTTTGTTCGATAGCTGTTGGTAAAATCATTTTTCAAGATGGAAAAATTACTATGCGGTTGATGTGTTTTAATTTCTATGGCTTCTTATTCATATTTATGAAAATCAATTTAACCATTTGTGAGTCTGTTGTTGTGAACATGTTTTGATTTTAGAAATACAATGCTTATATGATGCTGTTTTCAGTAATGCTTCTTCAAACATTTATCTTAGCTAATTTGGTTGCCTTAATTTACAGTAAAATCATATATGTGTTTCATTATCTCATAGTTCATTCATATGGTAATGTTTTATACCAAATTTATTATAATAAATTCTGGGTTTTGGTTATTTTACCTAGTTGAAGTTTTACAGGTTGAAGAAAAAAATTATTATAAGAGACTATAACAAGTTTTTATAATTAACTTTTCGCAACAATTTAATTTAATATTATTTTAAGTTTTATTAATTTTTAACATGTTATTTTTAGATACAAAATTAAGATATTCAATAATTATTGGTGTTATATAAAGTCAAAGTTTTCATTTTTTAAGTTCCAAACTAAATTCCAAACAATTAAAATGTTATGTATTTTATTATTTTTAATATTTATCATTGAGATGACAATTTCTTTTATATATTTAATATTTAAAATATTCTAATTTTTTAAGAAATATGATGATCAAAATAATAATAATTTTTTTAAGAGGAAGGCTACTACTAAAGAAAGAAAAATATACAATATACAATGTCCAAGACGAACTATTTTCAATAGTGATGAAATAATAATTTAATATTAATTTAAATTAAATTGAAATTAGAACAAGTATAAAATGAGATATCAAATAATACATACATGAGACGCAGATAAATGTTTACATACCTGATTGAAGATTCATGTAACTGTCTATTTTTTTTGTGAAAATTAAGGCCTTCAAAAATCTGAGAAAAATGAAACAAATTCATCATGTGAAATAAAAAAAAATCATAAGATAAAAAAATAATTAACGCACGAAGAAATAAACCAATCACGGAGGTGAGATGCATAAGACTTGCGTATGATTGTTATGTAAAAATTAATTTTAAAGTCCAAAAAAAAAAACTCAAAAGAAAACAGTTCAAATTTGAATATAAATAAATCTTTAAGAGAAGAACACAAAAGAAAGAGAATAAAATAAGTGTGTGATGTTGAAGAAATACTTTGTGAAGAAAATATGAAAACTTATTTTATTGCTTATCAGAAAAGTCTATTAAATTGAAATAGCTGCTTTATATATCCATCAAAAACACAGATTTTTAAAACTGATTAGCTCAAAAAAAATACCAAATTAAGCTGATATTCTCTATTTTTGTACCCTAACAGTTATGGCCCATTTAAAATACCCAAGCAGTTTAATTTAAATTTTAAAAGAAGCCATCATTAACCTTATTAAGTTTATTCTGCAAAAGCATAAGATATTATTTGCGAAAATAATGAAAAAAAGATACAGATATATTTCAAGTTTAAGGTGATATAAAAAAGAAAAATGAATGCTTTGACATGGTTAACGGCAAATCCATAGCTAAAATTTTGTTTTGATCTCCTCCTAATTAGAAACATTTTTTGTTTCCCCCATATGCTCCAACATTTCCGTAACTTTCAAACGTTTTGGTCTTCTCCTAATTGTAAGTATTTTCTGTTTTATCCCTTTCAAACCCTAACATGAGATAAACCCTTGCTGAATTATCTATTATATGTGGTAGGTCAAATATATTGGTATGTATTTCATAATTATTTTCTGAAGTTTCATGCATTCTTTATATGGCTTGCAATAGGTAAGCCGTCAATGGAATTTAAGAATAAGTGATTTTCTTCAGTAACATGACTTTATCAAGTCTCTTCATGATTACTCTTTGTTCACCAAGCACACTAACCTTGACTTGGCTATTATTATTATCTATGTTGATGATCTTGTTTTATCTGGAGATAATCTATTTGAAATTAAAGCTATTAAAAAGGCTCTTGATGCTAAATTTAGTTGCTAAATTTAGTATTACAGACTTAGGTCGGTTGAAATTTTTTCTTGAAATGGAAGTTTCTCGTAGTCTTGAAGGAATTGCTTTGTATCAACATAACTACACTCATGATTTGCTTGAGAAATATGGTATGTTGGAAGATAATCCTGATTTGGTTCCTATATTGTATAATGGGAAACTTTCTAAAGAGAGTGGAACAAGATTATCAGATCTATTACAATATAGAAAATTGTTAGGACGACTCCTATATCTCGCCAACACTCGTTTGGACATTACTTTTGCAAGAAAGCTCAACCAATTTTTGTATTGTGCAACTGATGACTATTAGAAGGCAGCACTACATGTTCTTCGATACATCAAGAAATCTCTTTCTAAGGGTCTTTTCTTCTCTTCAAATAATGATCTCAAATTGACTGGTTATATTAATTTAAATTGGACAACTTGTTCCGATACTCGTCGATCAATAATTGGGTACTGTTTTTTCTTAGGTTCTTCATTAGTGTCTTGGAAGAGTAAGAAGCAAACAACTGTGACATGTTCTTTCTCAGAAGTTGAATATCGTGTCATGGCACAAACAACTTGGGAAGGCCAATGGCTTCTTTATCTTCTTAATGACTGCCATGTATCTCATCCTCATCCGATTAATCTTTATTGTGACAATCAATATGTGATGTACATTGCAGCTAATCTTGTTTTTTACGAAAGAATCAAGCACATTGAAATAGATTGTCACATAGTTTGGAAAAAATCTCAAACAGAAATACTAAAATTGGTACCTATTAAATCAGCTTATCAAACAGTTGATTTGCTTACTAAAGTATTATCACCAAGTGTTTTGAACCTTTACTTTTTAAGTTGAGCAGGCTTGACTTACACACCCCACTTGAGAGAGGATATTATGTGAATGATAAGAGGTTAGAGGTTTTAACAAGTCTTAGTTTAAGGGAGGAAGGATGATAATAATGTTGCTAAACTTATTGCTAATTCAATCAGTTTCAACTTGAGAGAGGATGTTAGAGATGGTATTAAGTTGGCATCCAATAGCTCACAAAAACAAGCTGTAACTAATTATGGTTAAATAATTTTTGGATTGTATTTATTTTTATAATTTAGTTAGAATGACAGAAAAATTTATTTTGGTTAGAAGTTACAGCTACCAGTACTAATTACCTCCTAATCATAGTTAATTTATTTCTATCATATTAGGTTAGATTTTAGTAAGATTGATTTTTTAATAGCTATAAAGAGTGGATAGCAATATTTTAATTATATTTTATATTTATTGATATGACAAATCTCTTTTTTCTTAATCTTTTTCTTCAACATTAATCTTCTTTTCTTCACTAAAATTAGATTCAAACTATGATTTTATTATTTTGCTTCTTTTTTTTAAAAGTAAGATATTATTGACCTTTAAAAAAAATAAATAAATAATTTTTTAAATAAAAGTACTTTTCTTAAACAATATATCCAAACGTATTTAAAATTTAATAGAAGTACTTTAGTTTTGATAAAAAAAAAATTCCTGTTTTATTTAAATATGTCAATTTAAACCAATACTAAATCATGGCACCTGTCAAAATTTAGTAAGAATCATTCTGCTAAAATTATAAAATCCAGTTTTCTACCACATAAATATTATAGTTAGCAACAAGAAAGAAGGGAAAAAAAAGTCTCTCTTTATACTCTTTAACTTTAGAGTGAAATATTAATTTAATTTCTCCCTATTTTTACAAAAGACAACGCAACTTTTTACGTTATGAAAAAAAAAAAAGAGCTACTTCACCTCTTGATATTCATAAGACAACGTAATCTTTATATCAGTTTTATTGTCATTTATTAACTGAAGTCATTGATATGTCACATTAACTTGCTGAGTTGGACGTTTAATATCAACAAAAAATGTTAGAATAGAAGAGATTTATTTATCTTTATTTATTTAGACAAAATGACATTATTTTAATATTAAATTAGTTAGAGATTCATTTGTCTTAAAAAAATTATATAATATTTTTTTGAATTAATTTTTTATCGTTATATTATTTATTATATTAATTTTTTTCACTAATTTCTTGAATATATAATAAAATCTACAAAAGAATCGGCAAAATTATAGATTAACTAACTATGAAAAATAATAACAAGTCAACAATCCAGATTAGCACAGTAATAGCACATGCTTTAAAAAATTAGTCAATTGTTAACAATATTATGATGTTTATATATAAATTTACATATATTCCATTCTAGATTATTATATATGGCTATATAGATAAACAACTCTGAAGTTCATCATCATAAGTTATTACAGTCCATAATTATTAGTTATAATTTCGTTGACACTTATGTGTGGTTTAGTAAAATTTTTTGAAGAGGTGTTTGTGCATTTTAAAAAGTCAAGCTTCTCATTTTATATTTGGTAAATTAAAAAAATTATGTGCTTATATTTATAGTTTTTAAAAGATTGGAGTATTTTTAAAAATATTTTAGATAGAGCTTTTAAAAGTTGGCTTGTATTTTTTAAAATTTAAAAATCTAATATAACTATAGTAACTAATTTTCAAATTTAATACTTGCATTTATGTCTGTTATAATATTTTTAAATTTAAAAACTATTTTACCAAACATAATTGTTATTACTTATGTTCATTAAAAGTTATTTTTATTTAATTTATTAAATATAAATACTACAACTTTTAAAAAAGCCATCATTTAAAAGTTAATTTTTATAAACTACTTTTGAAAAGTAAAATTTTACCAAACTAAGCCTTAACGTTTAATTCATTCAATAAATTAACGTAACATATCAGTGACTTCTATTAATAGATGATAGTGAAACTAACAAAAGAGTTGCTTTGTCTCATGAAAATTAAGAACAGAGCAGAAGTGGCTCTTTTTGTCACGAAGGATTGCATTGTCCTTCGTAATAGAGTCAAATAAATACTTCATTCTCAATTTTACTTGTAACTTGTTACGTTATAATATATTAGATAAACTACCAATTCTATCTATAATGTCGTCGACAACGATAATAAATCTTTCTCCAAAAAAAATTAACTTATAATCATAAAATATGGATTTTTCTGACCAAAACTAACTAAATTCCTAAAAAACCTTTAAAAATTTTAAATCACCATGTCACTGAGGCCTGTGTAAGAATGGCAAAGTCTTTGCCTCTTAAACTGTCACACCTGAGTTCGATACTCAATAGCAATTGAGTTGTTAGTTGTAGTTATAGTGGGTGTGTGAGTATATAACCCCAAAAAAATATCTAATCTAACATAACCATAATTCTAATAATCATATTCCACCTCCAATTCCCTAACATGATCTTCTAACTCCTTTATTTTATGTTTTTAATTATTTTTATTTTTTAGTAGAAATGATCAGTTTGTCTTTTTCTTCTTTTAGTTCTCTTCTTCACTTTTTCTTTTTCTCTCTTTATCTTCAAAATCACAAAATTGCCACCATCGACCAAATTTAACTCCGGTAACTAGCCATTCTTTCTCTGTTTGTCTCTAGTGAACCTTCATGAGATTCTCATCTCATTTCTTATTCGATTTTGGATCTTTCTTTTGCATCTTGGTTTTATTTTTCTATTTTGATTAAAAAATGAAAAAAAATAATTAGTTGAATTATCTAATCAGAGCAAGTTCTTTTAGCAGTAGAAGGTGAAAAACTTATCGTAATTAAAATAAATTGTAATCTAGTTAATTTCATCTTCGAAGCTTCTTTTTTTATTTTCGTTACTCGAGGTAGGTCACTTTATTTACTATAATATTATACGTTGATTTTTCTAGATTTTTGTTTTTGATCAAGTTTCATTCTTGGTAAATTCAAAGAAAAAGGATTTTCATAAAAGATGAGAAAAACAGGACAAACCCAAACAGAAGAGTCATGTTCCTCTATTGTGAAGGTGGAGCAAGATGAGATTCCACCAGATCGAGTGGTTAATAAGCTGAAGCAAGATTGGTGGTAGTGATGGGAGTGGAGTAGGATTAGAGTTGAGGTTAGATTAACTTAAGTTAGATTTGGTTAGATTAAGTTAGAAAGTAATTTAAAATTTTTTAATATTTTTTAAGATTTAGAAAATTTTATCAAAAGAAGTCTATTTTTTATGAGTATAAAATTAATTTTGATTTTTCGTAAATAGATTTGTTAACGTTCTAAATATTCTTAGGTAAAAATAATAGTTTATTTTCACTTATTTAAAAAAAAAATTCTAAAACGCTTCTTGTAGGACAATTATACTGTTATGACTTGTGGTTGCTACAAAAGTTGAATCGCAAAATTTTATATTAGTTAGTCCTTAGTTAACTTGTTGGAATTTTTTCTATAATAATTTAAAAATATATTATTTTTCAAAAGAAATTAATTGAATATCATTTACTAAGATCTATTTTTCTTTTGGTCTCGCACGCAGTTCGCTTAGTGTCTCGGCAAACTGCATCACACTTTTCTCAGTTTGCTTAAACATTGGGTAAACAGTAACCAACTCAAACAATTTGTCCAGTGATGAGTCGAACTGCACCTTACCCAAATTCTATAAATACAAGTGTGGGATGAATTTACTCGCATCAAATCTTACCTCTGGCTTTTTTTCACTTCTTTCTCTCACTTTTTTACTTCTAAAATATCTCGCATGCCGTTGTTAGCAATTTATTGTGATGAGAAAATATTATTAGATCATAATGAATCTGTTATAATTAATTTTGCTCAATTGATACTTATTGACATGCCACCGAAGGTGAGATGTCTAGTGACGCTGAGTAATTTTGTTCTACATGCTATTGGTCAACAAAACAAAAAAATGAGTGAAAAAAATTTACTATAGATATCCAATGAAAGTGGATGATACTTTTTATTACGAAAAGTATTATTTTAATAAGTATAAATTAATTAGTATTTTGTTGTATTAAACTGTTTGATAGTGTTTTATGTCTTATTTGGCACAAGTATTAACTACATGATGATGACTTAAAATTAATTAGGTACTGGTACAATCATTTTTTCAGAATCTATATTTTGGAATTATTCGTTTTTTAGGGTGATCTATGTGAGGAGAATTTTTTAAAGGTTGGTGATGACAACTAGTTAGGTGGGGCTACGAGAAGAAATGTTTGTTGACGATTGATTGCTGATCTAAACATGTCACCTGAGGAAAGCAATGAGGGGTTAAATCATGAAGATCCGAATATATGGTCAGAAGACGTGTGACAAAAAGATGTTGAATAAGGACTCTATAATTGGGAATCTAATGATCCATTCATATGAAGTTAACCTTGTATCCAATGGTGAGAAGGTAGACTAATAATAAAGAACACTCATACAATGGTATAATATAAGTTATACTATACTACTTTAAATACATTTTAAATTTTAAATTAAAATCATAAAGCGCTCTGTTGAATTAAGAAATTAACTAAATTAGTTAATGATGAGAAATATTATTTTATTGAGCAAATTAACTAATTAATTTTAATTATTTTGGTTGAAGTGATGCAGGCCAAAAATTAAATATTCAGCTGCAACCAACTATGGAACAAATTAATCATGCTGATGGGATGACAATACAAACAAAGCCCAAAAGAAAACAAAGTTGAGAAATCAAAACGGGCCAAATGAATTGATCAAATCCAAACCCGATAGCAAGCAATTCCCTCCCATTTGCTTTCACCAAAAGCAACGTTCACTTTTTTTCTTTTGGTCAGAAATCACAAAAGTGAGAGAGTGCTTAGGTCCTAAGCTATTCACAGAAGAAGAAAGAAAGGGAAGGTTAGGCAAGAAAGGTTGAGATCAAATTAGCAAAATCAAACCAAATGAAGCTAAGGCAACGGTCAAACGTAACATATTTCCTATTGCATGCATATTGTTTTCTTCTCTTCTTTCCAACTCTCTGCTAGTCTGAAATGGGATATATGGGAAAGATAATCTTTGCCCTCCACTGCTGTGCATCTACGATCATAAGTGTATCTTCGAGACCAAGTAGTGTTTCAATGGTCAAGATCTGGGTTTATCATTGAAAATACTGTTTCTGTTGTCTTGTGTCTTTCGGTCAAAAAGAGAAGGTCAGAACCAAAATTCCTAATTTGAGGATTAACTAGAAAAGATGATGTGATGAGTTGGTGAAGCACACAACTCAAGGAGTTGACCTAGGAAGAGTAACTCAGCACCATACAAGGAGATACAAAAGAAGGGTTTTTGATCATTCAAAAGCCAAGGAGAAAAGAACCAGAGTTAAGGTTTCATTGAGAGCTTCCTGAGAGAGTTCAACGTTTTGGACAGTGCTATCTAGTGAAAGAAGCATTCCTCCAAGATGAAGAACTTGATTAGTGTTTGCTAAACCCAATTCAATACATAGCATCAGAGGCTGTTGAAGCATCAATCTTCTTCATGTTTTACAGTTTGTAATTTTCTTTTTAATGTTTATCTTTCTGTAATTTCTTGAGGTAAAAGGCATAATGAGAGAGTTTAAGTAAAAGCCTAAGAGTGAAAGAGGCAGACAGATACACAAGAGAGAAAAGCCTAGAGTTATTTCAGATTTCTTTAGGTTGAGTTTGTGTCTTGTATCTTGTACCTGTGAGGTATCCCTTTCTTAGTTGGGTTAGCACTAAGAGTGAAGAGTTAGGTATTAGCATAACCAAGTCAAGTTAGGTTAGAACTTGAGTGTGAAAGGATTGTGTTAATCCTGTAAAATTGGTATATGTAATACTTGAACTATAGTGGAAATTTCACCACTGTTGTGGTGGAGACTGGACGTAGGTTGCATTGCACAAGGCAACCGAACCAGGATACATGATGGTGTCAAGTTCTCTCTTTCCTGCTCTATTCAATTTTTTGATAATCATGAGACAAATTAAAAATTGTCTCATAAAATTTTCGCTGCTAAGTTCAAACAGATTCAGACTGCAAATTTGATTTAAAAGTGTTATTCCATTAAAGTAAAAGGTCATAGATTCAATACCTCCCCTTCTCTAAGCCTTCAGCAACCTTCAATTGGTATAAAGAGGCTTGGTCTCAAGAATCAAGCTTCACTGCTTGGAGCAAAGGTCCAATGGTGAACAACTTGGTTACAACCACTGTTGCGTACACTCTAACTGAAGGCCAGTCAAACAATAGGCCTCTCTTCTTCAATGGGAAGAACTATGCCTACTGGAAAGAAAGGATGAG
The DNA here is from genome assembly GCF_000817695.3 of Arachis duranensis. Taxonomy (NCBI): domain Eukaryota; kingdom Viridiplantae; phylum Streptophyta; class Magnoliopsida; order Fabales; family Fabaceae; genus Arachis; species Arachis duranensis. The sequence continues at coordinate 88,039,954 of NC_029780.3, forward strand.
GATCTTCATCCAATCCATTGACTATAAAATATGGAAGATTATTCTGAGCGGTCCTAAGATTCCAACAAAAACAAGTGCTAATGGAGTGGTGACTCCAAAAGAAGAAGCTAAATGGAATGAAGACAATAAGAAGAAGATGGAGCTGAATGCTAAAGCCATCAACCTTCTTCACTGTGCTATCAGCTTTGAAGAGTACTAAAAGGTGTCTAGATGCAAGACAGCCAAAGAAATCTGGAAAAAACTCCAGGTTACACACGAAGGCACTAAACAGGTCAAAGAAACGATGATTGATATGCTGCGAAAAGAGTACAAGATGTTTAACATGAAGAATGGAGAAAGCATTGATGAAGTGTTTGAGAGATTCTCAATTATAATCAACAACCTTGATGCTATGGGTACAAACTACTCAAAACAAATCCTAGTGAGAAAACTCCTTAGAAGCCTCACAAAGGAATGGGAAATCACTGTCACTGTCCTAGCCGAGAGCAATAACCTAAGCCCTATAACCTATGATGAGTTGAGAGAAAAACTCCTTGCCTATGAAACCACACACACAAACCCGGACTCAAAAGAAAAAGGGAATAGCCCTCAAGTCAAAAATAGAATCAAAAGAGAGTGAGTCTAGTGATGGTATTTTAGATGATGAGCTTATATTTTTTGTTAGGAGACTTAGAAGGATGATGAAGAACAAGGGCAAGTACAAGGATTCAAGCTCAAAGAAACACAAGATGGACTTGAGCAAGGTGACTTGTCATCATTGCAAGGAGGTTGGACACTTCAAGCTAAATTGTCCGAAGCTCAAGAAGGAGGACAAAGGGAAGAAGAAAAAGAAGAGAGTGCTCATGGAATCTTGGGAGGATATTGACAATGATTTGAATGAAGAAGAAGATTCTGAAAATGAAAATAAAATCTGCTTCATGGCTGGTAATGATCATCTTGATGAAGTAAATTATTATAACCTGTCCATAGATGATTTACATGCTATAATTGATGATCTTACACTGAATTCCTCAAAACTGTTGGATAAGTACACTAAATGCAAATCTAAAAAAGATGTGTTGAAAGCTGAAAATGATTTTTTGAGAGAAAAAGTAAAGAAAACTGAATGTGCTTTGGATATTATGGAAGAAAATAGATTCCTAAAATCTGAACTTGAAAAATTAAAAGGAAAGCACATTGTAGATCCTTCTCAAGAGCTAATTGCTGAAAATGAAAGATTAAATGAAAATATTATAAAGTTGAATGGTGACTTAGAAAAATTTTCTTAAAGTTCTAGTAACTTGGATAAATTACTTGCAAGTTAAAGACCATTGTTTGGAAAATCTGATTTAGGTTATGTAACCAAGGAAAGTGCAGTTTTTAATGATTCCTCCATGAAATCTGTGGCTTCTTCATCAAATACAAAATCTACATCCAACAAATCTAGTATTGGATATGTTCCCACACTTGAGGAAAAAATTGATGAAGTTTACACAAGTGAAACTGAGCCACCATCAAGGATCGAACCTACATCAATTAGGCTAGGTCTGGGATACACTTTGAAGAATGAGGTTGCTTACAAAAATCCACCATTTTACAACAAAATCTCATATTCAAAGAGTCCTAAAATTTTCAAAAATTCTTGTAAAAATACTTTTGCAAAGAGGAATAATTATAACAAAAATTAGTTTGTCAAAAGAAAAGCACCTCTTCCAAAAACCAGAAAATTTCAGTCCTTTAATCATTTCCAGCAAAATAAATCACCTCAATCTCAGTAATATGCATCAGAAAATCATTGTTTTAATTGTAAAAAATTTGGTCACTCACATGTACAATGCTTCATTGAGAAAAGAATTGTAGGTAACCAAATTTACAATGTTGTGTGTAATTTCAATGCACTTGGGCAACCAAGATGGATTAACTTCAAAGGATCCAAATTAATTTGGATACCTAAGGTTACTTGAAGTTTTTCATGCAGATTTTCCTAGCATCTAAGAACAAAAGGGATATGTGATACTTGGATAGTGGATGCTCAAGGCACATGACGGGAAGGTCAACTTACTTCATCAAACTAAACAATTATGATGGAGGCTTTGTGACCTTTGGAGATGATGGAAAGGGTAAAATAGTTACTGTGTTGGAAAAGTAGGTAACAATCACTTTACTTTTATTGATGATGTCTTTTTGGTAAATGGCTTGAGGCACAATCTTTTAAGTATAAGTCAACTATGTGATCTAGGATATATAGTGACTTTCAAAAGACTTGAATGTTGTGTGGTGAATGAAAAGACAAATGAAGTGCTTTTTGTTGCTAAGCGTTGTAATAATGTTTATGGACCTACCCTTGATGAACTAAAGGATCAAAATGTAGCTTGTTTTTATTCTAAAGAATTTGAAAAGTGGCTATGGCACAAGAGATTGGGTCATGCAAGTATGTTTTAAATAAACAAAATTGTCAAGAAAGGTTTAGTAAGAGGTCTTCCTTTGATAAGATTTGACAAATACATCACTTGTGATACTTGCCAAATGGGAAAACAAACAAAAATCTCATTTAAATCAAAAGAAGACATATCTACTAAAAGGCCACTTGAGTTGCTACACATTGATTTATTTGGTTCAACAAGAACTCAAAGTCTAGGTGGTAAACATTATGGTTTAGTGATTGTGGATGACTATTCTAGGTTTGGTTGGGTTTTATTTCTTGCACACAAAAATGAAGCCTTTTCGGCCTTTGAAATCTTTTACAAGAAAATTCAAAATGAAAAGGATTTAAAGATCTATTCTATAAGAAGTGATCATGGAACCGAATTTGAAAACCATTTATTTCAAATCCTTTTGTGAGAAATTTGGAATATCTCACAACTTCTCTTGTCCAAGGACACCACAACAAAATAGTATTATGAAAAGAAGAAATAGAAGCATTCAATAAATGACAAGAGCTATGCTTTGTGAGAGCAATGTTCCAAAATCCCTTTGGGCTGAAGCGGTTAACACAACTTACCACATTTTGAATAGAACTATCATAAGGAAGTTTTCGAAGAAAACTCCTTATGAACTTTGGAAAGGTTACCCACAAACTTGGACTACTTGCACATCTTTGGATGCAAATGCTTTGTTCTTAATAACAAAGAAAATTTGAAAAAATTTGATCCAAAGGCATATGAGTGCTTATTTGTAGGATATTCCACAACTAGTAAAGCATATAGGGTTTATCATTAAGATGCTAGGATTATTGAGGAGTCCATACATGTTACATTTTGTGATACTAACTTGGTGCAAAGTGTTTTGGAAGATTGTGATGTAGAGAATCAAGCTCAAAAGGACAATGAGACTGCACAAAATCATGAAAATGAAAATTCTGGACAAGTTGAACCAGAAACTACAGTGGCTGAAAATTTAAGAGACAATTTCATTTTGTCTCATAAATCTGAAGGAGATCCAGAAACCAGCAGTATTCAGAATCCCTTGGTAACTGAATCTACCTCCAAGTCCACCAGAACTCGTGAATGGAGATTCTTGAAGAATTATCCTAAGGAATTTGTTATTGGGGACGTGTCTCATGGGGTTAAAACTCGGTCTTCAACTAGAAAGGCAAATGAAGAAACAAACATTGCCCTTCTCTCTCAAATAGAGCCTCAAAATGTCAAGGAAGCCATCGATGACCCTTCTTGGGTAAAGGCAATGGAAGATGAACTTCATGAGTTTGAGAAGAATCGAGTTTGGACATTGGTTCCAAGGCCGAATGCAAAGAAAGTGACCGGCACCAAGTGAATTTTTCGGAACAAGCTAGCAGATGATGGTAGCATTGCAAGAAACAAAGCAAGGCTATTGGCACAAGGATGTGACCAAGAAGAAGGAATAGACTTTGTTGAATTCTTTGCCCCTGTTGCCCGAATGGAAGTCATAAGACTTCTCTTAGCTTATGCTGCATTTTGTGGTTTTAAATTATATCAAATAGATGTGAAATGTGCATTTTTAAATGGTGTAATAGATAGGAAAGTGTATGTGGAGCAGCCACCGGGTTTTGAAAATAAAGAAATTTTCAACCATGTTTTCAAATTATCAAAAGCTCTCTATGGTTTGAGACAAGCTCCTAGAGCTTGGTATGAGAGACTTAGCTCTTTTCTTTTGAAAAATAGTTTTCAAAGAGACACCACAGACACTACTCTATTTATCAAAAATTCTAATGATTCTTTCATTCTAGTTCAAATATATGTTGATAACATTATTTTTGCATCAGCCAATGAATCCCTCTCTACTGAATTTGAAAAACTCATGACAAGTGAATTTGACATGAGTATGATGGGTGAACTTAATTTTTTTCTTGGGCTAAAAATTAAACAAACTAAAAATGGAATTTTCATTCATCAAGAGAAGTATGCCAAGGAACTAGTTAAGAAATTTGGTATGAAAAATGCCAAACCCATGGGAACTCCCATCACCTTAATTCAAAATTAGACAAGGGAGAAACTGAGAAAGATGTAGATAAGACTACGTATAGAGGAATGATTGGCTCTCTTATGTACATAACTTCCTCTAGACCAGATATTGTGAAAAGTATTGGAATGTGTTCAAGATTCCAATCTAAACCAAAAGAGTCTCATCTTTCTGCAGTTAAGAGGATCATTAGATATGTTCATGGCACATCCAATTTTAGTCTTTGGTATCCTAAGATTGATGATTTTTCTGTAATTGGTTATTGTGATACAGATTTTACCGGTGATAGAGTTGATAGAAGGAGCACATCAGGCTTATGTTGCTTCCTTGGAAAGTCCTTGAATGTTTGGTTAAGTAAGAAGCAGCCAACAGTGTCTTTATCCACTACTGAGGCTAAGTATATAGCTGATTCTTCTTATTGTTCTCGGCTTATGTGGTTAAAAACACAGCTTGTTGATTACAAATTAAATGCTGAAAATATTCTCTTTTTGTGTGATAATATGAGTGTCATTAAAATTTCTAAAAATCCAGTTTTTCACTCTAGGACTAAGTATATTGAAGTGAAATTTCACTCAATAAGAGAACATGTTCAAAAGGGGGATACTAGCATTCAATTTGTTAAATCAGAGGAGGAATTAGCATATATTTTTACAAAACCACTAGCTGAGGACAGATTCTATATGCTTAGGACTAGTCTAGGGATTTTAAGCCATGATTCATTGTTTGACAATTGCTGATGTGTTTGTTGGAGTTTTTGTCTCATAAACAGGTATGAGATAATTCTGGGCAAGTGAAGAATGTTCTCTTCAATCAGCGCTATCTAGGCTTGTTGCACGTGCAGATTTAGCTGAGCTAACCTCAATAATCTGAACATGAGTGGTCTAATGTGTTTCCTTAATCCAAACCACCTCTGGGCCCAATATGAATGTTACATGAGTTTTTTTTGTTTTGTTTTTGTTGGCCTGTTTACTTTAGTATTTTTCTCATTTCAATTTTTAAGTCCAAAAGGTTTTTTTAAATGTTAAAATTAATTTTCATTTTAATTTTAAATAAAATCAAATCTTTCTTTTTATGATGTCAAGTCCTTTCAAATTAAATCAGAGGTAATGCAGTTGCATGGTTTAAGAAAATTTCTTTTGGGTACAGTTACCAATACTTCTTCCTCTCCCTCCATAACTCCTCCTCAAACTCTTCGATTTCCTCCACTACCTTTATTGCTTCTCTGTCTTCTTAGCTAGAAACCACCCAAATGAAGAAGAAAACTGCTATACAAAAGCCACCACCTAAAAAGATATACAAGCTTCCTGCAAAACCAAAACCCTCAACTCGCTCTCAAGACCGAACCTTCACTCCATCTCCTTCTCCTCCTACCTCACCTCCTCGGTCTGATTTTTCCTCCTACCTCTCCTCGTCGGCCTGATCCCATGGCTCGCACTAAGAACCCATCAAGGTTTCCTCCTTCAGCCAAGCAGACGCCACCACCGAATGAACCTCCATGCAAACCTGGTTCGTCGAAGCCGAGTTCATCGAAAGGAAAATGACCAGCCGCGAGTGAACCTACCTCTGAGCCCACTCAACCTAAGACAAGGTCTGTTCCCTTGCATTCTCAAAGAGTGAAACAACAAAAAGGACCTACTCGTTTTGAGAGGGTGGTTCTAGATGATGAAGATGATGAGTTCATTCCTGAAGAATCTCAGCCTCCTTCCACCGAGGGCACTTCCATTTCCACTAGACAAAAATCTACTCTGTTTAATGTTGTTCGAGATGTAGTCCAAGAATTTTTCTCACAATCCAATCACATGATTGCCATGAGTAAGGAACAAAGGAAGCTAGCAAGCAAGCATGAGAATTTCCTCCGAAAATCAAGGAATAGAGTGGCATATTCATGAAATCCATTGATAATCTTTAACAAGATGAAGATCATGCCACTGATGCTAAAGAGGAAGTTGATTCAGAGGGAACTGGTTCAGATGCCTAGATTTGTCTCATGAAGCTTGATAAACCCATATTTTGTGATATATTCTGTGCTTAGTTTGAGTGATTTATTCAATCCTTCACCCACTTATTCATATTAATTGCATAGTTTTACTTTCCCTTCCTTATTATGTGATGTATGTGAAAAACATGTTCCCTATGCTTTAAAATTAATTATTTTAATTACCTTTATTTCCATTCGATGCCATGATTAGTGTGTTGAGTAGTTTCAGATCTTCTAAGGCAGGAATGACTTAAAGGATGGAAAAGAAAACATACAAAATGGAAGGAAAGCATAAAGTGGAGTTTTGGAGAAACTGGCATCCACGCGACCGCATGGACGACGCGGCCGCATGCCAAGCGCAAAGAAGCAGCGATGCGGCCGCATGGCTGACGCGACCGTGCGCCTAACGAAGAACACCTATGACGCGGCCGCATGACTGACACGACCGCATGACAAGGAAAACTCCAATTGACGCGACCGCGTGACCCACGCGGACACGTGACAGAGGCCACGCACCAGAAATTGCAGAAAATGCTCATAGCGGATTCTGAAGCCCTTTTTGGCCCAAATCCAAGTTTAGAAGCCATAGACCAGAGGTTATGAAGTGAGGGAATGCATCCATTCAAAGGGCGGAGCTGGCATTTAGTTACTTTCTATGATTTAGATCTAGTTTTGGAGAGAGGTTCTCTTCTCTCTCTCTTTAGGATTAGGATTTAAGATTTAGGACTTCTCTTAGTTTTAGGAGTGACTCTCAATCCAAGTTTAATGTTCTTTTACTCTATGTTATTTCTTATTTTCAGACATTTGAATGCTTGCTTGTATTAGTTATGTTGCCTATTTGGCCTATGCCACTTTCATGATGATTTTCTTATTTAATGATATTTGAGGTATTCTAGATATTTATGATTTTAATTTAGCTTTCTACATTCTTGGCTTTGGTTAAGAAATCAGTAACTCAGGAGTTATCTTAGCTCAACATAATTGATAACTGTTATCTTTGCTAATTGAACTGAACTTCAATAATCCCAATCTTTTCTTAGGAAATAAATAGGATTCGAAGGTCAAACTAATTAGTCCCTTGACTTTCCTTTGCTCTAG